>NC_060210.1:34437500-34760000 GCF_021130785.1 Homalodisca vitripennis
TTATTTCCTGTGAATATAAGGTAAGGCGAGTAAAGGTTATAATTTTAATCAAAAGAAAGACTTGTCTTCTAGGATTAAATTAGACTACGGCTTTGTAAACTAAAAAAGATCTAATAAATTTATTTTTAATCCCTTTTTAAATCTAGTCAGGATGAAACTATCTGAAGACCTAGTGCACTGGAATATGAATTAGTGCACTGTGAACAGTTAGAAAACAAAACATTGTAAAAACACATTGTAGATTAGAGAGGCGTTTCGCCAATTTACGTATCTTATATAATGTTGTATGCTATTGTAGTTTGTATTTATTTTTGAATTTCTTAGCATATTTTACATTAATGTTAACTTTTGCTTATTCAGTTCAGATTTTTATATAACGGTTGCTTTTCGTTTCGGTAAAGCTATCATTCTATATTGAAAGCTTGTGGCAAACATGAACATGCGTGACTCGAAACAAAAGTTTTTTCCCAGTGCAAAACATACATCTATAGCTCGCCAAAAGAAGTAGCCACTTCAAAAGAGGGCGACAGTAACCTATCACTAGCACGTTTTGATAGCTACTGAACGGAGAAACGCTTTCTCTGATATTAAAATGGCCACGGTAGTCGCGCCCCTAGTGGCTACTGAGGGAACTTACGTGACGTTACGTGTCGTGACGCGAAACGAAAATGTTTCTTCAATGCAAAACATACATTCATAGCCCGTAAAAAAAGTAGTCACTTCAATAATCTGAAGTTAAAATTAAACACCGGTCTTTACAAAGTTTAAATTTGTTATTTTAACGTAACTTTATTACACAAGTAAAAATTGATAGATATTGTAATTTGTACACAGATTCTAGAAGATTTTTATTTATTAGATTTGACAAAATTTATCGAAGAAAATTAAAATCTAAACTTTGTTCTCTAAATATTCAACGCATTGTTCTTGTTTTATTGTATTTTTTCCCCCAACAAATAGTGTAATAAATATTTTACATGTTAAAAATATTTTTCAGCATAATTTCATCCTTTCCTCCCGAAGTAACAATATATATGTAGATTATATAGAATTTACGTACGCAGATAGCAACGATATAATTTTTGATTACAAATGTCGACAATGCTGAATTATATTCTTTAATTAATATGGTATATTATATAAAAATGATTGTAATACCCAATTTAATTTAGTAAACAGGAGTTTAAATATGAGCATGGAGTGATTGAAATTGAAGCAGCGTTTCTACAATGGCTGCAGGAACAATAGAGTGATAGCCACTAACGGGACTCAACAAGTCATTCTCTCAACAAGAAACAGCTGGGGTTCAATATAAAAAGCATACCAAATAATGCACGATATAGTTACAAAAACCAATCTAGTATATTGAACCCATATTACAGTGATGAGGTATACGATGCTCATGATATGTTGATATTATTTTAAATCGAACACAATGAAATGAGGAGAGAATACAATAACAGAGGTTGGAAAGTTACATATACAATATTGCATGTCATTTATATTAAGCGTATGCTTATTTTATAAGAACAAAACCCTAGCAACTCTGAAACTCGCAAAGAAAAATAACAAGTCAAGATGTCAACCCTCACATAACTGTGCACTGTGCCCCAAGAAAATGTCATGTAAACCTGTAATTAAAAATTCATTGCATTATAATACTATATCTAGCGTGAGAAATACGTTAGATCGCTTCATGTACTTCATACCAATTTGTGGTATTTACTTCTTGGGCCTAATATATTTTTCTAATTTTTTACTATACAGTTAAATTCAAATAATGCTTAGTTTCAGAGCGGTAAATAACTAAATAATAACAGCTTTTCTTAACTATTAAAGGGAGAAAAATTAAAACCTAATATTACGTGTTTTTATAATTTATATGCACTTATTAACTGTTTCAACATTTTTTTAATGCATTTTGCACTTAATTATTTGTATTGAAATTGTAGCCTTTTTTACATAGTATACTGTAGACCTGTATGAAGCGTCTGATATCCTACTCGTAAAAGGGAAAATACAAAATTTATGGAGTTAAAATTTCGAATAAGTAGCTTTAATAGCTTTCATTGATTACCGAATGTGGGTGATAAATAGTGTTTCTATTATGTAGGAAGAATATTTGCCTGATTTAAGGACACAATGAAGCTCTTTAAGTCGTGTAAGCCTTGTTCTACTTCTCCCTTCTATTATATATACCAACACGAAATCTTTCATAACCCTTGGTACCATATTAATCTCTTTCGGTCTAGAGAGGAGTCTTTGTTTGATTAAAACCTCTGGAACTGGATTTTTATTAAGAATAATCCCTCTTAATTTTATCTATTCCAGAAAACATTAATATTACTTCATTATGTTGTGATTTCCACTCAGACGACATAGTTAGAACATTTACTTATCTTTCTTAATAATTTGTCTAAAATATAAAAATTTGAACCAGATTAACATTAAAATCGAATAAATTAGTAGTAAAACAGACTTATTTCACAATTACGGTTTCTAAACGGGAGGGTGAACTTTTATTGACCTCGAATATAATTTAAATGCTTATATAATACAATAAAAATACTAATTTTAAATGAAATAAATATACGATTACACTGTTTTAATTATATTAGTGATACCTTTTCATTTTATTATAGTTATTTTTATGATATAAACAAAAACTCATTGCAATACAAATATACTCCATATACAGACTATACGAAAATTTACAGTCAAATAATAAAAATACCAGTATTATAAAATATGAAATATATCAGAAATTTTTAAGGTGCATATATTATGTAAACTATCACTGTAAATTAGCTCGATATTTAGTATATCTATTTTTTTAAGAAACTTTTTTATTTACGATTTTTATTTTAGTAAAATACTTTTAAAGTTCAAATAATGTTTGACCAAATTGCTTAAAAGAAATTCCGCATTCTTGTAAGTTTTTGGAATCTACAAACTTCAACAAGGGAAGTTATGAACCATTAAACTTTGAGGGTCTTAAGGACATCTAGGTATGTGGCAGTTATTACATTCAATCAGTATTTATGTGGAGTATAATAAAAAATTTAAATCACGATGTTGATATTTACAAATTTACAGTGACTGTAATAAAAAACTAAGTTAATTGTAGGTTATACGTAAAAATGCAATATTTTTACAACTTGGTACTGATAATTTATAATTATTATTTCACAATTTATTAAATTTAAAACAAGCTAAATAGTTCAACTTTATTAAATCTTGTAACAAAATACAAATAACAATCCTCACTAAATATTTCATCATTTAAATTCATTGTAATTTAGTTTTAAATATTTTATAGGCAAGTGAGTATTTAATATTTTCGTTTATATAATTTTGACAGTTTATATATTGTATATGTATCTTTAAACTGTTCAACCATTTTTTAGTAATGTTCATTTTATTCGTTTTGTTCTGCCGACTTAATGATATGAGGGATAATATAGCTTCAAGTTAACTTTTTGTTATACATGTGAGTAAAACATTATTTTACTTGGTGCTATATAATTATGACAGTTTTTTAATATTAGAACATTTGACACAAAAGAGCATTACCACTTGCCCTAATTAATCAATAATTTATTACTATATCGATCTGCAAAAATTAATGTTATCATATATCCTTTGGTAGATTAAAAATGTCACTGTGATAAATTCACAGTAAGGGCATTTTCTGAGATCTATGTGAATATTATGAACTTATTATGATTAATATTGTGACGAAATAGATTTCACCCAGTATGAAGGCTTTTTAATTTTATAAAGTGTAGATCAATATTTGATAAATGAATAACCACAAAAGTAAGACAGTTAATTCTTTTAATAAATACTTTTCATACACGAATTAGAAGTCATATTTATACTATCAAGACTGTCTGAAAAATGTTACAAAATATTTTATTCAATAGTATTTTAGTATACGAGGCAGAGGTTTTATTATGTTGACTTAATAATTGTGCCATGAAATCTCAACCTTAACACTTGCAATGATGGAACTGACTTGTTTTTATGACCTCTTGTTGGAAATATCTTAAATTATAGTAGATTAGTCATATAGAGTATAGGATAGTCAGCAAAAACAAAGCGACTTGTCCATTAATTAGGGTTGTAATTAAAACAGCCGATGGGTAAATACCTCTGATTGCCAATTATAAATTAATATGTCGCAAAGCTACATTAATTTTTATAAAGTAGCAAGAGAGTGTTCGACTATTAGAAAGTAAGCACATAAAGTACATCAAGTTGTATAAATTAATCAAATATTGTTGTTTGGTAACATGTAAGAATAAAGACGATCGTTTGACTCAATTTTAATATTTTTCTCATTGCGTCGTAATCTTATTTCAAACTAGGAATAACCAATATTAAAAGGTCTTTAACTGTTGTTTGTTCTCATATTTTGTTATAGAATTGACTCCAAGAAATTAGATATTAATGTAATAGTTGTATTAACATATGATCTGAGAGGGTGACATGAGCACTATTTCTTGGTTCTCGAATGCGTTTTGAACTTTTTTTGTCAAATGGAGTTTTATTTTGAGTTGAGAAAATCTAAAGATATAATTTTTTTACAAACTTCCTCTTTTTGTTTTGTTTTTGAACAATCTGAAATGAGTGAAATAACTAGGAAAATCTATTAAATAGCATATATAACTGGTATATGTAACTTCTCAGGAAGTTTAAGTTTTGTTATATCAGTTTCTAATAAACCCTGATCAGCCTCCCCAATTTCACTGTTGCACTGCTGTAATAAATGCTATGAGTTTCCCATTTGAATGTTTTGACCTAATTGTTTTAAACTCAAATACTCGGAACACAGACCATTATTTAGTTAGTAAAAGTACAATAAAATAAAACAACATAAATCTTTCAAATTAAAGGCTAAGACGTAATAGTGTATATAAACACAATAACAATATACTAAAAGTTTTATCATTAAAATATTTATATCAAAGTTTGTTTTGTATACCAAAAGATGTTTTTGCAATATTTAGACTGTCTGCAATACTAGTTGGTTTATAGAACATGGCATTCATTAGCACTAATTGACTTGCTTAACATACTTAAGATGCTTAGAAATTAAATAGTATTACAGTAACAACATTAGAAAATAACCGTGTATGTAGTTTATAACTTTGAACAATTAAGAAGAAGGTTATAACCAAAGGAAAGCTGATTGAATAAAGTAATCCTGAGAGTGCGGGCTGGGTGAACTCCCGCCACGCCGCCAACGCCACAGTTACACAGTTTATCTGCTGATCTTAATTTATTACCAGCTTAAGTCCTGACACTGGCTAAAAGGATTTGGGCTATCACCACTTGTTGATCCGCATCGTCCACATGTCATTTTAAGAGCTGTCGATTGTTTTCTGGTTTTAACTTGGTCTGAAAGGATCGTGAAGTTCTGAACACAATATAAGCACAATTTCTTAAAATAATTTTGCTCGTCAATGGGTGTTAGAACCTTTCTTCCTAGGACTTTTCAACATATTCAGTATCACCGTAATTTATTGTTATGATGTTTAAGTATATTGCTAATAGATTTTCTAATGATGTAAATCATGCTGGGGATTATAGCTCCTCTATTTTTAATTTTATTCTTTCATTCCGGTTCCATATTAGAATATATTAATATATTGTCGTTTTTAGATAATGTTAAAGTATAATGCCTATAGTATACTTGAAAACCTGACGGAGGACTGACAAAACATGGCAATCAATGAATTATTGTTTAATGAATGGAGATAATGTACTCTGATGCAGAACCTAATGCTAAAATAGAACGGAATAGTACCTCATTGACCTCAGAGTCAGATTTCGCGTTACGGACAGGAAACATACAGGTGTAGGATGACACAGGCGATAAAATAATTTAAAACACCGATTTCCCACAAAGCCATCCTTATCGGATACTGCTCATGATCCACGGATTCATAATAGTTTTAATGCCCAAAACCTAACAAATAATGTTCAATGTTATGTACGGTCTGGGATTTTTCAAGTGAATATATTTGACGCACCACATAGCGTCAGATACGTTCTATACCGTACTAATGAAACTATAACAAGAAATTTATTTTATAAAATGACAGTTAACAACTACAGTTGAAATTTGGAAGCTCTAATATTTTATAAATTGATACTAGATTTGTAAGTAATTAGCAGTACAGAATCAAATGATAAGAAATTTTAAGCCAGATAGGAAACAAAATTAGAACAATAATAATTATCATTTCAACAACAACAGTAAAAATAACAATGCTTGCAAAAGCAATAGCGCAAAAATTAATCCTTCACGGCAATAATTAAGTCACGATGCACCAGCCCCAGTCATAATATTGTTTTTAATCACCACAAAAAAACCATAAAAATATTGAAACTACATTGATTTTGCTCTAAAGAACCAATCAAGTGTGCATCGCTGTCCTTTCTTTATTATATTACTTTTTTCAACATAACCATTAGTTTATAAATATAAGTTTATATAATATTATAATTTAAATTAATTTACATATAAATTGTATCCATGCGAGTCATAAGGTCATAGTTCTGAAAATTAGCTTAACGTTTCTTTAGTGCTTACATATATTTTAAAACTATACCGTTGAACTCTTATTCGTATTAATGTTGTTAGGATGTACGTGAACACATTTAACGAAATTTCCTCTCACCACATTTTAAAATATATGAGGTATATAAATTTTTATATGATTGCATTATTTTACCTGTATAAATTCGTCACAGTAAAAATATTTCATTATATTCAAGAAATACATGCTATTAATAAATTATCGAATAGTTAAACTAGATTTGTTAAATATTAATGTATTTCCTTCATTCATGTACGCATTTTGTATTGCTACTTTAAGCATATTTTTCACAATCACAAAATAAAACGAGATTAAGTAAATAATATAATGCTTCTTATGCAGATCTTTAAGTGGGGGTGCACTTAAAAGATTAAACCAAAATAAAGAACATCACTCTATTTAGCCGTAGCACTCTTATGTTATGGCAATTATTTGTTGAGGTTAGGCATCTACCTCTGTCACATGTACAATACTCAGCCATACTAAAGAATAGTATTCTGTAAATGAGAAATATTCTGAAATACACCGTGGTTTCTATTTCACAAGTATATATTTTCCTTCATGAGAAGATAAATCAACGGTTTCAAAGAAACATAATAACAAAACACCGTAATTGGACTTTGGAAATGACAAAATTGCATACAAAAAGAGTACAAATAAAAAAAATCTATTTTATAAGATATCTTGTCAAACATAAACGGTTTTTTGGACATTCGTTTCAGATCAAATACATTGTCCTTGTTCTTACAAAATTTTTTGCTTGGCTCCAGTTTGCTTTAATTTTTTATACAGAATTAAGCAAACCTACCCTAATGCATTATAGCACCATTAATGAAGTACACGAGTGCGAATTTTGAATACATATGAATATAACATGTGGTAATATATTTGTTTGTTCACCAAGAAAGTATTCTGATGAAAAAAGAAACTCCTACACAAAGTACACTTCTCAGCAAAACGCTAACTAACGGTCGCTGTGTCTTGTTGAACGTATTAAAAAGTCCTATTTTGTCTATATTCGTAATATATAATAGAAAAAAACTTTAATACAAACATGGTTAAGTAAAAATTATTATTATACCGTTTATCTATACGCGTGTGTATAGTATTTTATTTTATTTTTAAAAATCAGTAAAGATAAAAAAGTTACAATTCTTTTCTTGAAGTCTTAAACCATGAGAAAATGTAATAATATATTATCATATTATGTTTGAAGAATAATGGACGGTTGAAGGTTTTGAAGGTTTTATAACTTAATTCCGTAAAACCTAGTAATATTATAAAAACTTTATAAGAAAATGTTTCCAAATCTTATTAAAAATTTTTTAAAGTGAAACATAAATATTAGTCAGTAAATAATGAAGATACAAACATTCAATGATTTTAATACATATAATTAATTATGCCCTAATCACGTAAAGATTGACACTTTGCGGTTAAAAAGATGCACTCGATTTTTAATTACAACAATGTTTTTTATTTTGAACCATTCACCACATCGTACCTAACATTTTCTCAAGACAGGAAATAAATTTTTATCATTCCACGAGAAGCAGTCGGCAATTCATGCGGAAAACCCGTAATTATAAAACAGATCAATTAGTTTATTATATTAAACAACTTCAACTACTTTATTATAAGCTACGCCAAAGATAATGAGTGCTGTGATAGGTGTTCAGAAATCGTTAGTGAAAACAATTAAAGTTGTATACTAGACCAAGTTTACATACGGTTAATAACAAGTCATGATATCAGAGCAATTATGTAAATGTATGTTGAAACGCTACTTAAAGATTTAGTCATTTCATTGTTTATGAACTAGAACAGTAGTTTGCTAAGTGAAGAGACAACTTTAGCTTCCATAGCAAATTAGAGAGAGACAATTATCTTGACAAAGAAACTTTATTCTATAACAAATTCAATACTTATATCAAATGTTTATACTTTTATAATTATCATTAATAGCAATCATACATATAATCATATATAAAAATATAATTTTTCAACTATAATACACTAATTGTACAGCCAGATTTAGGCAATTCCAAGTATTCCAATACAACATTTTTGAGTAAAACTTGACACAATCATTAGATTATATTAATGTAATCTTCTTAATAAACAAGGTTTAACAAAGAACCACATATGCTTATTACACATAGTTTTATTTGCAGGGAATATTATTTGCAACTAATGCCATATAACTGTAGTTAGTAGTTAGCAAAGCTAAATTTATCATCTAACCTTTAGCCTGGGACACATGTGACGCTGAGGTACTAAATATTGCACCCCGCAGGTCACGTGAGAAGGCTAACTTCAGAATCACAAGTAAACGTGATGAGAGAGATTGCTGAACTGTTGATACCATATTGTACTTTGTAATCATAGCGAAGCTTAATATACCATCAAACCTTCAGCCCGGCACACATATTACGATTTGGCACTATATATTTTAAACCCTATCCACCAATATTCTCTTATATACAATTATACAACTGTAATTATTCGTATTAATTCATTTGGTTTTTTTATATCATAATAAACTACGAGCATTATACAGTTAGTTTCGTTAATTGTACACATTTATGACAGATACCGTCAAATACAAAATAATTGTGTCTTAAAACTTAAGGGATCTGTGGTGTGGTGGTTGGCATGATCACCTCGTAAGTGAGAAAAACGGTTTAGCGTCTCGGCCGAGGACGTAATTTTTTTAAATCAATCTTTATTGAAATTAAATCAGTATATTGCTATTTTGTACACATTTCACATGTAATTTAATAGTTATGTTAAATATAACATTATTTAAGCATAAGGTACATAAGCTCGTTTCTTGCAATTGTATTTAAAAAGGTTCCATCTCCATCAAATTCATTAAGGCCAGCCATTGTAATGGTAAACTGGAAATGCCTATCTGTCGAACCAATGAACTCAGTTCTCGTATTTTTTCTTACAAAATTTGGGAATCGGGTCCATTTATAATAAACAACGGTTAAACCTGTTTTGTCTACCTATTTTGCATCTGAATGTTAAGCTATATCACTTCATGTAATGTATTTAGTAATTACAACGATAATGAGTTCAGGACAGGCACAATGGCCTATCCTGTGCCAAGTTTCACATGCACTTCGAGAAACAGACGTCAGAAGTAAGGTCAAAAATGTTCATTAGAAAATGTGTCAAGAATGTGTGTGCTCCTGACGCATAGTGGAAACCGACTGTTGAGCAGAGTTGTGAATATTTCCACTTACGCGATTCGCACATCGCAATAAATGTGTTCGTTTGCTTTTTTGTTTCGTTGAACACTGCCATTTAATATTAGTAATTTCATTATATGTTATTGAAAAGAATTATTGTTCAAAAAATGAAATACAGCATGAAGAATTTTTTTAAATAAATTAAATGACATTACCAAACACAATCTATCAACAGGAGAGTGCATATCAAAATATTTAACCCTAAACCATTAAAAATAGAGGGAATAAACAAAAAAGATATACCTGAATACAATATATAGGATAAAACAATTTCAGTACCCTCGTATCTATTTTTTCTAAAGTTAAAATAAAGAGATATCCTTTGGGTAGTGGTGTGCAATGTGGGAAAGATGTTACAGTTGATGATTTTGAAGTAATCACAAAATTTCGGTGGTTTGGGGGCAACTCAAAAATTTAAAATGAAATTTTTAAATCCCCTCTCAAGCGACTCATCATTTTGAACAGCATAAACCTTCTTAAACAGTGGTTAAATTTAGATATCACTGTTCTGAGACTACATCAAGCTGCCGAGGTGCGTGTATCATATATTGCAGCTGTGTTAAACACAACAGTGACAATGGCCCGTTAAACTGTTATCCTCTCGCAACATCGGATATAATCAATAATAAATTGTAACCAAGCACAAATGTTTACTGGCTGAGCGTAGGCAAAATAGGCTAGAAAAAATCATTTCTGCTCATCTCTATATTTGTTTGTCCGACTTGCAAAACTTGTAAATTTGTAAGCTGCAGACTTGAAAATTTGCATGAATCTTATTTTTTATAGAAGGAAAATCGAGTTCGATAATGGTGCATATCAGTCCGAGGAATTTGGCTATGCGGTAGAGAAACCTTTGACATAAGGCTAAGTAAGTTTTTTTAACCATGAAAGGAGCTTTTTTTTTAACCAAAGAGAGACTCGCGTAAAGAAATTAAAACAAAAACTCAGTATGACCACAACATATATGACACTTATAGTCTAAGAGAAAGAATTGAAACTACGAATGCAAACCTCATTGAATCATACTACGCGATACACGGTGTGGCGTATTTAAACCTTATTATATTTGTTTTCTAAGTGGTAATAAATTAATATGATGATATTTTAGGCAGCACATACAATTTTATATTAATTTTTAAAATTTGTAGTATAGTAATGTATAATGTACACCAACTTAATTTAGTCATATATTAGTATAGTCTAAAATATACGCTACATTGAAGTTAGTCATTTATCATAAGAAGCTTTACACAAAAATATGCTGTTATAGATAGATAAGACAAGAAGACTATTCCGATCCAATCTGTATAATATTCGTTCAAAATCATTCGAGGTCTCGATGGAGACAAATCGACCCAATCGGTCTCGTAAACTGTATGTAGGTGAAATGAGGTGGCGTCCATTTCAGTTCCCAGTACTGCAACAGTTCTTCATAGGTATTCTATAAGGCTATTTGCTATTATACATATTGATTTAATATTGCAATAAAATAAAATGTTCTAAAATTGAAAAAAAAATCCTATCCGAATAAAGTTTTTAGCACACAGAATTAATACGAATTATTAAAGAAACTTCTATGTTTCATTTTTCTATTGATTAATATTTCAGATTTAGATCAAACGTTTTTAAAAAATTAATATTTTGATGTTGAACATAAATCCGTGATAAAAAAATATGGGTTAACATTAAATGAACAAGTAATCTCATGTAATAACAACCAAATAAAAAAGTACAGATATGTTTTTTAACTATAAAAATTCTACTTGGAAGTTTTTTTTCTTAAGTTCGTTCCTGAAGAATTATTCCTCAGTGTTGCGTGACTTTTGGGCTACTCTATACTCGTATTATGTAGGATTCCATATGACAGTTTTTGATGTAATTGAGAAATACTTGATCCAAGTTTTAAATTGTTAATAAGGTTTTTTATATATATATATATATATATATATATATATATATATATATTTGTACTGTAGGATTTGCAAAACAAAAATACACGGTAGGTAAACTAATGAACTACATCGAAAGTTAAAAAACACATTTCAAATAGATCAAATATTGAGTGATACCAAGTTTTAAACTGTTCGCGTATATCCCAACCGATGATAAAAAGTTCTAAACTAAGACCACAAGACAATTTTAAGAGGAGGAGGTTAAAATAATCCACCACATTACTTTGTATTCTATTGAGTAAATATAAATTAATAGCAATTAATTTGTATATCTAACTTAAAACCATTTTGAACGAAGGACTAGATTTTTTAATAGAAAGGTACGTCTTTATTAAGAACCATAGATATAAGTTCAAACTTAAAAAACTTTTTCTCATAAAATAACATTCCATTTGATTACATTTAAACTCATTTTAACTTATTTTTAGCAAGTTTTAGCAAGACAAAATGTACTATACGATAAAATAAATTTAGAAATCTGCCATTTAGTTTCCGCTTATTTTATTAGTACATAATCTATTACTGTAATTAATTATTTTTAAGTCAAGAGCAAAAGTAATAAATGTTGAGATTTGTCTTATACAATCATGATTGAAGGAGAAAATGGCACATGAAAGACAATTTGTAAACAAACTAAGTACAATCATATGATAGTTAACACGTGGCACATGACTCCTAATTACTTCTAAACATACTATGTCATCCTTTGCTAGAAACTTGCTATATTTTTATTGTTTAAACACTGTATATACTCAAAGTAATAAACAAAAATGTGAATGTATTATGCCGTAAATTGTCTTGAGAAATATTTCATCTTTAAATTGCCCATGAAAATTAATTTATACATAGATAACAATGAGTGCTATGATAAAAAATTTCCAACCATAGAATTTGATGTATTGAAGCCTATATCCCAGTAGGCTGACATAAATTCTCTTTATATCTCAGTTATGTCTAATTGTCTGTAAATTTGTTCTCAGATCAAGTCGAAAATAAAATGAACTAAATACTTAAAATTTTCCAATCTTAGCTAAAACTATTACGTGTCATTTAGTTTGACGTACTTCTACTCTGTAATAATAATGTTAAACAAGACATGCCGAGTGCTGCTCCGTCATGGCCATCCCGTCACTCCACGCCAAAGCAAATGTTTCTCGTAATTACTCCACTTGTTGAAGGTCTGACACTTGGGCACGACTTATTGCAAACACTTTTCTCATATTTCAATAAGATGAATGTGCTGTCTAATTAGATTACTTCAGATATTTCTGTGCCTGTGCAGAACATGAAGTAATAATATCACTTGTATTCTCATAGTTTCTACGGTCCTATAATCAGATAATCCCTTACAATTCAATCTTATTTAAGATAACTATACCATCTTCTTTGTCTAGGATTGTTATGTAACGTCAGTATATATACTGACATATTTTGTTTTTTAATATAATAGTCTAGTATATGAAAATTAAAAAGTTTATTTGACTGTCGTAAAATAAGGAGGGGCACTATTTAAAATGTTTTATTTGTTGCACATTTTTAAAAACTCGGCACGGCTATGTATTGTTTTCTTTGCATAGCCAGTGCTAATAAAAGACAATTTTTAGTTTAGTTTGAAACATATTTAAATCTACAACTTTTTGTGGGCAAGTCTGGATCAACGGCGATTTGCGTAATTGAAAGAGCAGTTGCCGCACCGGCCGCGGTAAATGATCAAAACTTGATCAATTAAATCTGTGCTTAAAATTTAAAGTTGTTCATAATGGTTGAAAACATTATAGGCCCAAGATAATGACTTAAAGGAGACCATAACAAGACCAATTTAAAAATTTTGAACTACAAGGTCAATGATGAAAGTTGAAATGGTAATTAAATGAACATTTACAGTTAAAATTTTAGTGAAACTGACAATTATTGGTAATAGTTTCCTTTGTATGTCTAAATGCAGTTTAAAGAAGCTAAACTATAATAGCATACATTATTTTAACTCTACTGGTTACTTACAAACATTCATACTTACTTATTTTGTTCTAGTTTGTATATGAGGTTAAAATTTAATGTAAGAAAGGCCATGAGGCCCTAATTTCGCCTCAAATAAAGAAATATTTAATTTAATTTCATTTTTTTACGTATTTAAACTATTTGATAAGTTTTCTTTTTTGACGTGACAACGTCTTAAATTAGGTTGCGGCTCGGAGTCACTCATGAAAAAGTGTAACGCCCGGTAACGTTACGATGCCCGTCCAGTGGGTCCGCCGCACGGGATCCGCACGGGATAAAGCAGATAACTGTGGGTCCGCCGCACGGGATAAAGCAGATAACTATGTTTATTCGTGAAAATGTGGAGTGCTTAGATTCGTCATTTACAACAACTACAACAATAAAGGTAAATAATTGTACACTGATATTTCATTATCGTAAACTATGATTGATTGATTAATTGTTAGATTGACACAAAAGTTGAGAAACTGAGTTTATAGGTTATGTCATACTATTGACAAATGTTGATAGTGTTAAGTAAATTATTAGTTTAAATCACTCTGCAATCAATCGTAATTCAGTCGATTGAGAAGAAACAGCGCGTATTGCTAGTCAAACATTTAAAATAACAAATTATAACCTCTAACCTGTCATAACAGTGCGACCAAACAAACGAACTAAACCGACCAATCACCACGCGCGGAGTTAGAATTTAACTGTGTTTAGCAAGAATTTCAAATTCCAATTTTAGTAAATGTTTTATTCAACTTTACCATTTACAATAACAAATTTTAATTAATTTCAAATTATGTACAATGTTTTAGTAAACAAAATATATTTCTATAGTTAAAATTTGTGCAATTCTTATTTTCATTCAATTCCTTGTTCCTATTGTGCAATTTAATAATATTCATATCAATAAATATTCTACCGAGAAAAAGACGTTGTCACGTAAAATCTTCGCCCGTAAAACCGACTTTACAGGCAACCATAATTTTTTTATTTGACTACATCCCTTTATATTGCTCTGCTCTACGGGTTTGCAAATTTCTAATAATGATCTCATTTGAGTATTTGCAGTTAGTTTAAAAGAGCTGACTACTAAAACATATATATATATATATATATATATATATATATATATATATATATATATATATAGAATTTATACTCACTA
This sequence comes from Homalodisca vitripennis, assembly GCF_021130785.1. Taxonomy (NCBI): domain Eukaryota; kingdom Metazoa; phylum Arthropoda; class Insecta; order Hemiptera; family Cicadellidae; genus Homalodisca; species Homalodisca vitripennis. Next base: position 34,452,472 of record NC_060210.1, read on the forward strand.
ACCAACTTTATATCACCAAATTGTTCATTACGTTTACTTATCAGCTCATTATTAAAATTGTACACTTGTATTATTATTTAAAATATTTACATCTGTTTTCTGTAGTTTGTATGTCACATTAGAATTACTTAATAGTAATATTTATTAGATTATATTAGTATTTTAATAGTTAGGTAATGGAAGGGGGGTAGATGAGATATCGTACGCCTTTTATCATAATTACTAGAAAGACGTTTTAAAAAAAATAATTAGTACAAATTTAAAAATGAAAAATTAACTGGCGAATAAAACAATTAGTTTCACTTTTACCTCTAATATCAAACACAATAGTTTTAAATCCTCATCGGTTAAATTATTATTATTTTATAATTTTACATTCATTATGATCTTCATTCATTCCAAACAGTTTGAAACAGAAACACTTCAAGATGCGTTTATCCCATGAGTAATCCCATTACTTGTTTTTTCTTACTTAACAACAGCCTACCGGCACCGCAAATACATGGACTGAAATTAGTTTACAATGTCCGGACGTTGTTGCTGTTTTACCGTAGAAGACGCTTTTGCCCGAGTCGACTTTTATAATTACGTGTATGTTATATACATATGTTAAGTAGGGCAAGGTTTGGTTTAATATTTTCCAAAAGAACTACTGGAGTTAGTAAAAAACGCTATTTTTAAGCCGTGATTACTCTTATAATTATTATAAAATACACAGGAGATGTATCTAAATTAATATTATTATTTAAATATACGGAATAAACTGGAAAATGTCTGCAATAACATTAAAAGCTAATTATATAGGAATAACATATTCTTCTAATAAGAAATTTGCTAGTGATTTTCTTCTTTATGACAAAAGATAGAAAAGCCAAAGTTAAATGTTAAATATAAAAGTGAAACTAGAATATATAGTGTTAAAAATATCCGTATAAATAGTTAATTATTAATGATTCGGTATTAAACCTTACAAATTATTATTGTATATAATCAGCCAAAACAAAAACCATTATCTTGGATAATATAAAACCAAATAGCCCTATTAGCCCTAATTAATATTGCTAATTGCAATATAAAATCAAGCCAAATATAACTAATTGTTTGTATAATGGTTCATATACATAAATGTAAAGTATATAAAATATGCTATGAAATTTAATATTGTTTTTATATTTAAATACGAGTAACTGTTAACATTACAAATTTGCCATCATAGCTACATAAATTGATTGTTAAAATTTATAAATTTTAGAAACAGATTTCCTTGTATTAAGTGGGTTTTGGGTAAAGTAATTCAAATATTGCATTTTAATAGTTTGTTAGCAAAGTGCTTCATCAGTGTCATGATTATCGTCGCTGTTCATCCGTAACTTTGACGAAGCACTTTTGTAGCGCCTGGTTTAAACGTTACATCTTGGATGATTTACCTACGAGATAACTGCAACATAAACTAATAACATAATAACATATTACTGTAGTTGTGTTTAAATTTTTGAATGAAATCCGATTACTCAGTATGATTCAGAGAAAGTGGTTGTAGTCACAATAAAAGTAACCAGAAACAATATAAAGTCTAATGTCCGTAACTGCTGATATGCTTATCCTTCCATAATACCGCAAAAATATTCGTTGCTAAATTTATATTTTTATACTAGCTTTAAGATTTTTAGAGTTTTAAGTAATAAATTATATTCTTCACAAAGCTGCTAGCCTAATTTCACATTGGACTTTGCAATATATTATAATGTTATCAATATTTATACCTTACCAAAATAGTTTTACAGTGCTAAAAGAGCTTTCATTCTCCGCAGTTTTAAGTGCAAGTCATGTATATTTAGTTGAAGACACGCTTGGATTTATAAAACCTATTAAAATAGTGTGTGATTTGACGATCTAAGGCTTACAGCAATATTCATCCACTAGTTACACAATTTTATCAAGAAGAACTTTAAGTGATATATTAAGGTTTCTCGTATTATATCTTCCACTCCTAGATAATATGAAAACCCGTGAGATATTAGATAAATAGATGCACATACTATGGGATCATAAAAATCTATATAATCATGTCCTATTGTACTCTTAGACATTTCCAATTACGTTAAAGAATGAGAAAAACGACGGATCAATTATTACAGTTATTAAAATTCAACCAAAATATTTAATGACAAATTTATTGACTTTTAAAAGAGGAAACAAATTAATAATGCATATATCAGTATATAAAATTTATTGAAATATACTCTTACCTTAATGTTAGGCAGTTAAACAGTATTGTACGGTGACATGAACACGAATGCGTGGATGGAGTTCCAGAAACTCGGCATATAGATTTATAGTATATAGATTAATGTATTGAGGTACGAAAAATTCTGAACTCATCGATGGAAGATTATGTGTCGAATGTTGAACAGAAATTATGCCTAAGAAAATTTTTTGATATACTCAATTCTCAGTATTAAAATAAATGTAGGAAGAAAGAATCCTATACTAACGTGTTATATATTTATGATACAAAAATGTACGTGATGCATGGAGGGTAGCTAAGAATCTAACTGACAGTTATCCAGGATCTCAGTTTATAAACGAACAATTTGAAGGATAGAGGTATAAATGTTGTAAGCGTAATGGTGAACCTTTTATAAAAGTATGTACATTCAAGGTTATCAACTTTCAAATAGGCCAGGAAATTCATTCACAGTGTAAAATTAGGCACTTTCAAAGTAAGGTGGCATAACGAGTTGTCAGGGAAACAGATGGACGGGGCAGTAAATAATTGAGTGCAGTCAGGGCTGCCAAGCAGATACTGATGCAAACTTTCAGCCTAAAACATAGATACCTTACCACATTACATATCAGTGACACACTGAGGTATCGGTGTGTGTGTGTGTTTTATTTATACGATAGCTGAACTGATGTGGTCCAGGGAAGATAAAATATATTTATATTGTTAGAACGTACGCCTTTAGCAGAAATATGCTACTATATTGTATCCTAATACAAATATTCAGTACGAGTGTACTGAAAATTAATATATGATCCAGAAAGAGTAGCAGGATATCCTGTTATCCAAAATGTGAGCTCCAAACATAAAAAATTACTCTAACATGCTATGGTGTATGTCTGTTGGCGTGTGCTTAGTGGGCGGAATGTTAGGTAATCGATGTGTCCAGGGAGGCTTACCAATTTCCTAGTTGGCCATGATCTAGACTGTCAGGTAATCATGGTTAATAATGGCTGTACCCATTGAGGTGTTGGTAAAACTTGGATGGAATGTGGGTAAGATGCATTAAATGATATGTTCAATGCGGCGAGTATAGCTGGCAAGGATTCAGCATAAAACGTAATGACGTGCGATAATATTACAATCTACGAGTAGAGAGTGGCCCAAAGCTTTAGATTGTCAGGTAATCATGGTTAATAATGGCTGTACCCATTGAGGTGTTGGTAAAACTTGGATGGAATGTGGGTAAGATGCATTAAATGATATGTTCAATGCGGCGAGTATAGCTGGCAAGGATTCAGCATAAAACGTAATGACGTGCGATAATATTACAATCTACGAGTAGAGAGTGGCCCAAAGCTTTAGACTGTCAGGTAATCATGGTTAATAATGGCTGTACCCATTGAGGTGTTAGTAAAACTTGGATGGAATGTGGGTAAGATGCATTAAATGATATGTTCAATGCGGCGAGTATAGCTGGCAAGGATTCAGCATAAAACGTAATGACGTGCGATAATATTACAATCTACGAGTAGAGAGTGGCCCAAAGCTTTAGACTGTCAGGTAATCATGGTTAATAATGGCTGTACCCATTGAGGTGTTGGTAAAACTTGGATGGAATGTGGGTAAGATGCATTAAATGATATGTTCAATGCGGCGAGTATAGCTGGCAAGGATTCAGCATAAAACGTAATGACGTGCGATAATATTACAATCTACGAGTAGAGAGTGGCCCAAAGCTTTAGACTGTCAGGTAATCATGGTTAATAATGGCTGTACCCATTGAGGTGTTGGTAAAACTTGGATGGAATGTGGGTAAGATGCATTAAATGATATGTTCAATGCGGCGAGTATAGCTGGCAAGGATTCAGCATAAAACGTAATGACGTGCGATAATATTACAATCTACGAGTAGAGAGTGGCCCAAAGCTTTAGACTGTCAGGTAATCATGGTTAATAATGGCTGTACCCATTGAGGTGTTGGTAAAACTTGGATGGAATGTGGGTAAGATGCATTAAATGATATGTTCAATGCGGCGAGTATAGCTGGCAAGGATTCAGCATAAAACGTAATGACGTGCGATAATATTACAATCTACGAGTAGAGAGTGGCCCAAAGCTTTAGACTGTCAGGTAATCATGGTTAATAATGGCTGTACCCATTGAGGTGTTAGTAAAACTTGGATGGAATGTGGGTAAGATGCATTAAATGATATGTTCAATGCGGCGAGTATAGCTGGCAAGGATTCAGCATAAAACGTAATGACGTGCGATAATATTACAATCTACGAGTAGAGAGTGGCCCAAAGCTTTAGACTGTCAGGTAATCATGGTTAATAATGGCTGTACCCATTGAGGTGTTGGTAAAACTTGGATGGAATGTGGGTAAGATGCATTAAATGATATGTTCAATGCGGCGAGTATAGCTGGCAAGGATTCAGCATAAAACGTAATGACGTGCGATAATATTACAATCTACGAGTAGAGAGTGGCCCAAAGCTTTAGACTGTCAGGTAATCATGGTTAATAATGGCTGTACCCATTGAGGTGTTAGTAAAACTTGGATGGAATGTGGGTAAGATGCATTAAATGATATGTTCAATGCGGCGAGTATAGCTGGCAAGGATTCAGCATAAAACGTAATGGCGTGCGATAATATTACAATCTACGAGTAGAGAGTGGCCCAAAGCTTTAGACTGTCAGGTAATCATGGTTAATAATGGCTGTACCCATTGAGGTGTTGGTAAAACTTGGATGGAATGTGGGTAAGATGCATTAAATGATATGTTCAATGCGGCGAGTATAGCTGGCAAGGATTCAGCATAAAACGTAATGGCGTGCGATAATATTACAATCTACGAGTAGAGAGTGGCCCAAAGCTTTAGACTGTCAGGTAATCATGGTTAATAATGGCTGTACCCATTGAGGTGTTGGTAAAACTTGGATGGAATGTGGGTAAGATGCATTAAATGATATGTTCAATGCGGCGAGTATAGCTGGCAAGGATTCAGCATAAAACGTAATGGCGTGCGATAATATTACAATCTACGAGTAGAGAGTGGCCCAAAGCTTTAGATTGTCAGCGTGGATCAAACTGTTATTGGTATTTCACGTTTTTTGTCGCCTTTTACATTTGTCTAAGTATTTTAACTATAAACTCCTAAAATGGGGTTATTGCTGAATAACTGCTCGAGAAAAAATTATTTACCTAGGATCGGAATGTTTCTCTTGTAAGTAGCTTAACTAGTTGCTCTTCGTGATTTTTATATTTCACGTAAACAATGCGTTCAGTGAATCAGAGCTATACCTTTGGTTTAGGGTAAGAGCTTCTTAATTTTTTATTTTTTGCTATTAATAATATGCATAAAAATGGAGGAATATGGTGTTAAATGGCAGTGGAGGATATTGAACTGATTGGTATCAGTGAGGCACGAGAATAAAATAAACTAGTCAATCAGACACCTCTTTATTATAATATATACGTCTAAAATTTTCTTATCTATTATCAAACTATCATAAAAGTGTATTATGGGAACGAAAAGAGCTGTAACAAAGATAAAATGAAACCTTTCCCCCCCAAATCACTTACAGGGAAATGATTTAAAACAGGATTTTTCCGGACATTTGGCACCGTCCAGTAAAACAAATACAGTAACAATCGGCGTAAGCTTTCACCATAAAAGTGAATAGTTCAAATTCTCTGAATATCACTTATTGTGCGTATACGTAGTCAATTGCGTACTAAGAAGATTCTAAATATTATAAAAGGTGTTTGATAATCAAACATTATTCTTGCAAAACTACATTCAAAATGGTTTAAATTATGCGTTCTTCATGTAAACCATTTTGGTTAAACAATCAAGTTTTGATTAAAAAAAAAAATCTATAGTAAGAAATCTCATCGCTACGTCTAATGAAACGATTCACTAAAGTCAAGTAAACTAATATCAGTACTTGGTGAAAATTTTTGGATACAACAGTAATTGATGTGATGTGTGCAGGATAGCCAAGTAACTACGGGTAGTTGGCAACGATCCAGATTCTCAACATAAATATTCGCTCTATCTAACACAACATTACTACGGGTGCAGTAATAATGTATCACTGTTTGTTTTTATAATGCTAAGTAACATGTTTGAGTCTTGCAAATTGTTGGATACTACAGTAACTGATGTGATACGGGCAGGATAGCCAAGTAACTACGGGTAGTTGGCAACGATCCAGATTCTTAACATAAAACATTCGCTGTATCTAACACAACTATGGGTGCAGTAATAATTTATCAGTGTTTGTTTGTATAATGCTTAGTAACATGTTTTTTCTTGGAAATTGTTGGATTATAAAACTCCAGATGTATTGGGTAAGAAAAAACGAACCCTCAACATTTTCATTTTAACGAATTGTAATATAAGGAATATTTCATGTTTTTATTTACACAATTCCAGTAATTAAAACTATAGAGAGTTTGGTGTCATATCAGTTCCCCAACCATTAAAATGGATCATCTAAATATTCCAAAATGGATGTTTAGAAAAATCAGTTTTAGAGTTACAATGCCATTATATTAACAAATACAACTTTAATAATAATATTAATAAAAACTGATCACCTACAGCACAAAAAGGATTGGTATGAAATAACTTTTTGAAGCGCGAATGTTGATTCGCTGTTTCATGCAGCTTCTGAAAATCTAAAATTAATTGCCTCAGATTTGACTCCTGGAAAATGGGATCCCCATCCATCTGAAGAGGTCCACAAATGGAGACATTCAAAATGAACACCTTGCAAGGTTTCGAAATCAGAGACTCCCAGACTTCAAAAGAGTATTTCTGCTTAACCCATCACCTATCCAGCTAATCTAGAGGGGGTGTTCTTATTGTCTCATAGTTGAAATAACTGAATGAACTATGATGTTTCAGACATAATGTCAAAGCATGGCGGGTGGTGCACCCAAGTATTTAGACGCTTCAATAATCAGAATGTGAAATAGAGCTGAGCCCAACATTTGCTTTGAATCAACCCTTCTTACTATAACAGTTATGGTGAGAAGGGTTGATTCAAAGTAAACGTTGAATCAACCCCCCCTCAACGCCTTTAAAAACGTAGTTACTACGTTTTTAAAGGCTGTTCATAAATTTTAAGTCAAATACGGATTATTTTTTATCTTACTGTATTTAAAAGCTAATGTAACTTAGCTTTATAAAATAAAAATGTATAAAAATAAAATAAAAATGTATAAACCTATGTTATAATTTTTATATGGGTTTTAATGCTAAAAGAACAATTAAAGTATACAATTTAAAGGTATACAATTAAATATATAAATTAAATTTTTTACCAATGGCAATAGCCGAATTTAATTTCAATAAACATTGAATCACAAAAAGTACTTGCTCCACCGGGACTAGAACCAGGATCTCTCACTTGCCGGGTGAATGTGCTACCATTACACCACAGATTCCATAATTTTTACGGTACAATTATTTTGTATTTAGCCGTATCTGTCTCATATGCGGTTTTTCAATATATATTGTTCTCATCAAAATATTGTATGCTGTATGCGCTATTTAATTTTAAACCACATTAAGTAAACTCATAATCGTAGGCCAAAAATAGTTGTTCTTTCACCCTTAATATATCATAGAAATTGTGTTTTTCCATTTTGGGGCACTCTGGAGCTGGTTTAAGTTTTACATTATAAATTCTTGGTTTTAATTTGTAGTTCCTAGCCCATTTCAAGAGATAGAATAGATTTAAGTAATACTGATATTTTAAATCAAAATAAATATTCGATTAGTGTTTAAAGTGCTAAATAAAACTTTCTATTTTTTCATAACTTTTATTTAGATCATTTGCAGATATTGTTCTTACATTATACCATCTAACATTAACAGTGAAATTGATATTGTTTTGTGTGTACACATTTTAAATATGTCAACTCAAAATAAGTTTATCTGTACTTTTATCCCAATATAAAGAAAGAAATTAATGAGATAAATTTACTAAATGTATTACAGTTTTACATTTGCGGATAAAAAGTACTGCAAAATGTTCTAGTAATTAGGCTTGAATTGGTTTGACCTATAACCACATTTTAAATGGAAAAACCGCAACTACCTAACAGGAAAGCTATGTAAAAAAAGTTTTAGCTGTCTTGCCCTAAAATATTCTTGATAAGAAAACCAATATATTTATATGAAGGATAGAAAATTAAAGTTTGTTCGCTTATGGTCTATCAAATAATATCTAGTGAAATATGATATTAATATGTACACTATGTCACTGGTAGTAAGTATGATGTGAACAGTAAATTTAACTTAGTTTAATAAGTCATCGGGCCTAGACTAGAATATGCCTCTGAAGGTAGTAACCAGAAACGTTAGCTAGCTTTTTAGACAAGGGATGAACGAGCTTAAGTTTGGCGTCTTGCTATTATGTAAGCCCCTGAGATCCTTCGAATCCTCCTACGGTACTTTGCATTATCAAGGAAATATGTATGAGTTTACAATTAAGTCTAAAACTTACAATAGCAAAAATGTATTGAATTTATTTTAAATGTAATAGTTGATCTGTCTAATACATTACCGTTAGATATGGCCACTTACTGTTTTATTACATGGCTAGTTTGCGTTATATATTAAACGCAACTGATTGTCTTTTAAAAATAAAAAAAAAAAAAATTTTTACACAAATATTTATTTTTTGAAATTCAAACCCATAAAGCTTGAAAATTAAGTCTGAAATCTCAAATTGTTTTTTTATGTTGGTTTAAAGTTATTATTTGGAATCTAATATATACCCTAGAACCCCGGAATTAATATTAGAACATTTGAATTGCATTAAAAACATATATAATCTTCTTAATTACAAAAATTCTAAATATTATTACTAAAACATTATATAAAAAGTTACCTTTTTATAAGTTATAGCTTTAAATATTATATCTTAATATTTTAAATATTCATTCAAAAATTAAAATGATTTTGTTATAAAAAATTCCAGATTTCTCAAAATTATCTACTAGTTTAAACACTAGGTCTAGGTTCTCCGGACATTCATGATCTCAAAGTCCTATAAAAAGAGTGACAATCTTGAGTTACAAACTTGAAATTTGCACGCAGCCTCAGCGACGTCTGTTGCTTGACACTAGGTATGGCGCACTTCTATCTTGTAACATTTTATGCCTAGTACCATTTCTACTAAGTATACTAACCGATTAATACGTTGTCATGTAAACACATTGAAACCTTTGATAATGAGACCAAAACTGTTGTAATAGTTCAAACCTCTGTTTACAAAAAGATGAATATAATAAAAAAACAAATATATTTGATTTGGCATATAATCACATATTGTTTGAGAATCATATAAATAAGAATGTAAATTTACTTGTAAAAGTAACCCAACCTTCAAGCGAAGTGACATAAACACGCGATGATGTAAACATGTGATGCCGCCAGAAGATAATGTAAAAGATTCATGAACTGAACCATTAAATGGATGCATCATGTTCCATCACACCGTATCTCCTTACTTTACATAATAATCCCAAATTGAATAGTAATATAATATGTACAGAAGTAGCAATAACAAAGTGGTTTTTAACTTTTTAGCGAAAATTAAATTTTAATTCAATGTTACTTTAATTCACTATTTTAGCTGATAATTATATACCTATTCATAAATAAATAAGTGTAATTTTTAATTACTATGTACAAGTATGTCTTTTTAAAGTATAAATCATGAAATTATATAAACATTTCCATTCAATAGGTTTTATTACATTTTCTTATAAAATCACACAGATAATATTTATTTATTAGGAGATAAAACTAATTCCAAATTTTATATTTCGTGTATAGTTTGTGTTTTCAATGACTAACTAATAGTTAATTTATATTTATCAAAGTTGTACATCAGTTGGATTAGATTCTTATATACAGGAATATCATGTACTTTGTTAACGATGCAGTGATGTATGCTTTATATTAAATATCGTCTAAAGTAAATCAACATATTTCCTGATGCTGTTGCTTTGAAACAACAGTTAGGCAAACCGATATCGTGTTTACAAATACATTTAACACGATTTGGTAAGAAGTAGAGACGTTTGTTGTCATACTCCTTAGACCACACTGGCAAAGATGTCTTTTTCTTAGTATAATGAAAAATGCCTATTGCAATCGCGCTCATGACGGAATTTTCTAAAAAACTGTTATTATTTTCTCCGATCATGACCCCCAAAATCTAATACTACCATAATCAGAATATATATATTTCTAACGGATTTAGATATCGATGTACAAGTTTTATATTAAAATAGTTTTTTTGCATATTTTGGAGGATAAAAATGTCTTTCTCTCTTTTTAAAGAGGGGTATAAGGGTGTAAATAGAAAGAGGTAAAAGTATATTTAATCAAAACACACCAAAAAAATTAGATACCACGTAAAGGGTCAAGCTGGGCACTTCAAAGTGTCACTGAAAGATATCATGCATGCATTGTGTACATATATATTGGCATTGCCCCTACAATTATAATTTTTGCGTTATATTAGTTGCAAACTGAAAATTTATAATTACTACCTTCAACCCACCGTTGAAAAGGGGAGTAAAATGTTTTGTCCAATAAATCCACAAAATTAATATCCCAATCCGTTTGGAACACACCCAGGCGTATCATGGATTTACTTTACATCATGAGATGTAAGGGCTTATTTGCCCATTACTTGTTTACATGTTCACAAGTCAAGTATGCGGCATTGCTCTCAACTAAATTATTTTTCAAATTGTTGAAAGAAATGGCATACAAAGTGAAAATTGGAAACAAACTATTCCTTTTTACTATCTTAGAATTACATATCGAATCTGAAAATGCATAGCCAGCCCAAACTTTTTGCTACACCTTGGATTTGTGTGTTTTTTGTGGGGGAGGGGGAGGCGCGCACGCTCGCGCTTACGCAATATGAAGTGAAATCGTAAAAACAATAACTGCCGTACTTTTTTAATTTCCCAGTAAATGTTTACAATTTTCGCAGTTTACTTGGTACAAAAGCAGTATTTACAAATAGTCTGGATGCGTTCGTTAGTTAGTCTTAATGAATTAAATGTTTCAAAAAGACGTCTATTCACATTCCAGCCAACATTTCAACTCAACTGATTTCAAATATAGACCTAAACAGATAAATAATAAAACCCCAAAAAAGGACCGATCGGTCATTGTACTTTTCTTAGAATAATCAAAATGGATCAATTTACTAGCTTTCAGGCGTTTTATAGTTGTTATTCTGACTAAGCTAGAACTGTGCAAAATTTGTAAGTATCTGTATAGTATCAAGAGTGCTTGACTTTTTATATTTTAAGTAAAGAACCAAAAGGGGATTATGATAACCAGAAGAATACTTAACCGAATACTATAGTCTTCATCAGCCTAATGAGTTTATCAGAGAGTTTATTGTAGCCATAAGATATTTTCAGGGAGGTGAAGGTTACCGGAGATTTTTTCTCAGGACTCAATTATGAGAATAGGTATTTGGTTCTTCAAAAGGTAGTGTTTATCAAATGATTAACTTAACCGGGAGTATAATCATTTTCTAGTTAAATAAATCTACCGGAACTATTATTATGTCAAAATTCGACCAAACATTTTTGTTTGATATGAGTTAATTAAGACCGTTTTTAATTAATATGCTCCGCCCTTATGATAAGGGCGGAGCATATTATGAAACACACGTTTCATAAGGTGATTTAAGTTAAGAAAATGTTTGGTCAACCAGACTATACGTTTCCTGCTCAGAATTTGGTGTCTACGAGAGGCCTTTTGCCTATCTACTGATAGGGACAAAGGATATTCTCAAAGAGATTTGACTATAAACGACATTTTAGTTAAATGAATTTAACTTGACTCTGTCCATATCTATTAATGCCATTTCGCTAATGGTCAGCAAATCCTGTAGAGTTTCGTACACAGACATCAAACTTTATTTTGCCAATGTGGAAGTGAATTTATGTCAAAAATAATGTCCGTAGCGTGCCGTTCGCAAGATAACGTAGAGGAATTTGCTAATGCTCAGACAAAATCGGTGGATAGATATTTACCGCCATAAAATTCTGTCTTAACTACGTGTAAATAAAAATACTTGGCAAATGTCACTCATATTTGAGAAAAATTGGTATCTCAAGTATTTCACAAAAGGAATAAAAATTTGCAATTTTCATAAAAATGTAATCCTAATAATTGTAATCTCTACATATTTTCGAAAGATTTTCAGCTTTTAAGATTGGTGACGGTTTAAAGTTATAGCTATACACTTACACCTATATAATTTAGCCGTTATAAGTGAACAGATTTACAAACATAATTTCGGATTAATTGTAACTAAATCAAGTCCACTTGTTTTTACAAAAATAAATTATAAGGTTGTAAAAAGTTATGAGTAGTGGGATTTCAAAATTGTTGATTTTATAAATGTTGAAAGTGTCACAATTATATTAACATGCTGAAATTGAGAGTTGTTGCTCGACCATTGTTGTGGAAATGAAACATGTGATCTAAACTATTTAATGCATCTTCAGTTGACATTTTTGGATTTCTGCCTCATTCAATTCAACCTTTCTTCCGACTAAGCCAGAAGGTATATTTAAGAACGAGCCTCCATATACGTTGACATTGAGAACCACAGGGTCAGTTATTTAGCTTGGCCTGTTGATCAATAATAAGTGAGATATTAAATAAGGTATTTTTTGCCAACACATAATATGTTCAGTTTATTTAGATATCTTGCTTGACGACATATGATAAATAAAAGAAATTATATGAAAATTATTATATTATTATTTTCATGAAGTATAGTTTATTTTCAGATTTATACTTAATATTTGTAGAAGTCCAGCTAAGTATTTCCTATTAAATGACCGTGTAAAATATTTCAAATGTGTGTTATAATTGTATAAAGTACAAAGGTACAAGAAAAGTGAAATATGTTAAAACTGAAGTAATGGAAAATGTTTGGAAATAAGAATTTGCTGAAGCCAATCAAACGGGAAATGAATTGTTGGGAGTTAAGACGCTTAAAACGAAAGGGCGCATAAATAACTTTAGTGTAATACATTATTTAGCTAGTGGTCTTCATTCCTTAGTTATAATAAAATGACATCTAGTTATAGGTTAAAATTGAAACTTTAAAGCAATGATATAAGTAGTGAAGAGAAGATTCCTCATTAATAAAGATAGTAAATAATGAATTCGAAAATTAATAGCTTAAAGTATTGAGCATTAACTTTGTATGAAGCTGTAGTTGAGTAAATTAAGTGGTTTAATGCAATCTGGGTTCAGAACTCTTGCTTGTTGTAGCTACCAGAGTGGAAACGTAACGTTTGTTTATTGTCTTATGAAATAATCTCCAAGTGTGGTTGGTACTTATCTTAATAGTAAAGGTTGTTGCAGATGAGAGACAACGCAAATGTGATAATGAAAGGGCATGGAACTCAAGTCTAACTACACTCGTCCCTGTATTTAGTCCACAAGAGGGTTTCCTGGATATTTGTTTTGAATAAATGTTTGTTTAAAATTATCTCTAGGTTAACATTGAATATCTTATATTTGTTCTGTTTTAATTCATGCATATGATACAATTTTTAATACGTTACATGTTAATATCTTTTGATTTTACTCAGCCTGTCTACAAAATTTATGTATTTTGCTTTTTTCTCGACAGTCATAGTTTCACATAAAACCAATGTAAAAATATTTACTAAGACTCAACCAAATCCCTGAGACATAGCACCTTTATCAAACTCAGTGTTTCCTATATAGAAATCGAGCTTTCATGCAAAATTTGAAGTAAATATCTTATTTCGTTTTCGATATATAGGGCGGACAGATGAGCAGAGAGACATAAAATATTTTTTCCAGCTGTACGAGAGACAGATTTCGCTCAGTCAAGCTAAATTAATTACCCAGTTTACAGTCTCTAGTTGTATTTGTATTTTTTAACTAAACGTAATTTGTAGAGAAATGGGTTTAAGTAATACATAAAAAATCGTTATTCAGTTAAGCGTTTCTTAGATACGCTGTATTCAAATCAACTCTAGTCACGTGAAGTTTTTTATTATCCCATAAATTGAACCAGGATTAAGCTTAATAATTCCAAAATAAAGCATGCAAAGGATTCTAGTTACTTAAGTATTCTTTATCCTCGGTCTATGAACAAATTAATACTCTATATTTACTAATCAACATCGAACCAAAGATTTAAAAAAAAAATATTGGCTTTAAAAAGCGATTTTTAAGCTTTTGAAGTTTTTATGTGACGCATTCCTCGTTTGTGATTGCTTTGCTGATTAGAATTCAGCCATATTGAATTAATCTTTTGAATACAAAATAATGGAAATATCATACCTAAGAAACTCCACTAAAACTTCTGCCCTCATCAAATTATTAGAAAAAGCTATGTATTCCTAATTACGAAAACAAACGGGCAAGTCACTATCACCTATATCCCGAGTTAACCTATTTACCTAGGAATGATTCTTTGTTTATGAAAATGTCACACAAGTATTATTATGGAGGTAATAACAATAGTGTAAATTTAGATTTTTATTATGGTCGATAACTTGTAAGGTGTTTAGATCGTTTTTGAAAAATAAAACTACTCTGAAGATATTGGTATAAAAAACGGGTATATACCAACTATTTAGAGATGTGGAAAATGTTAATGTCGTTAGCGTACTCTGCAGGTGAGTGGGACTTGGACCCATTGTAACCATATGGGTCCAGGCATCTCTCTCGTTTTGCACATTAATTCAAGATTATGCTTACTTAAGTTAACAGAGGTTTTGTACAGAATCAGTCCACCGGATGAGAAAAACTGTAGTTTTACCACAGGATAAATGTTTTCTACTAGTTGGTGGGATTGAATTTCCTTCCGGTAATAAATACTGCATCTCTGCAAATAAATACCTTGACGTGTCACAATGGAGATTTTACCTATGAAGGAAACTCTCAACTCGAATACTATCATGATGTTTTAAAACAAATGTCCAATATTATTTTTAATTTATTATAATAATTTTGAATAGACATAAACAACATCCATTTAAAATATTCCTTACAATAAAGGTAAATGCTTATATTTTACTAATACATTTCATAACTTTCTCTTTAATTTAAGTGCAGTAAAGTACAAGTTAGTGGCCTGAAAATATTGTAATATGTTTCTTTATCACAGTCATTTAGATATAAAAATTCATGTGTGTGCTGGGCATTACATTACCGATTAAAGTGTGGATTAATGAGGTATTTTTTAATTGGAAATATTAAAATATTGTTGAATTTAACTTTACATGATCATAAATTATTCAAAGGTGGCAAATCTGCAGAACAGGTAGGCTTTATAGTTTAATCTGACGTTATAATAATTGTAATGTAGCACTGCTGTAAAGATACTTGATGCAGAAAATCTTTAGTCCCAACAAAACAATTTAATTTTAAAAAGGAAAAATAAAGGTTGATAATTTAGTTAGACAATTCAGTAGTCAGGATATTAAAAATAACTGAATTTAGAGTTCAAAGTTAGTTAAATCTATAAGATTTAAATTAGCTTATAGACATGGTTCTACTTGATACATTCCTTTTAGGTTGAAGCAATTTTTCCAAATTCTGGTATGTTGAGGTGAATTAGCAGATAAGCCGCGCAGAATGGTGGTAAAAATTACAAACCATTGATTTTTACTCTTAAAAGAGTTAAAGTTTTTAAACATAATATTATATATATATATATATATATATATATATATATATATATATATATATATACATACCTATTAACCGTTCGAAAGGTAAAAAATCGTTTACTCAGGAGTAAATCGATTCAGTAGGAGAACCAGAAGACGCTACTCACCATCCTGTTAAGTCTGTGCAGTATCTAAATTTGCCAAGAATATCACCTCATAATCTGTGTTTGGAGTTTGTCTCTGATAATATTGCTAAACAATCCCCATTTCTCTTAAACTCTGCAATGGCACAAGACTGCAAGTGAAACCTTGGCACTTTGGCAAATGTCATAGAGGCTATCATACTCACTGACTGTTTAACACTAGATTACTTGAGATTACCAGTCCTAACCTAAAAGAATACAGGTTTCAGTCCAATTCTAATTTTCTAATACAGTGAGTAAAACTGAAGGGCAATCTTTAAGTAGCTGGAGTAAATTTAAGGAGCCCGTGTTTTCTCACTGCTAGCTGTGTTTCCTGCTCTTACATAAACTTCCTGGCATCGACAGTCAATTGATTCTGTCACTCGAAGTCCAACAAAGCATTTCGTACATAGGGGAGTTTTAAGGCGATAAACTTACAAATATGACTGATTCCTTTATTACAGTATTCAATACATAGTAACATTTGGCACGTAACAAACAAAGTGAAACAAGTTTATATTTTATTCTCTTAGCAAAGCTATTTGTAATATTTGTAGTAATTTGTTTTCTTTATCTCTCAAAGTAAGGCTATTTATTCCTTAATTTAATTCTAAATCAGTAATTTCTTTGCTTGTACTCGCAATGAAAAGATTAATTAATTAAAGTCCAGTAAATTTCATACAGTACAGGGCGCTTAGTATCGCAAATCTTGCAACTGATTTGCATTAATCTATTATGTAATGTATTAATTATGTTGTTAATATTATGTATTAATTATACACAGTAATGTACAACATTACTGTGCAGAAATAACATTAACTTTTTTCCTTTCTACAGAACTTTCCGTTCCTGGGTTTGGTGTATATGTTTTATTAATTCCGACTGAAAAGACATGAGTTTAGTATTCTCTTTAAGCTGCTTGTTAGATTTTACCAGATTTACGTTACTCGTTAACTGTGAGCGTAAAATGTTATGTTTATATAATCAGAAAATTAATTACAAGTTTTTTATTGTTATGTTTTTTTTATTACAACTATTTCAAATATGTAATTATATATGTTATGTGTGTTTAAGTGTGGTTTTTATTTGCTAATAACCTATAGCTAAAGGTATATTAGCAATTACAATTTTTAATTGTTTATTTCTTTTAAACTGAGAAAAATGTGTTATTAGTTTAGTAAAAAACCGTTTAGAAAATTTAGAGCTGGAATTTGTACATTAGTTCAATATTACAGTCCAACGAACATTCAACTAACGTAGTTCTTGCAGACTCTCTCTTAAGTATTCGGAGTCAAATTCTGACCATCTTATGTTTTAGGACATGGAATAAAACAATGGTTATTTCTTAGATAATGTGCTTGCTATAAATGTAATGTAATGTAAATGTAAATTATTCCTAATTTGCTAACCAGAGGGGCTTAGCGCGGAAGGATTTTCAAAATAATAATAGGCCTAAATTCATCCCAGGGACTGTAAGAATATCCATGTCAAATTTCGTACAAACGGTTTCATAGTTTAAGAGGAAAGCATCACATACAAAAAATGACTTTCTCATTTATAATATTATTATGATTTTAGTTTAAACAGCATGAAATAAAACAAACTTTTTTATGCCCAAAACAACTCCAGATAGCTAACTTTGAACCGACAACCTTCAGTGATAGGTGCCTAATTCACTCAGCTACTAGTGCCTGTAAGATAAGTATTGCTAGTACGTCTACCTACCAATTGTTTCTTATCATGACATTGAGCGTGATTCGCAACTGTCTAGAAGTTTATCAGACCAATATAGTTAAAGTAAGCGAGTCTTAGAAATCCAATATTACAGTAACAAAGTTCCTAAAACATATGCAAAGTCTCCTTCCTAATACTATCCTAGAAGAAAATTGTACTGTAACTATAAATCGTTTGATTCTATAGCTTATATGATAATATCATTCGAGCTATTGAATACGATGGAGATGTTAACATTAAGGTTACAAACTTCAGTCACTTTGATTACATCAGACTATTATAAGAGTTCCACACTAGTGCAAGTTCCACTCAGTAAATGCATTGACATTTCTGTAACATAACACGTGTTTAACAACGTTCTTAATAAGTGGCAACGTTCTACCCCCGATACTGCATTAACACCGTACTAACAATTGACTAATTACAGGCTATTATTAATATATATATATATATATATATATATATATATATATATAGTTTTTATAGTTTATAATAGTTTTTATAATATATAGTTATATTATAACTATATAATATATATATATATATATATATAAATATATATATATATAAATAAATAAATATATATATATATATATATATATATATATATATATATATATATATATATATATATATATATATATATATATATAGGTATATACAGGGTGTCCAAAAAGTCCCGGGTCGGTTAAATATTTTTCAAAATATTTAAAATAGAGCTACAAAACCTTACACAAAGTTACTGGACATAAAAATCAATCTATTTTATCACATATTCAGTGATCCGCTACTTCTTCAGGGGGGGGGACGGCCCGCCAGGAGTCAGAAGAAAATATTAAACGTAAGCATCCAATGATATGCATATCAAATAAAAGGTCTTTATTAGTAGAGTACAGAGCCGCAAACCCGACCTCAAACGGATAACCGAGTCAAAAATGGCAGCCGTTCAAAGATGGCTAGTTTGGGTCCAAAAAGTCCCGGGTCGGTTAAATATTTTTCAAAATATTTAAAATATAGCTACAAAACCTTACACAAAGTTACTGGACATAAAAATCTATTTTATCACATATTCAGTGATCCGGTACTTCCTCAGGGGGGCGGCCCGCTAGGAGTCAGAAGAAAATCTTAAATGTAAGCATAGGTTGATGGCTTGAGTTTGCAACTTGGGTTAATGTAAAAAATAAACTGATGAGCTTTTTTATTTTAACTTAACTAACCCAAAACTGTTTACAATTATTTGTTGTTGTAAAATAATAAGTTCCGTTATTTCTGAGAGGGATCGGAGTTTTGGGTTAGTAAAGTTAAAATCAAAAAGCTCATCAGTTTATTTTTTACATTAACTTAAGTTGTAAACTCAAGCCATCTTTGAAAGGCTGTCATTTTTGATTCGGTTATCCGTTTGAGGTCGGGTTTGCGGCTGTGTACTCTACTAATAAAGATTTGATATGCATATCAACCTATGCTTACATTTAAGATTTTCTTCTGACTCCTAGCGGGCCGCCCCCCTGAGGAAGTACCGGATCACTGAATATGTGATAAAATAGATTTTTATGTCCAGTTACTTTGTGTAAGGTTTTATAGCTCTATTTTAAATATTTTGAAAAATATTTAACTGACCCGGGACTTTTTGGACACCCTGTATATATACACTTTTTTCGATTCAATGTTTATTGAAATTAAATAAGGCTATTTCCACTTATAAAAATTTAATGAATGTAAATAGAAGTCATTTGACAGCTATTTGGTCTTCCGATCATATGTTAGTTTGGTTATTTAAACACATATGTCAAGGAAACGGCCAAATACAAAATAATTGAATCGCAAGAAGTGAGGGCTCTGTGGTGTAATGGTAGCACATTCACCCGGCAAGTGAGAGATCCGGGTTCGAGTCCCGGCGGAGCAAGTACTTTTTGCGATTAAATTTTTATTATACAAATTTAATTAATGTATATATATATATATATGTATATTAATTATATCTTTATATATATCTATTTATGATATAGCAGTATACACATATATAGATTAGGCTTTACTTTTTTAATAGAAGAAATCCTCGCTATCTTAGAAATAGTTCAGGACTATAGCAATACCAAAAAACCGATAAGCTGATCCAGTGACGATCGGAACTAGGGAAAGGAAAACACCTAGGTGCGGAGAGGCACATCATAAGTTAAGTTTAAGTTAGATTTCGTTTAGAAGGTAATGGATTATACGTTATTGGTGTAAATATTTACCCATTTGTTTCTATAGTATATAATATAATGTTACTATTAAATGTATTTTGTTTATGTTTTTATTATTTATCTCTAATACTGAATGAACTGGCTGCACTAACTGCATAGATGACGACGTAGAATCAGGTTATTGCTCCCCACATGCAAAGGGAATTTTAAATACCTCTCGAGGTTATAATGTCACCATTTGATATTTACTTATCGGTGAGGTCTCTGTTCGTCACTGCCTCAGGCTTAATTTCAAAATGTGAATCCGTTTGGAGTCCACATCGACTTTGCTCCTTGTTTGTGCCTAACACGTGCCTTATAAGCACTTTGTAACTATGTAACGAAAATAACTCTTAAAACACACGTTCGGTTATTGTCTAGAACTCTGTTGACCAGATTTAGATTTTTTGGAGTTCATATTTTGGATCACGAATTAATAAGAGTTCTTAATTTCGGCATACAATACGCCAAACTATCAAGAATGGTATCAGGAGTGTCTATGTAGAGCAGTGACAAACATAGGGTATGCGTGTAAAATAAGTTTGGATATTTGGAAAACAAAAATAGAACTCCTCTGCTTATCAATCTGTTGAAAAGCAGTGGAGTTATAATAAATAAATAAATAAATATATAAATAATAATACTAATATACTAATAAATATAATATAATAATAATAAATAAATATAATTAAATAAATCAAACCCGACGCCATCTATTTACAGATGCCCTACATTGTACCAACCAAATATTTATATCTACAATCAGATACATAGTTCCTGAGTATAGTTTCGACATATTCATAACACTACCTCCGCATTTTCGGGCGATTTTACATGATCGCTTCTAATACAAAGCACATTTCTGTAGTGTGCGTTTCGCGTCTTCACCACTTAACCAGCGTGGAGGAGCTTCGAGCTTCACACTTGGATACTTTGGTACTTGTTTGAATTTTAGTATCTTAATGGACACTGAATCGATATTCGTATATCCTTGATCATTTATTTATTTACCTTATTTACATATATACAAATGTGGTGTCAATGGAATACACGAGAAGGTACCCACATGGGCAAAAGCCTGTGCGTGAGAACCGAGTCCATCTTCACCCGAGTTTGCAATCACAATAGTACAATATACAATGTAAATTACAGAGAAAAATTAAAATTGTATGATATAAAGATACCTAAAAACAACTAATAGCAATATGGTATGTTTGGATGCAGTTAAACTAAATTCAAGCAGTGTAAAAAGTAACCGTATGTTGCAATTATAATCTAAGTGTGGCAATGATAATTAACCACTTATGATAATGAAACTACATGACAAAGATGCAACAAATTCTATTATATGAAGTTATATGGCTATAAGATGTAGGGTAACATATGCGATGAGCTTAAAGAGTACGCATGATACATTATTTATGAACTATAAAGAATGAAAAGGAAGATAAAGATAGAGAGAGAGAACAAAAAATTGTTGCCGATTTCTGAAATCTACACTATATCGAAATAAATGCATTCCTTCACAAAGTATGAAAAACCACACACGCACGCACTCAAACATGCGCGCATGCAATTAAAAAACACACACATATACATTAATGTCCAAGTTAGTACTTTTCCATTAAATATACAATATGGGCCCCGCTCTCTGCCAAGGGCAGGTTAACCAAACCAACCCAGAAAAGGTGGTTTGGAGGAAATTGCAGTTCACACCACACTTAATATAACCTTCAGAATAAAAAGCAGTTCAATCTGAAATCAACTCCCAGCCGACCTATATAATTCTGCTCCACATAGGCTAGCAACGGGATATTAAGCCCTTGTAGTCTATTGTGCAATCTAACAATATATTCTACACTTGTTTGCATTTCAGACAAATAAGACTTCAGGTTTAGATAATAAGTTTATACGGAATGGACGAAGCACATAGGGTTGGATATCACTGAGATCGCAATAATAAATAATCGATTTGCAAAGTTTAAATTTAATTACGGACAAGGCACGTAAAGAATTGCTCAGCAGTAAGATCTTCAGCTACAAAGTTCAAGATAGAAAAAAATAACTACGAGTGCCAATTGGATTATTATTACGCCAATAATTTAGTTCAACGAACATTGGAGTAAAATTATACTAACCAGTAACGTGTAATATGTTAGCGATAATAATATAATATAAATGATAATATAATATACAAAATGAAACTAATTAACGATACGAGTTCTATATTATGTTATGTCCTACCATAAAACAACTGTCGATTGATAAAATAAGACAAATATTGACATATTAGGCCTAAGCCATGTTTTTTAATACTTTTTTTCTTATATATTTTACTTATACTTACTTAGTTATGAAATGTTTGTTAACATATATAAAGGAAAACCCCTTATAACATTAAACATACTAAACTCTTAATCCCAGCAAAAACAAATCTAATAGGATGAAGAGTGGTTTTATGAAGTAGAAAGTTATGCAGATCACTTGTTTTATCTACTTAAAGTTGGTTTATTTTACATTTGCTAAATCAGCTTAAGTTAGAGTTTCAGCTGAGGTATAGTATGACACACTTTACCTTTCCCATTCCTTCGTATGAAATCATATTATAAGTATAAAATAAAATAAAAAGTTCCTTAATAATGAAATGTTCGGTACTTAATTTAAATAATATGAATACATCCCAGTTCTAAACACATGGTAAAAATACTCAAAATGATTCTGTTTATTTATTTACCTGTTTCCATTTTATTTTGTTGTCATATGTCAATTGTACCTGAAGATGCGTATTGCGAAATATAGTAAAGTACTTAACGTGTCGGCCTTTTTCATCATTTATATTTATACAAATATAGAACACATAGCGATTTAAATTATGCGGATTTGTGGAGATTAGATCACCATTAGATTTTGGTGTTGAGGTGAGAAGCTGGTAGGCAGCGTCAAGTACCTTCCAAAAAAGCGGAAGAACAAAGTTCGTTACTAGAGATTAAGAGGAATGTCAATGGATGTACTAAAAACGCATCAATGTCTCTGCTTCAAAAAACTTTAAATTTTGTCTGATACCAGTTTGAAATGTTTTGCAGAATGACAGCTTTAAGACTTAATAAAATGCACTTAGAGGAACATGGCAGTGAACTTTCTCTGAGACGACTTTCAATAGCTGAATAAAATGTTGCCAATTTTAATTTATGGGAACAGTTCCTGATCTAATCAGAATTATATATCTTTGTGTGGAGCCACAGTAAAGACGACGTTTATGAAACAAAGCCACAAGTGCATTAACTATTTGAGAAACCAGATTTACAAGAAATCGAAAAAGGACCGAATATTTATCCAACTTGCTATTTCAAGATTTTATAGTAGGTTAGAACATTGACGGATCATCAACGAGAAGTATGAGCATTCTGTTATAAAAACGCTGAGTAAGCCGAATAACATCGAAAACGAAATCATTGAAACGAAATTAAATATCATAAATTTGTTTAAAAATTGTCATTTTTGTAAAAGTTTTAGGTATAGGTATCTTTAAAATGTACCGTCTTAAAACAACAACATCTAATTATCACAGCAATTGGTTTGATTTAATTAAGTGTAATTTGTCGGGGGTGTAAATTGAGAAAATTGAAGTTTGTAAATCTTACGATACAAATAAAAGGGACACCCAGTTTTATATCCTATATAGGTATACTGAGTTTGGCTTTTCTAGGTGCGGAGGTTAAAAAAAGGTAATATCCATATTTTATATTCACCGTGTTTTATTATTTAAAAGCTAATGAAATGTTATCCCCCACATTATCTACGTAATTTTCCCTGGACGAAAAGATATGTCAATTCAGATATATATATATATATATATATATATATATATATATATATATATATATATCTTTTCCATTCTTTCAAGCCACATATACTAATTATTATTATTTTAGAGCTGGTCACGTAATCAAACATGTAAAATTGCTTAAGAAAAATTTAACACAAATTTCATTGTTCAAAAGAAAATAGAGATAATACTAAATTTTTTGAAGGGTAAACGATGAATTTTGGTATATTTCCAAACAAACCATGCAAAATTGCATAAGGATGTAGGCTAACATTACACATGCTGGACCACAAAAAGTGACCGCGGACGTAGACACTTCTATGACATACTCTTTTATCAATAGGTTTCTTATTTATCAATGCAGGTGAGCTGTATATATTTCCAAAAAGTCTCATAATTCGTTTGAATTTTAGTCGTCATTGAGCTATTTTGGTTTTACTTTACTATGCGTATGAGATTAAAATTATAAACTAGGCCTTCAATCCGGTTACATTTAATGAGGTCCCACTAATGAGGATTCAAAAGTTGAAACATTTCATAATATAAAAAGAATTATCGCGTAACAAATAATGCCATATTATGTCAAAAAATAATAAAACGTATTCGTAAATGTATAAATCAGAGTAAAATACACGCTGTTATTCTTTTAGTTTTTTGTCTATTAAAACCATGGAACTAATACAATTTTCAAATATGTGGACAGGACCGGAATATATTGGGTTGACACGTGGTACGTAGAGATGTTTGTTTACGGCAAATATAGCTGCCAAACTAAAGTATAGCTTTGTATATATCACGAATTAAATAACGCTTTATCGTATAAGTTTAATTAATACACATAATCGAAATTGTTAATTTCAACACTCATAGATGATACCAGTTGTTGTGATTCATTACGGTTAATCACAGTTATTGAGCTTATTTCAATTTTTTTTTTAGCTTTTGTTTTGTCCCTTTGCCGAGTACCTGTCAGTGGTTTAATGATTTACTCTCACAAAATATGGTATTCAATTTCGTTGGTAACACATGAGTAGACTGCATTGCCATCCAAATGCATGTTTGATACATTTCCGGATTGTAAGTGAAGGTGATTTGAGTAAAGGCAATATAAACAAGAGAGCAAGATATAGTGTGACGAATAGAAAATTTTTAAAATAATGCCAAAGCTAAGCTATAAATTTGCAATAAAATTTATTTTATAAAAGACTGTCAGTTTGATGTCACAATAAAACTATTAATTATTTGGTTTACATCAAGAAATAAATAAATAAATAATACATAAATAATCTTTATTTTGCCAAAAAACAAGTACAAAACAGTACATTTTCATATACAAGTACACAACACAGTTTTACAATACCATGAGTTCAAAATATAACAATAAAAAGGTAGAATAAATTAACACAATAACAATATAAATAAATATAAGGCAAAATAAATAGGAATCCCCTAGGCAAAGCCCTGAGCTGGGATCTCCATCACTTGTTTTTTACAAAAAGAATGAAACGGCTAGCAGCGAAACGTAACACATAGTTTAAAAATTATGTATGAAAAAGAGATTGATTAAAAAACATACTGTGCCATTGAATGGAAATTATTTCTTTGTAACTTCAATGGTAAAAATCTCCTTCACCAACATACCAAGTAATTATATTTACAATTCAAAGAAATAAAAAGACACTAAAGAGATAGTGACAAATACCAGTAAGCAAACAAATAGATGTACCAAAAACACATAGGAAATTCAGGCAAGAAGTAAGTGCAAGCGATTCAAAATGTTTCAAGACTCAACCTACTTTACTATTTTTTAATATTTTATCGACAGCTTCTTGTTCAAAAAGCCATTTTTTTCAATTTTTTTCAAAAACTCTCTCTGTGTTGTGAAGTCGCCAATTTTATAACTAATTATGTTAAATAATCGTGGTGCAAAACTACTGTAAAATAAATTTGATGTATATTTAAATTTGATTTAGGCACACTAACGAACTTGGTACCGCCTAAGATTGTAACTAGGCTGTCTTGTTATTGAAAAAGCAGAGCTTCTAATGTAAAACATTTTTAGGACTTTAAAAATGTATAAATACCGTAGTAGGAAGAATCTTTTCATCTCAACAAACAGTGGCCAAGTATGTTTCAAACCTTGTCTTTTTCGAAATAAGTCTGATGAATCTTTTTTTGAAAAAATTACTATCGGATATAAGGTAGTACTGTATGTCCCACCCCAGCATGTGGATACCATAGCTTATCCTGGATCCTACAAGAGCGTGATATACATTGACTAAATTTTTGTTAGACCCCACACAACTGATTTAAATAGGTAAAAACTTTCTGAAACTGAAATAAAGCTCTTTTTTAATTTTGAAATATGGTTTTTTCCAGGTCAATTGATAATCAATGATTAAACCCTAAATAATTCATATTATTGACTTGCTGTAATTCCAAACAGTCCACATCAGGAACAAGCGGAACAAGGCATTTAGTTTCATGAAATTTAAGTGGGAAATTAAATTTGGAGTCGAATCTCAGACTGAATAACATGAACTTAGTTTTTTCGCTTAATATCATAAAGTTTTTGTCAAAACCATAACCTTAGGAAAAATAAATCTTTTGACATTGATTGGTAAAGCGAAATTTAAGTTATGGTTTGTATAAACAAAAGCAGTGTCATCGGCAAACGCAACCAATTTACCATTAAAACAACCATTACAAAGATCATTGACATAAAATTAAAAAAAGTATTGGTCCCAAAACAGAACCCTGCGGAACACCAAATTCAATTTTCCCTGGATCTCCCATGACGCCACCAATGTTTACCCTTTGTTCTCTCCCCGTGAGATAACTAAGAAAACCAGTCAAGTGGTAAACCTCTCAATACCAGCCAGCTCATAACTTAATGAAGTTAAAATTTCATGATCAATCGTGTCGAAAGCTTTTGTAATAATCAATGAACAATGCAGATACCTTTTTACTATTATTAATTGGCTCGTAAACTGATTCTATGAATGAAAGTAAGGCATTCCTCAGTAGACATACCCTCTCGAAACCCAAACTGATTATTACTAAAGAATTTGTTTTTTATTAAGAAATGAAAGTAACTGCTTTTTAACAACCTTTTCCAATATTTTTGAAAAAACTGAGAGCAAAGAAATTGGTCGGTAACAGTTTGGCTGTGTAGGGTCCCCACGTTTGAAGATTGGAACTACTATTGCACTTTTTTTAAGCATCTAGGAAAATTCCCCTGTCATAAGACTGAAGTTATAGAGATATGTTAATATCGGAATAATACTGGGAGCTATTTTTTTTTATCATCGTTGGACTGACCTTGTCAAATCCTGGTGATTTGTTGTTTTCAGACTAGAAAATAAATGAAGAAAACATCCTCACTTAAAATAGATTTGCATAAAAAAAGATTTAAGATTGATGCGTTGATTGAATATACGTTGTTCGAAAACCGTGTGCTGCGCTAGATTCGATTGATCTATTTGACCTCTCAATTTCCGAGGGGCAATTTAAAAAATGTGAATTGATTTCATTGGCGATAAGTTTAGTTCGTGTATAATACAAGATTCCCCAACGACCTCCCTTATTACAGTATTTTTTGTAATTTTCACCAATTAGTTTCGTTCACTAATTTTCCATGTGACTTAACATCATTGATCGAACCCTCAAACCTATCTCTAAAAAAATGACTCCTTTGAACTTTTTAATTCTAAATTTAATTGATTTCGAAAATTAGTGTAATACTGTTTTAAGTTTTTACATTATTTGGATTTTTCATCAATAACTTGTAAATTTTTTTATCTCTTTTGAAGCTTAAATGATAGCCTGTCAGTAGTCCAAAGGTTTTAATTATGCACCTGTTTACTTTTATTTGAACGTACATCAAACTTGCATTTACCTATACTTAGTTCTAATACATCAATAAAGCATTGGAAAGCATCAGACACAGTATTTTTTTCATATACACAAGCCCAATCTACATTAATAAGTTCAGCAGTAAGTTTTTCCAAATCAATCTGGCTATAGTACTCTTCATTATCTTTAATTATTGGATTGCAAAAGTGAATTGAAAACAGAACAGTAGAATGAATCAGTTAAATTATAATGGAAAACATTAACTTTGAAGTCAAACTGAAGATTGCCCTTTTTAAAAGAACCGTACAAAAACATGATCTAAACATGTAGACGAATTTCCTTTAATTCTAGTGGGTTCATTAACTAAATTTAACATTCCCTTGCTGCTCAAATGGCTCAAATAATTATCGCTCTCAGCTGACTGACTCAATATATCTAAAATTCATATCGCCTACCAAAACAATATTACGATTTCCTAGAACCCGTTTAATACATCCTCAATATCATCAATGAATGCGGAGCGCAAGGCAGAGTGGAGACGGTAGACTGCGATCAGTGTAAAGCGCTCAAGGTCACTGACTCTGACGTCTAGCTGCAGAACATCAGCTGATCTAATATCATCTCTCTCACTGCACACCGCTACACTGATAACAGGTCGCGGACGTAACACTATGGTACCTCCCCGCCCTATACTCCTCATTACAAGTAGCAAAAGCATTGTAGCCATAAATTTTATAATAATTTAATTCAGCTTTACTAATCCATGTCTCAGTTAAAACTATTATATCAGGAAATAATCGAGCAGATTCTAATTCACTTAAAAATAAATAACAATTAAATCATGAAGTAAGTCAAATCAAAAATCTTTTTCATTATACTTTATAAATTTAATTATTATATACAAGGAATAGAATACTACTTTACTGAATCCAGTACAAGTTACTTTATAATATGCTATAAAACCCGTATAGATACGGTACAGTCGTTTAAACAACAAAAACCAGATGCTTGTCGAGATGTAGTTTTCTCGCTAGAGAGTTTTTTATGTCGGAGCGACGCGACGTACAATGGCACGGTAATATTGGCTACGCCAGACTCTACTGTATTTCATGTAATATTTTTGGTTACTAAAACAAACAAACTTATCTATACATTTAACGCTGGACAGTTATGTCAAGCGAAGTAATTTTTTGGCACCTAATGTCGACAAATCTACATCATAAACGTATTCATTTTATATATTCGGGCATTGAAAAAGGTTCATATACTTAAGAAATAGTGTTTAGGAACAGCTGTAGTGTAAAGCTCCTTAGGCTTAAATATATATATATATATATATATATATATATATATATATATTGCTTATCATCTAATCATCATATAAGAACATCATTATATGTTAAGCTAAACGATCAAGTTCTCATTAAGCTAACCAATCCCCCCAAAAGTTCTTGAATGTTACCTACTGGATCACTACCATCAAGGTATTCAATCTTAGGCTAACATTTTCTGACTCTTTCTAAGCCTTTTCTATTTTGTGTACTCTATTTTGCCTGCTTATTCCAACTCTGAACCAGCCAGATTGTTCATAAAAGGAGATAAGATCTCCAAAAGTCCAGTGATTATTTCATCTCGTACTCTTCCCAGCCATAGCATCCTCGGCTGTTAGTTTATGAGCTTCCCCTTCACTCCATTTTCCTCTTAGTTTGCCTCTCTTAGCACACTATTCCAACCTTGGTAGCATCCAACCTCCAATTCCATCCTTAGCACATCCATTCTTCCCTTTAGCGATTGCATAATTATAGTAAACACTGGGATTCCCAATAGATAGTAATAACTGGTGTTTGCCTTATCAATTGTCCGAGTATACTTATGTTTACTAAAAGATCGAGAGTACAAACAATTGTATTCCACGCAACGTGTTTTAGACCCACGGTGTATACGAATAATTCAGCCAATATTAGCTCAAATGCCTTTCTCTCAAGTTGATCGAAAAGACAAACCTCCTACATACAATTAGCACAGTCCCAGGAGTAACAACATGCCCATTGTTCTTCAACAAGATTCCGACAATTTTGATACTTAACCGGCACTTGCTGTAGACAATTACAGTTCGGCATTAGCCACAAGCGTAGATCCGGAGTCCGCGGGGAGGGCCAAAAGCCCACGGCAGGGGACCAGGGTCAAATTTAAGGTAAAGGAGGCGGCAAAAGATTCCCAATCCACCTCCTTCACCACTTTTTCCCTTAGATTCAAACTTCGTTGAAGCAGCAGACACTTTATGGCTAATTTAAATTCATAATTCAATATATATTTACTTGAATGAGCTATTTTCAATCAATACAATACTCTCAATAGACATTAAACATTTGTATTAGATTATAATATACAGGGTGTTCTGAAAAAAGGTGCCCATAAGTCAGGGCGTGATTCCTCACATCAAAATAAGAAAAAAAGGTCTAATTAACATAGGTCCGAAAATGCTTAGTTACCAAGTTATACAGGGTGAAAGATTTCGTCTGAATTTCAGTTCCCCTGCTGCAACGAAGCCCTACGGGTATTTGTTGGCTGTTAATTAAGATGTACAGTTTAGCGTACTTTATGTAAAATGAACTGAAAAATTGAATAAAACCGTTTTCCAGAACCTGTAGCTACAGTAATTTTTAAGATATGTGACGAAATACGCGAAACTTGGTCCCGAAAAACAAGTTACATTTAGGTTTGAAGCAGATTTACTATGTTAAATGTACAAAAAAACACAAAATATTTTTTCACGGTACTTGTAGAAAATTTAATTTCGAAGAGAAAGATGTAAAATAAGTCTATAATAGACAAACGCAAACTTTAAAAAATAATCCTTAATTACATACAAAACGCATGAAAAATAGACAAAATCTGTTAAGCTCTCTACAAATGTAATATTGAAATTAAAACAGCTGTTTTATTAAAATATTTGATTTGAGAAACAAAATAATTTCTATTTAAAACATATGTTTTAACAATGTAACATTGTTTATAATAATTTAAATAAACATTACAAGCAGCTATTTTTCCATTGCTCATTAAGTGCGTGTGTTGATCTGTACTTTAATACAAGTTAGTGCGAGTGCCGTTGAAGTTAATTTTTGATAGCTAATAATATCTTATTCATCATGGCAGGTAATATGAATATTATGTACACTAATGGTGAAATGGCAGACAATGCATTTAATGTACGGTCTTGCACATTGCAACAGTCGTCAGGCTAGACGACTCTAATCAGGAACATTTTCCTCATAGACAGTTACCGACTCATAAAATGTTTTCTTCCATTCATAGAAGGCTAAGCGAGACGGGAACCTTAAATCTGGAAAAGTTGGTAGATCAGGACGGCCACGTACAACGTGTACAGCTGAATTGGAGGAGGGCGTGTTGGACGAAATAGAGAATCATCCTGGAAGACAGTACTAGAGAACTAGCCTTGGATTTCGGTGTTAGTAATTCAATTGTCTGGAAGATTTTACACGAGCAGCAGTTGCATTCTTATCACTATCAAAGGGTCCAGGCTCTTTTGCCTCGAGATTACTTTCCTCGTGTTCAGCTATGCCAATGGCTTATCCAAAGGTGAAGAAATCCACATTTTTTAAATTACATTATCTTTACTGATGAAGCAAAATTTTCAAGAATGGCTATTCTTAACACCCACAATACTCACATGTGGGCAATTGAAAATCCACGTGCTATTTCAGAGAACCGTCACCAATATCAGTTTTCTATAAACGTATGGGCTTGCTATTCTGGGTGATAAAATTTTTATTAGTTTTTTACCTGATACGCTCAATGGTGAAAATTATTTACATTTCTTGACGACTAATCTGAATGAGTTACTCGAAGATGTGCCACTATACACACGCAGCAACATGTGGTTCATGCAGGATGGAGCTCCAGCTCATTACACATTTACAAGTAAGAGAATTTTTAAATGAAGCATATCCAAACAGATGGATTGGTCGAGGAGCCCCAGTAGCATGGCCTGCAAGGTCACCTGACCTCAATCCTCTAGACTTTTTCTTATGGGGACATTTAAAGACGCTTGTCTACGACTCGCCTGTGGATACCATAGAAGAGTTGCGAATAAGGATTGTTAACGGGATTCAAAGGATACGTGAGACACCTGGGATCTTCGAAAGAGTTCGGCAGTCTATGAGAAGACGGCTAGATGCTTGTATTTTGAATGAGGGGAAACATTTTGAACATCTACTGTGACGTGGTTAGTTTTTTAGGACAAGTGTAACTTTTTTGTTGAATGATAATTCAGATAACTTTTTTATGTATGATAATGTATGATTGTTAAAAAATATTTAATTGATAAAAAATAATAGTAACTCATTAATTTGTTTTAATAAAACAGCTGTTTTAATTTCAATATTACATTTGTAGAGAGCTTAACAGATTTTGTCTATTTTTCATGCGTTTTGTATGTAATTAAGGATTATTTTTTAAAGTTTGCGTTTGTCTATTATAGACTTATTTTACATCTTTCTCTTCGAAATTAAATTTTCTACAAGTACCGTGAAAAAATATTTTGTGTTTATTGTACATTTAACATAGTAAAATCTGCTTCAAACCTAAATGTAACTTGTTTTTCGGGACCAAGTTTCGCGTTATTTCGTCAAATATCTTAATAATTACTGTAGCTACAGGTCTGGAAACGGTTTTATTCAATTTTTCAGTTCATTTTACATAAAGTACGCTAAACTGTACATCTTAATTAACAGCCAACAAATACCCGTAGGGCTTCGTTGCAGCAGGGGAACTGAAATTCAGACGAAATCTTTCACCCTGTATAACTTGGTAACTAAGCATTTTCGGACCTATGTTAATTAAACCTTTTTTTCTTAATTTGATGTGAGGAATCACGCCCTGACTTATGGGCACCTTTTTTCAGAAACACCCTGTATATATATATATATAAATATAATATATATATATATCTTATATATATAAAAATCTTGAGTCACGATGTATGTTGCCAATAAACTCCAAAACGACTGAACCAATTTCAATCAAATTTCACATGTATCCGTAATTTAGTCTAACTTAGAAGATAGGATAGTTATATATCTGAATTATTCGGCTTATGTCGTGAATATAAACGAATAAAATGAAGAAAAGTTTTCAAAGCGCCTGCACATTATAACCTGCAATTACGAGATAGATACGTATATTAAACAGTGAAACACTATTTGAAGGCGCTAAGTTATGATGTATAATTGTCTAAACTAAATTTTTTGGTTGAACTTAAAGGTTGAGTGGTAGACCACTTTGTAATAAAATACATTTATGCATGTACAATACATTTTTGACATATTTTCTTGATCGTGACATCAAGGTAAAATCTACATCGGGGTTGGAAATATAATTTACTTCAACCAGAAATGCTCATACGCGGGCAAAACTTACGAAAAGCGTGCGAAGCCGCGGGAAACAGCTAGTATATATATAAATAGTTTTTTACTGTGTTATCTAGATGTGCTGAGATTGTTGTTACGTAGGTACCTCTAATTATATGAGGTATTTTTCATTACATGAAAAGAGCGGGGTCTGGATAAACATTTTAAATGTAGTTTTATACCATTATTTTACTTTCTCAATTCCTACCGATTTCAGGAAAATATTTATACGACCATTACACTACAGTTAACAAAACTCATTCTAAGAACACTTACTATTTAATTTTATCACAGAAATTATTCACAGGTTTGAGTAAAAGAATATTATTTTTGTAAATTGTAAAAAAATATTCATTAGAACAAGAGTGTACTAATTAGGCACAAGTGCGATGTAGTACGGAAAACAAACAGTAAATACGTAAGAAATGTAAAGAATACATTTTTTATTTGAAAAATATCCAAAAAATCTCATGCAACTCATTTGATAAACTTAATAAAAAACTTACTGTAAAGTATATTTATAAACATAGGCTCAATATTAACATAACAACAAAAATATGACTTGTAAATATCTTCGATTTCACTATAAATCGACCTGTATATATCTCCCAAACCGAGTTGATTAACATAGAAATGGCTCGTGTGGGAACTGTTGGACTATAAAAACTGTCAATAAATTCCTCGGATTGATGAGATGGTTTTATTGAGCAGGAAGTTTGTTTTAGATACACAACCTTTTTAAGTTTAAAACCATTTTTATCTCTTAAATCCATGTTGGTTAACTTTATAGACCGTCTATTAAACACCTTTTTGCAATATTAGGTTCAAAGTGACGTATAACGGATAAAACTAAATTTTAATTTGTTTATTTTTAGACTTTATGAAGATTTATTAAATGCCAAATATTACAGTCATGTTAGGCATCTAGGCATTGTACATACTCATGTTGAGAAACAGCAGGCATATATGGTGGCTAGATCAGTTAATATAGTGGCTAGATATAGTATCTAGTTTATTCTTTATTAATGTGCTTGGATAGAACATATTACAATGAGTAATATATAACAAAAAAGAATAAACAGTCCATTCCAGGACAATAATCCAGATGCATCTGTTTTTGTTACAGCGTATTTATGCGTATTATGGTTTTTTTTAACTAAAGATAAATATTCCATATTTTATTAAAATTTCATTTATTATTTATAAACCGAATAAAATATGATTTCTAGAAATAAAATACGTTCGCTTTAATCTTCGATATTAAATTTTAAATAGTTTTTACATTTTTTTTCAATTTTTCAATGAAATTAAAATTGAAAAATGTTTACAATTAAAACAAAATAAAATGCATACAAAAATAAATATCACGCGCTTCAAGTTATTTTTCTAATGTTCTTAGTAATCATTCGTTTGTTTAAAAATGACATTAAAAGTGTGCTTATTTCTTTGGTTTATTCTAGAATAAGCATAGCTGTTTTTATACCTAATTAGTATCGCCAAGCCTCTTATCAGTGAAAATAGGTCGCAATGTCAACTCGGCGGTTTAACATGACTCAAATTTTCTACGGTGACTGTTTCAATGCACTTTTTTGTTTCCTAAAAATGCAGTAACGGAGCGAACGGTTAATTGAATCGTGTTTGTAGCCAACACCTCCGCTTTTGTTCCTTCAATTACTGTAAATATGCAATGCCACTATAGCAATGAAAACACATATCAAGTAACGTACACGAACTTAATTTTGTTCATTCATTAAAATCTAGATTAAACGAATTGATCTAAATTCGTCACTGTTTATAAAATACTATTTGTTATTATTATATGCATCACGCAACGACAGCTGGTATTTGTGTATACAAATACTTATAAAGTACTGGTATACTGCTAATACTTTTTAATGTATTAGCTAATCACGGATTTGCAATGTAATAATAAAAAAGCAACATAAAATGTGTTTTAATGGTATTCCAAACAATAATGAGATTAATTGATAAATACTGAAAAATATTACCTTGATTATTTTGGATTTAGCTTAAAGATCGGATATTATTTTAGGCCAGTGTGGAGAGACTAAACAACCGAATCCTTGACCTACGTGTGTTTTGGAATGAAAGCATAGTAATGAATGTCAACCAGGAATTTTGGTTCTGCATTTAAATGTACATCACAGGAGACGTAAAAGAGATTTAAATTTACAGAGGTTTATGCCTAGGCTAAAGTAGATACGTCATAAATTTGCTTCTGGTTATGGAAGTCCAAGTACAAAAAACTCTCTTATGATCTACCGTATTCTTTATGACTGGGTATATACAAAGATTGGGGTTTATAAAATGGTACAGAAGCCCTGATGTTAGGATATAAGGCTGTTTAAAGAAGGATTTTAAGGTAGAGAAGAATTAAACTATAATTAAATTACTTAGTTACTTAGTTAGATTTAATTATACACACATACATATATACGCACAAACACCACACGCCCCCTACGCACGCACCTCCCGCCCACACACACATACATAGTTGCTTTAATTATTGCCATATTTTTCTAATTGTTCATATAGTTGTTGTTATTTATTTATTGCTTGTTATCTTTAAATACATTATTGCTTGTTATACTGTATTATAAGATAATTTATTTCTTGTTTAATCGGATTTAACATTTGTTGTAAAATGGTGTATACTGTATATAAATAAATAAAAAAATAATGAAAACATTATGAATGATATTATAGATATATGTTACACTTTCCAAGAAAAATACTATTGCTAAAAATGTTCAATAAAATTTAACTGAAAAAAAACCAATAGTTTATTTATAACTTTATTTTTATGAATCTATTACCTTTGATATAATAACAAAAAGTTCAATTTACACCAAACAGCTGTTATTAATTAAGTACATTAAAATCTTTATCAAATAACAACGCCAATATCCTACATGTTTGTAAGCCATGGCCTTAATAAATAAGAAATAAATGTATTATGAGCTGTTATTTTTAATAGTGATCTTCAGTAATGAAAAATAAATACATTTGGCAAATTTATTTAAGTATTTTTTTTACTTAATTTAACAAAATATGTTTGTAATGCTTTCTGCAGGCCTTAAAAATACGATTTTTGGGGTTTTTCATTTTTTTTTATCAAACCACAGATATATAAATATATGTAATATTACCGAAACTAATGCATTATAAATTTATTTCCATAAAAACCTAATATTTTGTCATATGAACTACAATATTATTAACTTTAAGTTTAGTAATTTGAATATTTTGATAGTACAGTACTAAAAATTTGAACAGAAGGGAATGAACAAAAACAAATGGTGGAGATAGGATAGTTATGATTGGATGGCCTCCAGTGCTCACAATTATACAGACACAAACACACGGGAGAGAAAGAGATTATCAGCTCCAACCACAATGGAAGCAGAGTCCATCTATGCAGTATTACCTTTTACGTTCAGTAATTGACTAACCAGTCACATTCAGGCTTTAACTTGTGCAAAACCGTTAGTTGAATTGTGAATTACTCAAATCTAAATTTTATGTCAAGTGTTGTACCATTTACACAGCCGTTTCCAATTCTTAGATTTGATTAAACCCAATTACAAGTAACTGGCTTCTTGACCCACTTAGTAGGAGATTTGTAACCTGCGAAAAATCGAGCAAAGATGGTAAAATTGTTGAGAGGAACCTTAATCTACTTTCACGCCATTGTGTGAAATAATCAAAGAAGGCACCTTATTAGGTGTTTTCCTTGGACATTTTTTTTTGGTAAATATTGGAATATGACGCAAATTGAAACAAGTACCGCTAAATTAAGTAATTTTAAATTTAAGTGTTACTTTGCGTATCAAAAAGTTATGATAAATACGGGGAAGGATAAAACAAGTGAAGCAATTTTAGGTTATGAGATTTTTAATAGAATCATTGGTATCTGAAACAAGTAACTATCTGCAATAATTTTCCAGTTTCGAATCAATTTAAAAGTCAATGCCGAGATTTTCCAGTCACTCGAAATAGACATCGTGTAATTAAAAATACCTTTCCAATGGTAAACGTTCTGAAGAAAAGTTCGCTAACTGATTCAAGGTTGTCTTAAAATTCAATTTAGACTCAAGATATAAGATGTCAATTATTATCTCAAAACTATACAAAAATTGACCCTTTGGCACTTATTGCCTTTAAAATAACATCAAAAGAAAGCATATTGTAAGCAAAATATAATTGGTAACGTACTACAGGATTAACGTATACGAGTATAACTCCTCTCCACCCCTCATACGTAATCGTTCTTCGTTTGTGATTGCTCATACCGGAACCCATTTACACTAAAACCTTCTTACAACATTGTAATTTACGAACTTCTATCACCATAAACACACATAAAGCCAGCAAATTTCATTGCTGAACTGGCTTAACTACTAAAGTTTTGTGACCTTACCGCCATGTCGAACCACCGAGCACTGTTCTAGTAGGCCTACTATTTCTCTATACACTTTGTACTCTCGTTTATTACCAAAGCCTCGTGGTTCAACCGGCTTAGTTAACTTCCTTTGATTCTGTTTGTTGAGCTATAACTCCATATCGCATGATCAAACGTACTTTGTAATTGCTACATAACAGATAAAGACAGACACAATTACCTAGATTGATATTAGTTATTGGAACAGAAAATATCCCAAGAAAAGTTTATGAACGATTTTGACGTTAGCACAAAATGTTCAATAATATAATATTAGTGTCATGAGCATGTTTCATCCCGACAAGGTGACAGTGTTCTAGTGTCGAGCGAAGTTATGAATAACTCCACTTAGGCTATTCGCAAATCGCAATAAATTTGTTATTTTCTTTTATCGTTTTGGATTATTGCCAATTAAGATTAGGAATATCAGGAAGGCGGAACTAGGTTAAAACCATTTATCTTTGATATGATATAGTGCCTTTTTTTATACGTGGCAGATTTGGTGCATAAACATGTTTCGTTGCATTATAGAAAGATCGATGTAACTTTATTGTATTGTGTAAATAAGGCGTTCTAGCATTGTTTGAAATATGATCCATTTATAGTTAGATATTCATAGTTATTGACAATAGTATCACCAATTGCCTATTATGTAATCACTTATCTGTACCCGTATCACCACGACATGAATGTTAATATCTACTCATTTTTATTTCTGAATAATAAGTGAGACCGTATTGAGGTTAAGCTTATCCAAAAAAGTACAGACAGGGAAAATATCATGGGATATACCTCCAAATTGATATCAAGAATTTTGTGATTAAAGACGAAAATGTAATGGAATTAATTCATTATGTTAATTTAGAAAGATATTAATGTACTGGATGACACGTTTGAAATTGTAAAATTTTTACAGTTTATCTTTTTCTTAAATCATTTAACACTAATTGTATATTATATATTATTAAAACAATAGCAGCTGTATCACTCAAGCTTATGACTACTACTTAATAAATAAATTGTAAGATGTTCTCCCATACTTTCAGTATTTGAATGACGAACTATACTGAAAATTAAATGCGAAATGAGAAGGTTAAAGTAAGAATACAAAGTTCTCGCTCAATACTCATGACCCATCGAAGAGGCTATCAGAAACTGTCACACAACCACTATAAACCAATTCCTTAGTTTCTTCGTAAAAATTAATTCCTGACTTTGTTCTAATAATCGTGTAATGCTGTCATATAATATGTAAATGCTGCATTTTAAAGTGTCCTTCCGGGTTAAAAACTTATGACAGAGATGTAGAGGCTCAGCAACGATTAAAACGTCGTGTAATCAGAGAAAAATATTATTTTAACAAATAAAGTAACAAGTTAAAATACAAAAGAATGTTTTATTTTACCAAGAGGAATTAGCACTCTAAGATTTTCTATAAAATTGTATTTGGTGATCAAAGGCTGTATTCAAAACCTCCACTAATTGCTTGGCAGGCGAACTCATTGGAAGGAAAAGATCGCTTAGTGGTACCAAACCAAGGAATAGCCACAATCCATAGTTTTAATAATCTGGTTCATGTTATTTACACTATTCTAATAGTTGCCTTATATTTTCCATACGATTCACTACCAACAACATATTCCTCCTAGCTTTTGTTCTAATTACCCATATCCACTGTCTGGAGTCGGAATAACAGATAAAGCAAATCATAGTCTAATGAATAAAAATTATACTCATGTTTATTGAGAGTACAGAACCACATTAGGTTGGGATTTCCTAAAGGCAAATAAATTACAATCAATTTGCAACAAACATGAGCATTTCATACACCTTTAATGAACAGTTTATCTGCTACAACAAAATACACTTATTTCCACTCATACCTTACCTGTATGCAACTCTTTTACATAATATCTCAGAATAAATTTTGGTCAAATATATAGCTAAAGATTATTCCGTTTTACTGTTGACTGTACTAGATGGTCTCAATAACATGGAAATAAAACTGATGGTACAAGTCAAACGCCATATGCTGCACACAAATCATATACAGTCTTTCCATTCTTGGCATCAAAATAAAATTTGTTTTTCTAGAATAAGTTATTTTTAACATTAGGATCTCTTATGCAAGATGTGTATCAACTATTCAAATATATTTAGTAAATCATCGAAAAATATATTTAGAAATTTGATAACTAAACTTTAAAAAAAATTTAGTTTTTCATAATTAATTTTCTCACTAATATTTTGTTTATTCCTATCACATAAAAATATATGAAGGCTAAAGTAGGTCAATAACAAAACATATGTCTAAAGATTTGAACAAGAGTTCCATTTTAATTCGTTTTAAAAGGTGTTAGAACTTAAATACAATTTAGTTTGCAACGAACTTAGTGTACTTCCAGTTTTAAACCTTAGTTCTACAGTGAAAGAAAGAACGGAAAAGATAGAAGAAGAATTTTACCAGAACCCTTAGTTGCCTATTCTAATAGGCAAATGAAAATATTCCAAATTTCAAGTTTACAACGTAAATTATTCTCTTTATAGCCATTGCACACGTACATTACAAAGTGATCCATCACTCAAGCTTAAGTTCAACAAGAAATATATTTTAAAGACAAATATAAATCATAAATTAGCGCCTTTAAATAATGTTTGGCTATTTAATATATGTAACTGTCTCGTAATTATAGTTTATATTGTGCAAGTGCTTTGAAAACTCATATTTTACAGCGCCTACTAGTGGCGAGTTAGATCAATGGGCAAATATATACACCCTATCCGTGGAGCAATACACATACTTACAATTTTCATAATGATCGGTAAACATTTTTCTTAGTCAACTAATGTCATATATTCAAACATCCTCTCATATGTATAATGTTGAATGTAGAAAATGTTTAAAACATTTATATAATCAGTTTTAAATTTCACTTATTTATA
Source organism: Homalodisca vitripennis (assembly GCF_021130785.1). NCBI lineage: Eukaryota > Metazoa > Arthropoda > Insecta > Hemiptera > Cicadellidae > Homalodisca > Homalodisca vitripennis. Next base: position 34,493,087 of record NC_060210.1, read on the forward strand.
TGTATATCGTAAACTATAAGAAGCGAAATGTTCACTAAATAATGAGAATTAGATTAAGAGTTTCAAATTTTAACTAAACAGTTATACATTGTTATAATCCAACAATGCTTTTAAGCAATTTTTGTTTGAATGTATTGCCATACTTCCCTTTTTATAAAGTACAATCATTGAAGTTATAAAATAAGTTATGGCATTACTTAATTTTCCTACTGCCGATACAATTTATGAACAATTTCAAAATAGCTTATTTCATGTTTATTTGTGAATTATAAATAACTGGGAATTATATTGTAACAGTATGTTAAAATCAACAGTATACATTTTAAACACTGTGGATAGAGAATTTTACATTTTCTGTGGATATCATGTCACAGTCTCACTTATGAGTAGTAAATTTAGAAAGAGAAGAAACTGCAAAATTCAGAAGTGTGTGTTCAGTTACAACGTTATAATTGATTTTCTTGAAGCATTTCCTAAGTACTCAGGATCTATCTGTCAGTTTTAAACTACAAGAATGTGAAACTACAAATCTACAAATAATGTGAAGGAACATTTTAACAAAAGTTGCTTGATCATTTCTATTTAATTTTTTACTAATACAAGAACACGGAATCGCTTTATATCTTTGTCTGTAAAATATAGAGAAATTAAAGAATTGAGTGTAGTTAACTATTTTTGGGATCTACCACAGTATTCTATTTAAATGGAAAGTTACAAGAATTCAATTCTCATAAACGGATTCCTAATATTGAACTTTACACAAAGTGTTCGCAATATTCAACTTCTCTTTTAAATAAGTGAATTACTTATTTTTCATTGCATCGCTGATAAAAGCGTTAGTTAACTATCGGTCTAGATTACTTTTAGAGTACACATTGTGCATGAAGCTTCATTTATATAAAAGGAGCACTAAGTTAGATAATGATATGTGTCACTCCATTGGACTTTGATTAGCGTTATCTAATATTTTTACGTTGGTCTTATGGATAATCATGATGGCAACTCTGATTCATTGTAACCACAGAATAACAGACTCTAGAATAAAAGAAATTTTAACATACGATATTTGGTGACTTGGTTAGTAAGATTTTTTATATTATTCCATTAGGTACTTCGATACTTCATTCTATCAGTTTTATTATACGAGTATATATATTTATTATTATCGTATATACGTTTTTTATTGTATATATATATATATATATATATATATATATATATATATATATATATAAAAGAGTTTAATGATGGTTATGTCCCTCCATGGGATTTGGCAAAGGCTAAGAGGAACATCTTTACTTAAATTATTAACTGTTTCCAATTCTTATAGGGAGATATTATACGTAAAGTGAGTTCCAGAAGTGATGTAGCAAAATAAAAAAATCAGCATACCGGTACATAGCTTAAAGTTTTGAGTTATCAATAGTCATTACCCCAACATTGGAAGTCACAGAAACCAATGGTGTTCAGAAATGCTAATAAAAAATAATTTCAAAAAGCCTCAGAAAAAAATAGTAAACTGGAGTTTTATTAAGTAAAATATAGTATATTTACGACACAAAAACTGATGTTAGCAGGGAGGGAAATCTAAGTAACTAATTGGAAAATATCCATTATCTCAGTGTGAAACTTAACATTTTAAAGGTATAAAGAGTCGTAAGCGTATTGGGTGAACAAAGTAATCGATTTACATATATAGATGTCTATTATCAAGTAGGTCAGGATATACACTACCAGTGTAAAATTAAGAACTTTCAAAGTAAGGTGGCATGAAGAGCTGTTAGGGTGAACGGTGCAGTAATTAATTTAGGGCTCAAGAGTTTCAAGCAGTTAAGGATGTAAACTATTAGCCTAGAACATAATTACCTTAACACATTTCGTATCAGTGAAAGATTAAGATATATAGGTTTTTAGATGTGTTTGTGCGTGTATAAAGGCCAAACAACTTAAAAAAAAGTTCTATCAGGAATTACCTGGGCAAAAACAATTAAAATGAGAAATATTATTAGTTATGCATTTGAATGCTCCACGAGTAGTGTACTCGAAATCAATAAATAAAATATTGTTGGCTTCTAGTAAATACTATCCTCTTTTTGCATGAACTTATTTAATGCCTGGTATTAGAGTATAGTGTACTGATAATAATTATTATACAAATATTTGTATTTGTCACCATTGATTGATATCGACGTGACGTATTCTAAATTTTCACTTACTCAAATAAACATCTACTTATTAAAATGAGGTTTTTATCATATTGTTAAATCTTGTACATTTGAACCGGAAGCCTAACATAAGTTGGTACAATCGGTTTTAGACGGGATTCTTTTAGTTTTAAAGAAATATTTTGTTTACAGTTCATTCCGATTCAACTTCTAAAATATTTATTTTTTATTTTTCTATGATGTGTGGTAAGAACTCGAATAAAAATACTGATACTTCTTATAATCAGGACGAAAACTGTTTAAATAACAATACAAACATTTAAAAGTGCGTAGTTAACAAATAATAAGAAAAGATAATACGTATTTTTTACAATTATTTTACATTTTTTTAATGATGAATGATTTAAAACATGTATAACTATACATATTAATTTTATAATTTAATATTAACTATAATATTAAATTATATTTAATAAAACTCGATCTCAAAGTTACCTAGAACTCCTCCTTTCTATGTACTTCCTCATGGGCAAATAAAATATTGCTTATAATTTTTTCTATCTTCAGAAAATGTATATTTAAGGGCTTTGAATATGTTTAAAATCAAACAAAAAAAACCATTACATCAAAATTACCCAAACATCCTTAAAAGCATAAAACTAATTTTAGTACTGATTTGAAAACAGGTCTTGTTGTTGAGAAAATATCGTTGAAATGATATTGCTGGTTTAAGAATTTATTTTATTAAAACCAATACTGCAGAGTTTCATATATGGTTATGTTAGATAATGTATTGAAAAACACAGGTTGGTGTCTAAGTAGCGTGGTGTCTAAGCAAAAATTGAAATGTTATAGTAAAAGCTATATAGATCTTAGAATGTAAACGCTTGATAAACTTTACAATGTGTTTGTAGACAATTTATTTTTTCGGTTGTTTGTTAAAATTATGATTATTTTTTAATTTACAAAAATATTATTAAAAATTGGTTAGTAAATTATATGTATTTAAACTTTCGGAGCCTAATTGGGGCCTTTTTTAATTATTATTATTGTTTAAACTGGTAAGTAACCAGTTTATAAAATACTAGCTGTTTCCTGCGCTTTCGCACTCTTTTTGTAAGGTTTGCTATGTATGAGCAGTTCTGGTTGAAGTGAATTATATTTCTTACGACGATGTATAGTTTCCCTTGTTGCCATAAAACCTGTCAAAGTATCAGTTATATACGCGTGTATTTTCTAGTAGAGACTGACAATACTTTTCTCAAAAGAATTCTAATGTTCTTTCTGCACGACAGAGATGTTTAACGTCAGTTATAATCTCTTATATACATTGTTCGGGCGAAACTCCGTTTTTATAATTAAATCAATTTTTTATTAAACTATTTAGAATATTGCCCTATGTATGGTACTATAAAATGCAAATCAGTGATTAACTACTATTGACAGATATTATAAAGATTGCCTCTACAAGTGACACATTTTGCAAGTCAAAGCCAAGGGAAAGACCGAATAACGTGAGCAGGTTTGGTATGGATATGCATACATGATATTTGGTATGCCTAAAAGTATTTAAATACCTTAAACACTATGTATAGTTAATAGGAAATTCTAACTTAGTGAATAAGTATAGCCGGGATTAGTAAACATTGTACCAGATATAAGTTGAAAAGGTACTTTCTAAGATCTAAGGCCGAAATAGCGGTGAAAACAGTTAAGAGATTTGATTAACAACAAATTAAACAACAATTAAACGCATGGGTTTTATATTTATGAAAGCTGTTAGTTTGATAAACATTTTCTTTAAGAGTCATTAAGTGTATTTAGTATCGGGCTAAAACAGTTTAATGTAGAAAGAAAGGTATTGTAATATACATCGTTCAGTGCCTTGTCCGTAGTGGACTGTTCTGTTAACCAGCAAATATTAATAGGATCATAGGATCAAGTATTTGTGCATTAAAGGCCCAGGCTTGCACAATAAGGGTGTTCAATTGTGTAATATAGTTGTCAGGATATTGTCATATGCTTTTAGTGCAACCTTTGGTAATAAGCAGAGAGGTATAGAATCAGTTGAAGACATCAATAGCTAAAGGAGCTAAGAGCCAAAAATTATCATTTTCGAGTTATTGATACCTAAGGGATGTATGAACGGATGCCCATGCATGGCTAAAAGAGCTAAGGTCCAACGCCATTATAAACAGGGGAAACAAACGTGCGCAAACTGGATGCGCAGTAAGAACCATGGCTTTGGGCGCGCTAAAGGAGCTAAGAACCAATCAGCTGAGGTGGTGTATTTCGACATCACTGTTGCATTGTAGAGCTTGTTTACATCTCAGATGTTCTTATTGTAGTTTAATAAGATGAATGTTGATCCTAATGATTCAGCTGCTTTTGAGATTGAACATAAAACAGCTCCTTTTAGAGAAAGGATGAGGAAAGCGAGATTAAGAGGAGAACCATACGTAACTCAGAAGAAGAAATTGAAGCCTGGAAGACTGCCACCGACCAATGAGGTTAGTTTATAAAATTTAAACTATATTATGGATATTATTATTGAAGCTTTTTAGGCTTACATATTATTAAAGCATAATGTATAACTTTTAACTATAACTTAAAACTTATATGTTTAAAAATACAATAACCTTAAATCTAACCTCACTTTACTTCAAGCCTAACATGTTATAGCCTAATCCTATGACTTCTAACGTTGCTTTATAGTGCTTAATCGTACTTCCTCTATCTCATATAAAAGCGTGTACCCACATAAATTACTTTTCATATTATTATTAAGCCTAATGATTATTGTTTGTTCCAGACAATATGCAAATGCAAGTTATCATGCCGGGATATTCTCACATGAAGATAAAGCTCCACCAAGAGTTCAGTCAGCTCGATGGAAACGCCCCAAGGAAATTATTTATTCGGCCTTGTTGATGTTTTACATATTGGTAGACGAAGATTTAAGACGTATGAAGAAGCTGGACAGAGTAGGAGACAAGTTACTGTAAGTTACACAGTGCCGAACGGTGAAGGAGGATTTCATAAGGTATGTAAACAGACTTTTATGAACATATTTGGTATTCAATCAAGCAAGAGGCTTGAGAATATAGTAAAAAAGAAAAAAGCAGGTGAAAAACTACTTTCAAAGATAATCGAGGAGGTTTGAAGACCTACAAATACACTTTCCAAGACCGTAAAATTGTTAGAGCTCATGTAAACAGTTTTCCAAGAGATGAGAGCCACTATGGACGGAAAAAGTCCAATAAGGAGTATTTGAGCAGTGATTTAAATGTACCTAAGATGTACAAAGCTTTCTTGATCAAATTTCCTGACTCTCAAATTAAAATTGAGTTTTATCGCAAAGTCCTTTAGAAAGATTTTAATCTCTCTTTCAGGTCCCCACGAGTAGATACTTGTAAAACATGCGACTTGCTCAACATTCAGTCCAAATCTCTTGATGCTGTGGAAGCAAATAAAGCAAAAAGAGATTTAAAACTGCATCATTTACAAGCTGAAAGTGCATTTGAAGCAATGAAAAAAGATGCTTTGGGATAGTGCTTTTGCCTAGTAGCACGAAAGTCAATGTCGTAATGGATTTGCAAAAAGTATTTTCCATTTCCAAAACTAACCCACAGTGAAATGTTATTATTCGAGGCAGCTTTCGTGCTTCAACTTTGGTAATCACGTATCCAATACTGGAGATGGTATCATGTGCTTGTGGCACGAGGGCATATCCGGGGAGAGGTGGAAACCAGATGGCGTCATGTCTGCTAGAAGCGATCAATTCTGGTACTTTGGATTCCAACAAAAAACATTTGACTGTTTGGAGTGATAACTGTGGGGGGCAGTTAAAAAATCGCATGCTTGTTTTCCTTTACATGATGCTGACAAACTCAGGTTTCTTTGATACAATTCAACATAACTACCTTGTAGTGGGTCACAGTTTTTCATCTGCAGACAGAGACTTTGCTATAATCGAGAGAAAGGGCTAAGGTGTGCAAGATGCAAGTTGTGGAAGATGTAAAAGAAGTTATTTTTGTCATCTAGATCAGCAAAGCCATTCAACAGTTTTGGACATGAAAGAGAGATTTTTCGATTTTGATAGTGCCTCATCAGAATATCTCTCGACACAAAGGCATTGAAAATTTCTAAGATAAAGTAGCATGAAGTTTTTACCAACAGAAAGCAAGGTACTGTGTACTACAAGAACAACTTCGGTGAGTTGCAAACGTGGAATGAAGTTCAACGTTTTGAAGGCTGGGGTCAAAAATAGAAGACATTGCATCCTTTTGTCTAAGAAAACTTGATGATGGCGTTGAACTAACTCAAAGCAAGAAAACTGACCTTTCCAAAATGATACCGTAATCTAGATGAGAAAAACAAACACTTTTTTCGTCAGCTTGTTCGATAAATTGTTTAAAAATAAACAAATTAACAATCTAAGTAAAAAATGAAAATAAAAAAAAAAATAAAATTGAAACTTTTTATTTAATGGTAACAAGAGTTTGCAAAGATGTGTACTTTACTTCAAACTTGTAAAAAAATACTTTTGTAAAATAAAATTACTTTATTTAAGAAAGTTGCAGTGTTTTTTTTTTAATTACCAACAATTTTACATTTTGGCTCTTAGCTCCTTTAGCTATTGATGTCTTCAGTTGTCGCCACGATTATACAGGTTTTGAGTAAAAACAAAGGAAGTTTAAATAAATAAACCCAAATACACATTAGTATAACTGTTGTGTATAACAAGGTACGTTTATATGGAAGGTATGGTCCCATTTTAAATTCTTACGTCGTTAAAATATATTTGCTTAGAGAAACACAAGTCATAAAGAAACGTAATATTTGGTGATTAGATAAATGTCAGAAGCACAGACAAGAAGACTATTACGCTTGCTTTCTGAGGAAAACTCCGAGTTTACCATTGATGTGCTTTTAATTAAATTTTACATAAACCAACTTCTTTAACTGAAGATCTTGTAAAACATTCCTTACCTTTATTGAATTAAGTTTGAAAGTAAACACGCTCTGTCTTTCCAACCACGATTATAAAGAGAAATTATAATCGTGGTTAATTCTGTACGATTCTCAGCAGAAACGGAAACCCCGATTTCCACTTGAACAGTCTTGATGTTCTTAGCATATATAAACTGACTATTCTCGTAAAATTTTTAAATCATTGGAATTAAAAACGCATTGTTTATTTCTTATTAAAATATTACTTTCAGCTAGCAACCATTGCAGGCGCCTGTTCTTTCAAATATACTAACCACAAAAAGGAAAAAATACTTCAATACAAAAGAGAATTGCCTTATAGCCTAACAGTGAATGTACAAATTAAAGAGGTTCATATGAATCTCATAATATAAGGAAGTTAACTTTTGAAGGGGGTATATCTGTTTTTTTTAATTTTATTTGTAAACAGGTAAAATTCGGCAACGTTTTTATTTAATTTTATGTAACATTTACTTGCATTATATGAAACATAACGTGAAGGATTGCCTTTGATAGTTATTAGTTTACCACTAACGAACAGTATTGTTAGTCTAATAAAGGGGAAACATTTTTAAATAGTGCTTTAAACACTACGTTTATTAAGTGGTGTTTGATTAGATTTTATTTTTAACTTACAAAAATGTGGATGTTTTGTTTCCTCCGTTTGTGATTATTCCAATATAAATAAAAACAACACGTAATGTACTAAGCGGAAAAAAATTAAAGACATCCAAACCAAGTGTACAGAGGGCTATTCATTATGAAAGGCTAATAATGTTCAAGACATCCTCTATTCTCGAAAAAGAAATGAGCAACGGACTGCTTCTTCTAAATTATTTCAAACCCCTTTAATAAAATAAAAACGTTCTCACTTGAAAGATCAACTGAGTTGTAACTATTTGCAGATATTTCAAGATGTTCTACTTATATACGAATATATTTATATTCATAGGGGTGCGATTCTCGTTGTAATAACGTTTTATACTTACCTTTGTTTGATCGATATTACATTTATTTGTAGTTTATAGAATAAAAAATAGAACCAAAATGCATCAATTATAAAGATTACTACAAAACCAATAGCACGAGTATACTATTTTTATGAAATTAGATTCGTTTAATATACTTTTAAACAAGTTAACATATTTACACAACCTACAATTTACACAATAAAAGATTTTATTAATAAAAATAGGTCTAAGAAAGCACATTGCACTAATTGAGTCAAGCATCCTACGTTAAGTTCTCTGGAGACATTTACGAACTATGTTGTTGGATTTTGTTTTCTAAACGTTTATCTGGCCCAAATCTGGAGATATGTGTCATTATTATTAAGCATAGACAATAAATATCCAATATACCACTATTAAATTATTTTCGTAAAGGGTATTATAGACCACCCCTGTCAAATGTATAGTGGTCAAACTGTAGAGATTTTAGTTTAAACGGATTCTGCACTAAATCGACCATAATTTTTACATTTTTAACTCTAAAAAAATACAGGGTTTCTCTAAAAGTGAGTCCCAAGCTCTAAAGTCAAAGTTTTAAAATGCAAAAATTCGCTAGGTTGCACATAATTATGAGGGTGTGAGCATTCTCAACACTTTTGTAAATAAAAGGTTAATCACCTCTATTTATTACAGAATGGTGGTCTAAATAGAGGGTATAAAACAGGGTATTTTTCTATTACCAAGCCCGTAATATATATCTGTGTGTCATACATCTTACACCGCCATTTTGAAGCAGTAGAGGTAATTACATGTTTAAAATATTGTACTAAATTACATTTGTTTGCACTTAAAAGTTTTGGGATTTGAGCATGGAATCTTCTGTTTAAGGACACTAGGTATTTTTATAGAGTTGAAGTTATACGAAAAAATTCTTTTATGTCCATATAGTGGAGGCTGTTTAAACTAAACCTGATGATAACCGGTTGACCGCTGAACATTTGAGACGAGTGGTCTTAAACATTTGCTATATTAATATATTTACTCTGCCCTCACATATAATCACTTTTACGTAAAATTAAAATACAATATTAAAACAAATTCAGGTGTTCGTATAGCGTTGCAAATTTTAGTACTACAGTAAACAAAAATTTCAAATGTGGAATAAAAAAACTTTCTAAACAGTTTAATCATAGACCAATAACGATGTGTAGTTTTCTTATCAAAAGGGGTACGCGATTAAGAGATTATAAATCAGTCGAAAACTATGAGAATACGAGTGATGTGGTACTTTCTATTCTTCTCCAGCACAAAAATGTCTGAGGCAATCTAATTACACAGCACATTCATCTTGCTTAAATATGAGAAAAGTGTTAGCAATAAGTCGTGCCCAAGTGTCAGAGCATCAACTGGTGGCGTAATTACGAGAAACATTTGTTCGGTGTGAAGTGACAGGTTATAATAAATTATACAGAGTGTAAATTAAGTCCTGATACGCCTGAATGTATTCCAAACGGATAGATATATAGATTTAATATCTTAACAATAACTATTAAAATATTTTCTAAACTTTTAGAAGGAATAACAATGTTGGAGTATAACACACTACGTGTCGCGTAAAAGGCTTTACCGAGGTTGCATTCAAAATTACAAGTCAATTGTTCATGTATTATGCTATGTGTTTCCAATGTTAAGATTTCATACGATAGTACTCAGTTTGTCTAAAAATGTATTTATTCTGAGAGTTTCTCCTTCCCATCATGCTTACCCACAAGACCTTTGTAAAAATATTCAATAGTGCTCATGTAAATCCCGTGGAGTAAATGTATCATCATCATCGAACTTAATGATCCTTATATAAGAATACATTTTTTTAAGTTTACATGTTCTCAAAATAAGGTGTAGAGAGATAAGTAGAAATGGACTTTTCTAGCATTTAATCTTTGCTAACGCTTTTCTAATCAATATTTGTTCTTGTTTTATTGTTTATTATTAAAAATATATTATGATAGGCAAGGGTAAAAATATTAAAGACCTTTGTGTAATTTGTGTGTATTACTAAAGAAAGCACAGCTGCAAGATATGATACACGCATCTCAACACCTGAGCAAAGTCTCATCATACGTTTTTTTACTATTTAAATATAGATATATTAGTATTAATATTTTGATATCAAACTTTCTATTGATAGTTTGACCAGTTCATTTTATTTCTTTATTCATTTTTTCATGCCTAAACATAACTTTTTGAGTCTTATTTCTTTTTTTCCATGTAATGATTGAAATTTATCGTAATAAGATTCTTTTAATTAATATATATATATATATATATATATATATATATATATATATATTTATTTTATTTTATTTGTTGTGTTTCTTGTTTCTTGTTTTCTTCATTTATATTATGCTTCCTGAAGATGTGGGTATTAAATCCCACGAAATATATAGAAGCCTTGTAATCTTCGTTTTTCATTTCAATAAGTGAAATAATATATATATATATATATATATATATATATATATATATATATATATATATATATATATATATATAAAACCGGACAATTTCCTCTTAGTTATCTTTCTGTAGTTATCTTTTCAATAATAAATATGATATTTGTGGTGAAAATGTTCAGAACTGATATTACATGTGTACGAATGGTTTTATATTATATACATGGATTTATAAATAATATAATCAGGTTAGCAATAATATTCCAAATATCTTATAAACTTTTAATTGTTCAAATTTACTAGAATAATTTTATTATAAACCATTACCAAATATTGATGCTTATCATAGAATCTATAATGTTGTGGATTTAATCAGAGACAGTGGTATGTTAAAAAGGAAGCAAAATACAAAACAACGCACATAAAGGCTGTACAAATCTATTTTCCAATCTGTCTGTGTGACGCTGCGCCAGTTAGTTGACAATATTGAAGATGGAATCTGTAAATTAGTTTATTGAATTTGCAGCAATCTGCATTCCCCTGAGATACAAGATGGTTTTATCGTTACTTTTAAACAATTATACTGTCTGGTATTGTGGTTTTATCGATATAATCAATTTATGAGTACATATAACTAATACGAATTTACTTTAAAGAGATTCACAAGATAAATCTGTGCATTTTATAATGAACGAACGTGAATTTTAATACTATCCACGTAAACACAAATTCGATCACTCTTCTTGTACAGAAGAGTACTTATACACAAATATCACAAGTTTAAACAGTTAAGTTCTTCATATCTGTTCAATGTGTATCCCGGGAGGATAAAAAAATTTCTTTTCTGTGGGATAGAATTTCTATCTACCTCCGTGAATATTTAAAGAATAAGATGAGCTTACCTAAGACCTAGACACCAGTTTAGTATTAGACCATAATCGTATTTTATTGAAGTTTTCGTTGTTTTGTTTAAAGTTCAATCCTGTTTTTAGGGAATATACATTTTTATGTTCCATAATTTGAAATATATCACTATTTTTAATTATTGCATGCTTCTGCGATACAACATTCGATGAAATTTGGCGTTTAAAAATGTGTTTATTTTTAATGTACTTAAGAATCCTGCTTGAAATAGTTTTTTACCCATTTTGGAACAAGAAGATAAGTATCTGATCTTGAATTTATTCTCTATTCTGTCTTACCTAGAATCCTTTCATATATTTTGCAGCTGATGCACAGATGCTGACATACTCAATATTTCCGCAAGGTTAACTTTTCTACAATGTACGCAGGTGAACCTTGAGTAATACTGCTGAATAAATTTACAATCCTGATCCTGAAAATTATCCTTTCTACACAATTCTGAAGTGATTTCCTAATAAAGATGTAGTTACACTCTCAAAATAAAAAACAATTTAACAAAAATTACCAACTGTTTAATAGTTAGATGTATTCTACTTAAAATTAGTATTCTTATTGTGTTATTTAAGCATTTGGGTTATATTTAAGCACAGTAAATGTTCTCATACTGCCGTTTAGAAACCTTAATTATGAAATAAGACTATTGTTCTACTAATTTCTTCAATTTTAATATGAACCTGGTTCAGGTTTCATAGTATAGACAAATTATAAAACATGGGTGAGTAAATAACGTTTTTCTTTATAACTATGATAACTGATTGAGAATAAAACAATTTTTGAAGCAATAATAATGCTTTATAAAATTTTTTCAAATAATTGGGATTACTATTCGTAATAAAAATCCAGTTCTAAGAGATTTTAATCAAACAAATTCTATAGACCGAGAGAGTTTAATGTGATAAAAAGGGTTATAAAAGATTTAGTGTTAGTATATAATAGAAGGGAGAAGTAGGACAAGGCTTACCTGACTAAAAGAGGTTCATTGTGCCCTTAAATCAGGCAAATCTTATTCCTTCATAATAGATAAACTATTCATCTTTCTTCTCAATGGGTAATCAATCAAAGCTATTAAAGCTACTTATTCAAAATTAAAAATCCTTCCAATTCTTCATTTTATTTTACATAATAAATGTTTCGAATATTTAATTTTAACAGGTACTAAATGTGTGATATGCATGTACGTGTTATGTATTATGAGGCTACGTTTTAATACAAGCAGATAAGTTCAAAACATACTAAACCAATTTAATAAGTACGTACAAATTATGCAAACAAATACTACTAAGTTTTGATTTTTCTCGACTAAGGAGTCTAGATATGCTGTTAGTATTCAGCATGTAGATGTGGAACTAATCACTCTTAAAAATTAAGAGGTGTTCCTGGAAGGAGAATATTTGGGAATTGTGAAGGGGAAGATCAGACAAATATGTAAGGCCCGTGAAGTTTTCTAAATATCATAAAGTGGTATTTGAGTACATAAACTAGTAAAGTGTCTAACGTATTTCTCTCATAAATTTTTTAATATAATAATGCGAGGAATTTGTAATTAAAAGTTTTCACGACATTTTATTTGGATACACTGTACGACATTTTTGTTTGGATGTGACTTGGTTAACATCTCAACTTTATATCTGATCTGCATTGTAGTCCCTCATCAACGCACAATACAGGCTCACTGCGCTAGTACGGGCTGTTTCTTCAGAGAGAATGGTTCGTTAAGTCCCGCTAGTGGACTCTATTGTTTCCTGCAACCATTGCAGATGTGCTGTGCCTCAGTTTTAATCACATTATGTCCACATTTACACTCCTGTTTACTAACTTGTGTTATACAATTGTGTTTATATAACATCCCATATGAATTAAAGAATTGAATTCATCATTATCTGTAACGAAAAACAGATCATAATTTATCATTGCTATTTGAAGTACACTACTGTGCTCTTAAACCTATGAAATATAGATATAAAATGTTAATTTAGGAGCAATTTGTATTTGCCTGAAGTTATGCAGGAATAATGTTTAACAAATAACACATGTATCGCAGTATTTAAAACAACGACAAAAAACAAATTATGATTTGTTTGATATTAACTGCACAAATTTCAGTTTATAAATGATCTTCGATGAGTTCGGTGATGCACAAATACTTATTACCGTATTCCAAATACTTGCTTCAAATTGTTATAAAACCTTCAGAGTTTATGATTATATCAATTTTTTGGGTTCCATACAAAATGTAGTAATTGTTTTAAACCGATATCTTCTGAAATATAATAGTAAGATATTTACATTGAAGTTGTATTTCAATTCACGCTTAATAAACCTTGTATCAGGAACAGTATTCAACATTATCTTTCAAACTTCAGTAACAAAAGATGAAACATTATTTTCTAAGTAATTTGCAAGACTAATGTTTCAAACAATCAGATTTAATGTTATACCTCACTTACAAAATTGATTTTATCAGAACGTTTAAAGATGTAGGCAGTATGTAAACTAACATAAGAAATTAGGTGAATATTCAGTAATTTTTTAAAGAAGCTATTTTATTTTAATCAATGACAAATAATAAGACATACTTGAACCAAATAACATTAAGTAACTTGCAGGTTCCCGTACAAAAAAAGTACACCTACTTTTTTGGAATCTCCAAACTTCAACAGTCGTAAACCATAACTGCGAGGGTCCCAAGTATAGAACAAATTTTAAAAGAAAAGTTGACAAATAGAACTTAGTTTTATTATGTATACAATAATTACATATTTTTACCGCGTTTTACTAACAATTTAAAATTATTATTTACAATTATTTATTAAATTAAGAGTAAGCTAAATAATTTTACATTACAAGTATTTTAAGAAATAGGCTACCTATAAAACAAACTCACTCGACAATTTAGATTCATTGAGATTTAGTTTTAAATATTTTATTGGCGATTAATTGAAAGCCAGGAAGAATTTCATTTATCTCTGTATGTCTGTCTGTCCGTACGATATATTGAGAAAGAATTGATCTACAGACCAATATTTTTCATAAAGTTTCATGTATAAAACACGTTTTTGCTTACATGAGTTTTATGTTCCATCATGGGGTTTGGCTGAGCGCTAGCAAACATTTAAAAAATGGTTTTATATACTCGATTTTAAAAAGAAAACAGATATTTAGTCTGATTTATTAACCATGATGGGTAAGAGAAAATCACGTGAGATATATAATTGTAAACAGGCTGACTATAATTATATGCCATTTTAACATATGCAATAGTATCACAAGACTAATAGAATTGCCCTAATAACTTGAAATTCGGCACACAATCTAAAGAAGCCTGTTTTATGATAAGTAGAGTAAAAAACTCATAAATTGTTTTTATTAACACCAATATGTTTTTATAGTTTTTTGTAATATTATTTTTATGGAAAGTGTGTATCAAATCAAAAGCTACAAATTTTTCATTCGTACAGCTTTTATATTATTTTTTAGATTACATACGTTAATTTGACATTAAAAGTATAAACATAAAAAATCGTAGTCTTTTCAGATCGTTTTATTTTCTTATGTTCAACCACTTTTAAAACTGTTAATTTATTTATTCTGTTCTACCGACTGGATGATATGAGGAAAGATGTACGAGTGGATTAAACTTAACTGTTTGTGATACATGGGAATAAAACTTTATTTTACCTGCTACAATGTACATTACCATAGCATTTAAGATTTTATTATTAGAAAGAACAGAGTATTACCATTTTCCTTACTTGATCACAAATTTATCACTACATTGCACCCCGAAAATTAATTTTTTACATCGCTTGGTTGATTAAAATAGTCAGTTTATCTAATTAGCAGTGATTAAATTTTTAAAGATTAATATGATTAATTTTATAATCAAAATCAGTATGACGGCTTTTAAAATTCAAGTAAGTGTGCATTAATATTTTATAAATTTATAACCACCACAAAAAAAATTTGATTCACGAATTACTTACTTTTTATACAGGAATTATAAGCTACATGATTTCATTATCCAGACTGTCTAAAAACTTGTGTTCACTTGCACATTGTGCCATCAAAAATAAATCTTACCAGTTGTAATGACGGAATTGACCTATAACATATTTTAAACATAATAAAATAGCTAATGAGTGACAACTGGGATGTTAGTTATAAATATGCTACATTTAGCTATACATCTTTTTTAAGCAAGATTTAGTTTAACCTCTTACTAAAGTAAACACATAATCTATAACAAATCGTGTAAATTAATCAAACATTCTATTTGACAATGTTTTTTGAATCATAACGATAGTTTGACTCAATTTTAATAATTTCGTAAGGAGGTTTTAGTCTGATTGTAAGATAGGAAACAGCAATAATAAAACGTGATTAGTTATTTATGTGTTAACAAAACTGTATTATGGAAAATTCACTAGGAAATTAGACATTACAGATATCCTTGTATTAACACAAATGCCTGTGAGGGTGGCATGGCTAGCTTCTCGAATGCTATATTATTTTTCTTCAAAAGTATGTTTGGGTTGAGCAATTTGTAGATAATACAATGTTAAGTGAAACAACTTACGTTTAATTCGAATTAAAAACATAAGTTAAAAACGTAGTAATTTATACACAATAATATACACTAATATATTTATTATGAAAGTATTTATATAAAAGATTCTTACGATTTTTTTGCCTGTCTGGAATTTATTAACACTTATCAACTTCCTTGCCATAATTTTAATACGCTTTCAAACTAAATGGTATTATAGTTTATAATTTCTTGCTGAAAACAAACTCTACTGCTCAGGTATAGTAGTAGCGGTATTAAAGAATAATTGCATACTTAATTTATAACTTCGAACAATTAAGGAAGAGGTTTTAACCTGAATAAAGGAACGCTGATTGAATAAAGTAATCCTGAGAGTACGGGCTGGGTGAACTCCTGCAGTACCGCCAGCGCCACAGTTACACAGTTTATCTTCTGATCTTAACTGTTTACCAGCTTAAGTCCTGACACCGGCTAAAAGGGTTTATGTTATCACGCGTTAAACCGCATAGCCCGCCTGTAGATAACTGCTGTAGATTGTTTGTCGGTTTAAACTTGGGCTGAAACAATCGTGAAATATTTCTAAAAATTGTTGAAACCCAATGTCATAAAATATTTCTGCTGCTAAATATGAAATAAGTGTTAGAATCTTCCTTTGAAGGGCTTTTCAACACACTAAATAATATTTTAATTTAATATTATGATATTTAAATGTGTTGAAATAATCATCGCTTATTGTATTTTGTTGTAATATGGCTCTTTTAAAACCCTATTTTTTATTTTATGATGTTATCACAATTCCATGTTATATTTGTATAATATTGTCGAAATTTCTGAACGTATACTATAAAATGTATATAGTATACCATTTAAAATAGAGGAGAATGGGGACTGAAGTTATGGTAATCAATAAAATTAAGTTTGATAAATGAAAAGAACGTACTAGGATGCAGACAGAACCTTCAGTTACATTTACGTGCTGAAATAAGATGGAACATCACCTGGTTGACATGATTCTCAGTATTCAATGTTATGGACCACAATAAAGATGTTGAAGGACATAGGTGAATAAATCCAAAGATAGATATTCCGCAAAGCCATCCTTATCTGATCCTGAGATTCATTATAGTTTTGATTCACAGAAGCTCCCAATAATTTTCCATGTTATTTTCGGTCTGGGATTTTATGATGAAACCACAAGAGGATGCAAGTGAAGATATTTGACTCACCACATAATGTCAGATACGTGCCATACCCGCAAATCAGTACTAAATAAACAACCACAAGAACATTCTTCTCATACAGTTACTGTTGACATACAACAGGTTGTTATCAAATCCAGTTGATACTTCGAGTTACAATACGAATTTTATAATTTGAGACAACTTAGCATTTAAAAACAAATAATTACATTTTTTTATTATAAAAATCGAACCAATAATAGATATAGTTTAACAACAAAAACAATGGTAACAATTCCGACAGCAATTGCACAAACATTAATCCTTTAAAGCATTAATTATTTCACGGATGCACTAGCTGCATGTGACACGGTTGCTTCTAATTAGCACTAGATAAAAGAACACTAAAAATACAGAGAAGAGTTCGAACAAAAGTTTTCATCCCTGTAATAATTTAGTTCTATATATCCAGAGATGTGCTCACCGCTGTCCTTTCTCTGTTCCTTGTATCAACATAACTTGAAGCTAAAATATAATGCTTTAAGTTTATTTACGTTTTCAATACAGCTATACGCTAATTTTATTTAGTGTGTTTATGTATATTTTAACACTTCACCACTGATCTCTTATTCATACATGAATACCCCTCACACAAAAACTCTAACATACGTTTTAATATGACTTTTACCCACATGAATTCTTCACAATAAATATTACTAAATTCAAGGAAGATATATTTTTTTATAATGTACTGTATACTTTAAATAAGGTTGTGAAATGTAATCATATTTTAATAAGATGTTAATAATTAATCGATATGCCAATACTTGTTGCCGCATGTTATACTGCTCTTTTATGTAAAATTTTCGGAATCCCAAAAGAAAGTATGAGAGAAACTATAATATGATGTGTTTTTATTATTACTAATTCGGATGCATTTAAAAATTTGCTCATATGTAAAAGGTTCATGTACTTACAGAACAGTATTCTGCGTCTGAGGGCAAAACTGAAGTGCACAAGAGAAAATCTCACTTCTTTATACCACAGGTTAATGATGTTTAATCTCTATGTTTACGTAAGAAAGTTATATAAAAAATTTATGTTTTTCTTTTAACCCCTAGAGCGCTGAATACAAACTCCTATATTTTTCCCTAACGTACTATTAGCGTAAAAAATAAATTTTAAATTTATTCAAAGTTCGATTTGATTTAATATTTCTAAAGTTATTATATGAAAAAAAATAAAAACTGATTTTAGTATTTTTTACAGATTAAAATGTAAAACAAAACAAAACATGGAATTTGCCAATTTCAAAAATATTTTTGTGAATTAAAAACTTTGAAGCCTGAAGTTTTTTAAATTGAAGCCACAATTTTTGAAATAATATAATTGTAAAAATGTTCAGAAATAACGTAAAACACGCAACTAAACACAGGAACAAGCTTACGGGAAGACCTCGTGAACAGCATTGTTGCCTTTACCACGCGAGAAATCCCGTAAGACGCGCCAGTCTGCAGGTCAGAATGGCGTTCAGTTGCTATGACAACAGTTTCGAATCGGCAACTGGTGGCCGAGAATAATATATGGAGCGCAGTCTTTTTATGAGGTTCGGTCAATATTATAACTTATTCTATCGGTAGTTTTTCGAAATATAGTTCACGAAAAAAAAAATAAAAACTTGGATTGCGAGATTTACCGTAATACGCGTGAAGCGTCATTTTCACAGCGCGAGATTTCCCGTAATACGCGTGATAAGGGTTAAGATGCATAGTTTAATGTGGCTAGCCTTTTTTAAACTTATTTATTTAATTGTACAGTAAATGTCCGTTGCAGTAAATAATATAAATTGCATCATGAAAGTAAGCTTTAGGCATATGCAATTTTGATAGAGGGCTTAGTATTTATTTGACGATTTGATGGGATGCCAAACTTAAATCACCAAATATTCTTGTAAAACACACTGCGGTGATGCACGTTCAAAGAACTTAAGGTGAACATGTACGTACCATGTTTTTATGGTATGGTGGTATGATATTACATGCAGACGCTATCATATAAAAGAGTTTCATGCAACTAGATTATTGGTTTTGGGCTGACCTTAAAATATAGTACATTAACGTTGCCCTAAAGTAACTGAAGAGTAATAAAAATATTATATCGTTAAAAGGAGCTTATATAATTTTGAATGGCCACATTTTCAATGTTTGGCTTGATGGATCAAATATTTTTTTCCGGAGAGATTAATAGACTTATTATCAATAAAAATGTTTCATAAAGTTTGAAGTTACTAAGGCTTGAAGCTTAAGATAATTATTCTTGTTATTTCTCTTCTCAGACAATGACAGAAGGCAGAACAAGGAACCGAACTTAAGCCAATTACTCTGCGTCTCGTTCTCAACGTTTAAAGGGGTTTCCCGAAACAATCAAAGCATTTACATACATTTAGATACCTTATAAAGCAGTGCTTAGCAAATTCAAATAGAATAAATTTACTTTTCATAAATGCCTTGTAAATGACAAAGAGTCACACTCATTTTACAGACATAAAATATTTTTAAGACTCTATAGTTTACATTTTACTGAGGTAAATTAGTTTACAGATTACCGGAAACTTCTTAGATAGTAAAAATCGGTATAAATAAATTACGATGTAATTTATGACGTTACGAAGTAATTTATTATTGTTATGTAACAAATCTAATTCATCAACATTTTATAAATATCCATTTTTAAAGTTTTATCAAATCTCTCTTAAGATGTTTTGTATATATAAAAATAGGTTACATTGTGAATGAATCAAAAAGCAAACCAGTGTTTAAATAAAAGTGATCTGTCTGCATCGGATAATTATAACAATTATCATCGGAAAATACATTTGTAAGACCATAAATGGCCTACTTTCTTTGAAAGATTAAAATAGGTCACAGATAAACGTAACGTTGAAAAGGTAAGTAATATAATAAAACTTTTTAACTGCTTATATACTTATTATTGGAAAACTAAAGTATATTGTGCGATATATTATTTTTTATTTAAACTTGTAGTAGTTTCTGTTCCTATATATTTTTTATAAATTGGAAGATAAAACAGCGATTTAAAAATAGTTGCAAAATTATCCTGAGTTGGAATTGGTAAATGCCACAAGTTGTGAAGTTATTGCCTGATAATAACATTTGTATTACTTTTGCAATAGTTTCCAACCCAATGGAAGGCTGCTCTGCAGGTAGGTTATGATTGTCCTAAATCATGGCAAACCGATGCAATATGTTTAATCCTATAACCATGTTGCTAAAATTCATTTGGCATAGTTCTTCTAAAATTATCATAATCATTTACCTAAGTGGAATTCCTTAACAGCATTTTGAACTTACAAAGATTATTTTTATAATGTCTCATGCTATTCAGTACACAGAGTACAGAAATATAAAAATTCAATCCAGTTCAAAGGAAATCCTATATAAAATTAACTAATTTGTGCATATTAAAGTTTTAATCAATTATGCTATTATTGTTTTATTTACCCTTATGCATTTCAACACCATTAAATCTTGCCGAACGTGTAAAAGACAGTACGAGTGAAGTGCAAACTTAGAATATATTCGAAGAGATATATTCGTATGTGGGAGTATATATTTGAGTTCACAACGAAGTGTTTTGATGCCAACTATGATTGTATAAAAAATTTTAGGTTTTGTCTATATTCGTAAATTACAATATTGCTTGGTAATGTATGTTATACTTCACAAGTGAAGATTATAAATACATTTACCAATATTTACACATAATGTTATAATGTAATATGTTATATACATTATAATAATACTTGTTATAAAATTATATTTTGAAACGTTTACAATATTTACTATTAATAATGTGTTACTTCTTTGAGTAGAATATATTAAACATTTAAATAATATCTCAACAATCCTGTTGTTCAAGGGAATTTAAAATAAAGGATTCATAAAAATTTGAAAAAAATAATCATGGTAAATTTTATAACACTCAAAGCTGTGTACAGAAAATAATTTTATGTTTCTAAAAATCTTTATACCACAATGTGTATAAAAATAGGACTACTTATAAACGCCAGTACACGCGCGCACACACACACACACACACACACACACACACACCACACACACACACACACACACACACACATATAATTTCAATAAATCATTGAATCACAAAAAGTACTTGCTCCGCCGGGACTCGAACCCGGATCTCTCACTTGCCGGGTGAATGTGCTACCATTACACCATAGAACCCTCACTTTTTACGATTCAATTATTTTGTATTTGGCCGTTTCTTTCACATATGTGTTTAAATAACCAAACTAACATATGATCGGAAGACCAAATACCTATCAAATGACTTTTATTTACTTTCATTTGATGCAGAAAACAGGTTTTTTAATAGTAAAAATAAAATTAATAATGTATTAAAAATATATAATTGACTTTTATTTCTACTTTTTTAATAATAACTGCTTCCTATTAAAGTGTTTTATTCCTCTCTGTTCAATGTTTAAGTTAAGTTTCTGTATTTTTAAATACAAAAATAAATTGATATTGTTATTATTAACGTAATAGAAGCGAAGGAATCTGCAGGTTTTATGTTTTCCATCCGTCACACAAGATGGGGAATGGACATCCATAAAATCCGAGCACTATCCCTTCTCCCATCATATCGTATCTAACGTATAAGCTCTGGGACCAGATGCAATAGGTGGAAATTAGTCTATTATAGAAAAGTAAGGGCACTTTATGGTCGATATAAAAAAAACGTCACTACACTAAAATGGGTATATTTTTATCGAGTTTTTAAGACCTTGAAAGAAGCTCTTAAATGTCAAACTCACACTTTGCTAATAAGTGTTTAACGAGCAAAATGACAATAACTTCTTAAAATACAGGTACATACACCTTTCCAATACCCTTGACAGGCCTTCAATAGTGGCATCATTAAAATAAAGAAATATGTTATTTATATTTTATATAAATGCCTTTTTAACCATGCTCTATTCATTATAATCTGTTTCATCAATATTTTGCACAATTAAAACTTTACGATAAAAATATAACGTGACACATTATTATTGCCGTCGCCAATGATGGTGCTATAATCGAATTGGAACACTTAATATATGACTACTATAAAGTAGTATTTGCAAATACCACTGTTGCAAACAATTTTAACTACTACACAATGTCTACACAATTTTTCATTATGTCACTAAATAAATACCATTGTGAGCGTTGGACAGCGAATATAAAGAATTTTCAACCCTCAAAATCTATTAAACACATCAATAGAACAATTTAAAGAGTCTCTTGTCTGTTCATAATTTTTTCGCTATGAAACCAATACAGAAGTTCGTTAGGAATTGCCTTTGATAAGGATTTTTCAATACTAAAATACCTGTTTGATAATGAAGAGCCCATTTACATAAAAATGTTTTGACATAATATAGGATTCTCGGTTAAAAATCCAGCTTGTTTATTTGACGCGAATCAATAGACTGGCAAATGGCTCTTATAAAAGTTGCTGTAGGGAATATAGCTTTGTGTTGTGACATCTACCAAGGTATGACTATTGATAATGTTATAGTTAAAAATATATATTTATCAACTTTAATGTTCAGGTACGTTATTATTTTCAATAGTGGTTGGTTGATTGATTTATTTTAGTTCAATAATCTAATTTCAGATTTTCAAGAATAACCCTTTAAAATTCTCAAAATTTGCTTAACGTTCTTACTTTTAAACCTTAATAAAGTCTCAGCTTTTTATACTGAAAACTCAGATGCTAGCTTATCTTAAAGAACTTTAACTACTTTTTTACAAGTTACGCTAAGTACTGTATAATAAGTGCTGTGAGCTAAGTGCTCATAAACTTAGTAGCTTTGCGTGCTGCAAGCCGTTAGCGAAAACAATTAAAGTTGTGTACCAGACCAAGTTTACAAACGGTTAAGAACAAGTTATGTCATCAAGGCAATTATGAATGGTATAATGAGACACTGCTTACAAGGTTTAGATGTATTTCTATTTATGAACTAGCATACTAGTTTGTTAACTTAAAATACAATTTAGGCTTCCATAGCAAAGTCGAGAGAGACAATTTTCCTGTGAGTGACAAAGACACTTTACTCCAGTGATTTATACATCTTCAACTTATACTTATATATAATTAATACATTGTATAAATATATACAATTGATATTTTATACACAAATAATAATTTAAAATAAATACAATAAGATTTTGGAAGGAAACATTATTTTGAATTAATAATGTATGCACTGTAGCTAAAATAGTTTGCCGGTAGGGTTATTTTAGTTTAATTATAACAACACCCTTCCATTATATATGCTTCCTGAAACATGATATATACAGGGTGTCCCAACAGTAACCCAACAAACTTCTCAGGTGGTTTCCTATCATCAAGATACTGAAAAAAGTTCATTTAAACATTATATCAGGAATCGCTTTGTTAGCAATCTACGGTTAGCGAAATAATTCGACTGATTTTCTAGTAAAGGACGGAAATAAAGCGAAACTGATTTTTTGTGGCGTGAATATAGCTGTTAAATTTATTGGATTTTATGTCAAATAAACTGAAAAATTGAATAAAATACGTTCCATATCTGATAGACCACCCGTTTTTGAGATATCAGACAAAATATGCAAAGTTCGGTCTCGAACAATAAGCTTTGTTTAGATTGAAGTAAATAAACTGAAATGGGAACTTAAATTAAATGGGAATAAACACACAATCGTTTTAATCAAATATCCTAGAGAATTTAATTCTAAAGAGAATAATAAAAAATAATAGTAAAATAGTTTAAACAATTAATGCTTAATTAAATGAAAACATACGAAAAATAAGACAGAAATGCAATATCTGTTTATTAAATGATCGTTCTTCGTAAAAACAATTTCTATAACTTACAAATAATTGTGCATTTAACGCACTACAGGTTACGTAAGGAGGCTAACAACACAATTAAATTTGATGAGAGAGGTTGCTGAACTGCTAGAAGCCATATTGTAGTTAGTAGTCAGAGCAAAGCTAAATTTATCAACTAACCTTCGGCCTGGCACACATGTGACGCTGAGGCACTAAATATTGCACCCCGCAGGTCACGTAAAAATGCTAACGTCACAACCACAAATAAACATGATGAGAGAGATTGCCGAACTGTTAGAAGCCATATTGTACTTTGTAATCAGAGCGAAAATAAATATATCATCGAACCTTTCAGTGCCTTGACACACGCTAAGGCACTAAAATTTGAACCCCACCCACATAACCGCTTATAAAATATTAAAAAAAACTATAAATCTTTATATTACTGTGTTTGATTTATCATTTTAATTCAGGCCTAGTTCATTGTTTTCACTAGTGGACAAGATACAGCATTTACATTATATAAAATAAATATGCTATTTATTGCTGGCGGTGTATAATCGTTAATTGAATTACATTAAAGTTATATTTTTTAATTTATTGTAAGTTGTATCCAGTGTTTACGTTACATTAAAACTAATTGATGAAACAATAGAAATAATCCACTTTTAATTTGGTATTTGGTTTAGAATAAATCTGACTACTAATTTTAATATTATATTTAAATCTCTTTTCAATCGAAACAATTTGAATATTGATTATTCATTGCAAATGGTATAAAATACTTTATTTTAATTAATGTAGCCTGATTTTTTATCCACTTTACCTAATTTAATGACGTAATGTTATAAGGTGAAGGATTATAGTATTAGCTAAAATTATAATTATTAAGAGGTTTATAAAAATTAACGTATAGTGTACTTTTGTAAATGCAATTTGCCTCAAATTATAAAGTAAAATAACTTCTTTTCTTTATAACTTAGAAATAATCATTCTATAACAATATATTAATACTGTAACACCTGTAACACCTGTATTGAACCTATCTTGCCGCTTAATTGTACAGGGTACACCAAAACGTTAAAAAATCAGGGGGTTTGTGGGTAAATTTATTGCAACTACCTGCACAAATGTAGAGAGACGATATTTTTATTCACAAAACTAACGATGAGATGGCTTATCGAAAAATATCATCAAATGCCACCCTACGCCAAAATTTACACATTTTAAAAATACATCGAATTTTGAAATAATTAACAGTCCCAATCTAAAAAAACTCAAATAAGCAACCTAGGTTGTGTTGTACATCATTAGAAAGGGTCTTTAAAAAAATAAAAACATTTTCTACATTTAAAGTTTGTCTCTATCTCGAATGGTTTCAAAACTGTGGTACAAAAATATATTTTTTAATAACTTTGCTCAATGTATTTATTATCAAAATTAGTGCAATGTGCAAGTAAAAAAAAGTTCCAACAGTAAACTGGTCTCTTATGTTTATGATTGAAAAAATACTGTACCCCAATTTTTAAAAGTCTTTTAAAATTTAAAAAGGTATTGGAACACCGTAAACTACAATGTCCTTACGATAAGTGCTGAGTTCTCTCATGAAACATAAAAATTACCCAGTTATTATTAAATTAGTAAATTTTGAATTATAAAAGGTTTTACACTTAAATTACACAAATGATGTATAGGAGAAAACCCGTTGTTATTTTATCATTGATGTGAGTGCCATGGAAGGAAAGAGTATCCTGTCATTATTAAAAAAGATAAACACTTTCAAAACTGGTTTTGAAAACAAATCTACCATCCAATTTTAATATCTGGATAACCTCTATTGATATTCCTGATTAGCTTATCTAAACTACCGAATTTCATTATAGTTATTTAAAATTACAGTATAGTATCAGAACTTGGCCAACAGAATTTAATTTAAAACCAATTTCCTACACTATTAACAATAATGTAGTTATTCACACATGTGATTTGTATGCTAATTAATTTGAACTTACGTGACCAATTCTGACTGCAGATTAAAAAATGTAAATTATACAACAAATTATTTTAAATCCAATTAGTTTAAAACTTGATTATCTAAACTGTTAACAACATTCACACATAGAAAACACAACCTTTTGATTTGTATGCTACTTAGGTTATTTGAGGTAATGCGAACCAATAATCTCTATTAATGTAACTATTACAATTTTAGCACTCACACAATAATTACACGATGTTTATTTTATTTTTTATTTTCTTCTTTTTGCCAGTTGGCTGGCCTTTATAAACTTATAACGCGGCCACGTAGTACACTTTTTATAAACTTCATTCTATTATATTTTAATGTTATTTGCCGTATTTTACTTTTGAAACATGAACCTTACAAAACAACACACACACATTGATAGCAGCACAAACTGTCGGGAAAACCTGGAATTAAAATAGAGAAACATTTGAAACTGCGATTGTAGCGCATTCTTCCAAGATCAACACTTAATATTTACTAAGACTTTCAGTTAAAGCTAAAACTTTCCAATTTTATATCTGGATAATGTCTATTATAATTAAGTTGTAAATTAAAAAAATATACTTGTTCTTAGAAATTAGTAATTTAAAATTACAGTATAATATCGGAACTCTGGCCAACAGAATTTAATTTAAAACCAATTCCTACACTATTAACAATAAGTAGTTATTCACACATGTGATTTGTATGCTAATTAATTTGAACTTACGTGACCAATTCTGACTGCAGATTAAAAAATGTAAATTACAACAAATTATTTTAAATCCAATTAGTTTAAAACTTGATTATCTAAAATGTTAACAACATTCACACATAGAAACACCCTTTTGATTTGTATGCTACGTAGGTTATTTGAGGTATGCGACCAATATACTCACTTCAATAAATTTGGCAAAATGAGTTCAATAACTTTAATAAATAACTATAGTTTTTTATGCACTTCAAACATCTTCAATCGCTATTTAATGTATTATAACAATTAGCACTCACACAATAGTTACAGAATGTTACAAAACAACACACAAATTTGATAGCAGTACAAACTGTCGGGAAAACCTGGAATTAAAATAGAAAAAACATATGGCTGTGTTGTAATATTATAATGTTTACGTAGAACAAGAACAATTATTGGTGAAACTTTATCTTTGCAATCTGCATTATACACTACTGATCAAACACTTTACAAATTTAAAATATGAACTTTCTAAATTTTTAAATGTGAACAAATGTTTCTGCCGCTTTGATGAACTTCAGCTGAAAATATTCACAGCTGTTAAGTATCAAGTTCACTTTGCAGTACGTGCATTCGTAGCGCAGTCTGGCGGATCCAATATAAAACACTCCAACAATCAACAACAATTTTATTATTAAAAAATTAATTAAATAAACTATTTAAATATTGACCGAATTGTGAATCTAAACCATTTTCGGATCCACCTGAAGACACACAAAAAGTTTCATTAAAATCGGTCCACCCGTTTAGGAGGAGTTCAGTAACATACACACGCACACAAGAAATATATATATATATATAAAAGATATATTATACTTATATATTTATATTTATATATATATATATATATATTATATTATTGAAATTATATATATATATCAGATCATATTAGCACAAATTCATTCAACAAACTCTTAAAAACTTTATGCAATATATGTTAGTATTTCATAACTGAAATGTTTTTTGGATTCCTTTAAGCTATTCAGTGTGTATGCTAAATACACAAGTGTTACTTTACCTACTCGTATTAATATAAACACATTCAACCTTAAACCGCAAAACATTAGGGAGTGAACAAAAAACTAAAAACCTTTATACAATATAGAAACCTGTTCTGAGAGTAGATCAAGCTGCCGAGGTGCGTGTATCATATATTGCAGCTGTGCTTTCTTTTGTTACATAACAATGATAATAGCCGTAATACTATTACCCTTTCACAACATAGTATATAGTAATAACTATAGTAATACAATTATATCATGGACGGATGTTAATAAGCTGAGTGTTACCGAAGCCTATCATTGAAGAGACTAGAACATTTCATTATATCTCAGTCTATGTATTTGTCTGTCTGTACGAATTTGGGGGAAAAGCTTACATATTTATATTAAGCGTATTTCTTTATAAAGTCAATAGAGTTAGATTACGATGCATGTTACTTGTTATTCATTAGTGTAAACGTTTTGTGTAACTATGATTTCAAGGATAAATGCCCAGAAGAAGTTTGTAGACAAACCCAGAACAATAGTGAATGTTTACTTGTGACACGGTAACATGTAAGGCATAATGAAATGTGCAATAGAATTTAAATTTTGAATGTAACCTCGGTGAAGCCTGGGTACGTTGTATTACGAACTCCGACCTTATTATTTATTTGTTTTCAAATTGAAAACATATTTATATTTAATTTATTAGGCATTATATATACTTCCTTACATTGTTGCCAAAATAAAACTGTATAATAATTTGTTGAATTTCTAATAAATTAGTGTACTAATGTAGAATGTACAATAAGTTCAAGTTTAGTATAGTGAAAAATGTATGCTATATTGAAGACTGTAATTTATCATGATATGTTTGATACAAAAACATTCTGTTCTAGATAGAATAAGACAAGAAAATTTATTCTCATCCTCTTTTTACCTTTCTCGTTCAGAAAAAGTCGATATTGACAGATGTACTCAATCGGTTTTGTGAAGTGTAAGTGAAAGTCGATATGAACATTTCTTTAATGGCGGCGGCGTCCATTTCAGTTACCAGCACTGTACCATGTCTTGTCCATAGGTGTTCTGTAAGCCAATTTCATATTATAGATATTAATTCAATATTATGTTAGTAGAAAATGCTCTTAAAAATTATGGAAAATTCTTAGCTGAACGAAGTTTTCAGCAAACAGAATAACACAAATAATGTAATAAATGTTCATACTTTTCAAACATATAATGTTCTAAGTTGCATATTTCTCTTTTATTAACATTTTATACTAAACATAAAATGTTAATAAACATTTTAGATCAAGTTTTTAAGGAAAAATAATTCATGTTTTTCTGTGAAATATGGTTTTACATAAATCATATAATCTGCATTCACAAAACCCGTGAAATTATAACTCAATATAACAAGTGAATATAGTTCTTTAAACGATACAAACTTTATATGAAACTTTTTTCTCCAGTTTTTTTGGGGAAATATTCTTCAGCGGTGCTCGATTTTGGGCCGCTCTATACTTGTATTATGTAGGATTTCATGTGATTATTTTGGGTGTAATTGAACAGTATTTGAAGGCAAATATGAAGTAGCTTTTAAGGCTATGTTTAGTGATCAACATATCATACATTTGCTCTACATTACAAGATTTATAAAATAAGAAAACACGGTAGGTAGCATATATTAGATCCATAAAGTGAGATTCTGAGCCATATTTTTCTTTCGCGAGTTTATAAAAAATAAAACTCTTTTATAAATAAAACGTTGTGAAATACCAAGTTCTAAAGCATGTAGGCGTATAATCAAGATGTGCATCGGAAAAAAAAGGGAAAAACCCATTGAAGAGCTGGAAAAAACGTGCTGGAAGATAAAGGAAGATTTTTTTGCAAATTCGTATAATAAAATGTATTATATGATGTTTATAGATGTATGTATAAAATGTATTATAGATTACTTTTTAGAAATCTATAATTTAATTACCGTATATTGTAGTGGGCAAAGCTAAAAAGTATTCTTCAGTTTATTTTTTTCTAAGAAACAAAAGTCCTAATGAATCTTATAGGTAATCATGATATAAAATTAAATCATAGTTTAAATACATTTTTTAATAAACTGAGTTTTTAAACAAACTGAGTGTAATAATATCACACAGTAACACATCAGAATGAATAGATCTATATGGGCTACTTGAAACTTTGCATGGAAACTCACCGAAGCCTGGTGATGTGTTCATCTATCTTTTAATACATTTAAGTTTTATACTATCTTGTGTTTGCAGAATGTCCTACTGGTAGTTTATGTTGCATGTTATTCATCATTTTGTGATTTTAACAAATTCTGTGCAGCTTCTAGTTTCACTGCGATTACCCACTAGGTTATATTGTACAGGACTAAGGAAGGTATAACACTGAAAATGCTATTTGATGCTATGCGATGGACTTTCTAAAAAAACCTAATTTTAATTTATTACATGTTGAATTGCTGAATCAGAAAACTAACTGTAGTACTTTGTGGAGAGGCTTGCTACTAATATTTAATTTATCTCTTTATTTCGAATTATTAAAAAATAAAAAATCAACTTTGGTGATGTTTGTGTCTAATTTGAAGTTTACCATTGATCTATGACTACTAGAACACGATTATCGTAGATATTGTCTTTAAAACAGAGCATTAATATATATAAATCAATAAACAATGAGAGGCATAGAGTTATTTATTGGGCTTTGCATACTGATAATATAAATTGTATATCAAATAATGTATTTTATACCAACATGTAAAATGCTCACCTTATTTGGAAATCTCCACATTTTATCTGGCAAAAAATTTTTTTTATGAATACACGAAATAATATGAAAAGTAATCTAGTTAGATTATCTCTATGAAGCCTGATGTGTTTTTAGTTAATCTAAAACTAAACGTTTCTGAGACACAGCTGATTATTCTCTCTTAATTGTGCTTGTAAAATATTTAACAATGGTTAAAATGGTACGAATTGCAAAGGGAATTGCAGAAATTTAATATATATCATAAAAGTGAAGTAATGGAAGATTTTCTGGAAGTGAGAAGTTGCTGAAGTAAATCAAGCGGGAAATAAGTTTTTGACTTGAGATGGTTATAACAAAGGGCGGAGCATTAATATTAATGTATTAAATTTAACTAGTGGTTCTTATACCTTAGTTACAATAAAATGGCATCTAGTTAAAAGATAAAATTAACTTGAATAAAATGGTATAAATAGCGAAAAGAAGTTTGTATGCAAAATTTCAAGTTTGTAGCGCATCTAATACATAAAGTAAAGGTAGTGGCTCTTTTACTAATCTATTTCATATCTTGCTCTTTATATCAAATAAATAAAAATAGACGTACCTTACAAAATTTATTAACCTGAAAAATATTTTAATAAGTTTAATAACGGCACAGTTCTTAAGAAATCTCAGTTGTGACGATGGCATCTTTAATGTCGAAAAGCTTCTTGTGAAAATATTAAAATTATTGGATAATTGTGAGTTTTCTTTTATAAAATAGTGGAAAATAACCTGATTAGTATTTAAGCAAAACTCTAATCAGTTTCTTTACAGGGTTAATGTATTTTAGTAACTAAATATACTTACATGTTTTCAGTTACTGAACTCATTTAAGATAATTAATTAAAACTAATGGTTTTTGATCATTTGAAGAACGTTTCTCAAATTCGAATTTTAACAAACATGTTTTTGAAAAGTCGAAAAGCATTCAAGAAGCAAGGAATCGGTGCTCATTCCTGTTAGGCTATAAAAACGTGTACAACAAAATATATATGCATACATGTACAGCACTGGTACCTCGTAAGAATCTTTACAGTCTTTGCAAATATATTATGACATAATTTTTTCACAAATACTTGATTACCATTAAATGTTATTTTAAATTATATTATATATTATTATATCAGCATAAATCTAGAAACTAACATAAACATGTATTTTAAGTGCGGACAGAAATTTTGCTGTTTATGTTTGGAAAGATTTTATTTCGGTACAGATTCAAAAGAAATTTATTGATTTAGCCCTGAAATATTATGGTCCCTGTGAAGTTTTAATTTTTATAATGAAAGAAATTTTACCAAATTAAAAGTGTAGTGCTTAAAACTCGAGTTTTAAAGGTAAAAGCTATTAGACGGCTAGACCGACTGAAGCTAAAAAAAATGGAGAAACGAAAAAACAGAAAGAAAAAATTAGTTCAGTAACGGAAAAAGTTTCTTGTGACTTGAAGAGAAAAGAACACAAAAAGTTAGATATATTTCTATAAGTAATTTAGAGGACATATAAGACGAAAATGATTTGAATAACTAGTATAATTTAAATTAAAGATTAATTAAGGAATTAGGTATTAACACGGTTTTTAAAATATAACAATTAATGCCCTATCTTAAATGGCTACAGAAATATACTCCATCAAGTTCTCATTGATTTTATATGGCTTTTTGTTTGTATTTGGCAGTGAATTTCCTTGGATTTGACCGATACGTGGTGAACCCTGATGTCTTTTAACGTAGACGATACTAAACTAATACCACTAGATTTGATATAAACATCTGATGAAAGTCACAGATAATGCAGTAGGATCTTGTGTGGCCGCATAAACGTCTGTTGCGGAGGGGGAAGTTTAAAGAACTTATGTACCAAATCGGCTTATGGTAAGGCAGTGTTCTTACCTTGATATTTATGTTTTTGTGAATATTCGATCAAACATTGTCCAACTCTACTATGATGATACGAGAGTATGAACTCCCATGTATTTGGACGACACTGTGATCCAGTTATTATGACCGACAGGGTTACGCCATATGATAAATAGGCTAGTAAACAAACTCAATTATGCCGATAAGACAGCCTCCATATGTGTAAAATTTCCGTTACAAGTATTTAAGTTTTCTTTTAGTTTAAGATAATCTGTATCTATCCATATTTATACATTTATTCCTAACCACAATAGACTATTTTCAGGACACAGTTAAGTGCTTGGTATTTTTTTTATCGCCTTATGTATATGTGTGTGTGTGTGTGTGTGTGTGTGTGTGTGTGTGTGTATTTATGTACTTATGTATATATGTACTCTATATATATATATATATATATGTGTGTGTGTGTGTGTGTGTGTGTGTGTGTGTGTGTGTGTGTGTGTGTGTGTGTGTGTGTGTGTGTGTGTGTGTGTGTGTGTGTGTGTGTGTAAGTTTTTTCTGTTTGAGTAGAGCACTTTATCAACAGCTTTATATCAGGAGATAAAGGTGTATTGTTTTCAGTAAAATGTCGAGAATACACCTGACTGTAATGAACAATAGATGGGAAATACAACGCAGAGATATGTTAGGATATGTCACATACCGGTTGAAACTGTGGTTGTGATTTACAACTTATCAAAAAGCTATTAACTGATAGTTACATATTTTCAGGTTGTTACATAATAATTAGTTTCTCACCAACTTGTGCTTAATATTGACAGCCACACAAATTACAATTGTTTATGCACTTGTTATTGATATTTATACACCTTCAATTTAATTCTTTATGAAAACAGATCCACTAACATAAAATAGTTCAAATAGCTTTCTCCTAGGAAGAACCCTATTGATTTTTGTGTCAAAACGACGAAGAGCAATCCGTCAACCTCTCCTTCAGTTTCGCCGTCTGGGCGATAACTCTTCTGTTCCGTGTCGGGTCCTTTTATACTCCATTGTTACGTTTTATTTAATTAATATTGAAGCAAAGTTAAAGAGAGCAGTTATGGTGACTATCCGTTATCGGGTCGATTATAAGAGTAAACAGCAATTGGCTCAAACGTAATGAAATAGAAGATGAAATACATTATCAATATTGAAATAATTTATATATTGAAATTGTTATTTACTGTAACATTTATTAGATAACTTAAAAACATTATAAAAGTGATTAATTAATTATCAACTAAAATACAATATTTAAATGTACATTGTGATATTTCCTAAATTTTCGTTGTATTAATACATAATATCCTCTCCGCAACGTCTGGTTGATCTCTACTAAATTATAAAATTCTTTTTCCTTCGAAACTTTTGTTTGAATGATTACTTTTCTTAGCAAAAAAGTGAATAAATAATATAAACACGTGTATGCTGGAATAATAAAATATCTTTTTTAACAAACTAACATAACAAACTATTTGGACATGGTGGCATATCTCCTTGTCTTTTCAAACAGCTCTTGAAAGTACAGTAGTTGGAGTTCCAGCTGTTTTATGAGAGAGAGAGAAGGGTCTATGCCACATTGGAAGTAGTGGGGGGTAGCCACTATCTGGATTAGTATTTTGCATCCCAAATGTTGCTTTATCTAATATCGTCAAACTGAAATCTTATATAAGAAACTATGAATATGAAATGAAATGAAAATTATTTATAGAGGCGCAGTTAGGACTAAACAGTTCTCTCTTCCACTTAACCTTTAATAATAATAATAAATAATTAATATGTTTACATATGCAGATTATTTGCTATTATTAAAACTATAACATTAGGAAATTCTAGCCTTCCAAATAGTTTTTTTTCTTAGGGAGATTGTTTATGTAACTAGACTTATATAAGTAATATATAATCAACAAACGTTATAAGGAAACAAATAGTGTAATAGTAATCAGCAGTAATACGAATTGAGGAGAAATAACACACAAAGAGAAGGAGAAAAAGAGAGTAAGGTTTAGAGAAAGTGTGAGATGAGCATGCGGAGAGGGCATGCGGATAGGAGAGCAGTATTTGTACTGTAATTTATATTCAGCTCGCGTCAAAAAGCTCTGTGTTAAAAGGGTAGAAACCGAAGAGCATACTCAAAGACTTTATGACAGTACTCGTCTTGTACCTGTTGGAAAAATAGAAATTTTTACCGATTATTATTCTGGTATAAATAGGAAGATCCGAAAAGTACCAAAGAATAGGATTTAGAAACTTAGGCTTCGGCAATCTAATAGGAATAGCCCAAAATTACAGTATACCTGTCAAAGCAAGGAGGACTGGCAGTTAAAGTTAAGTGCAATACACAAACTGTAACACCAAAAATCTCATTATTTAGTAACTTTTAAAAGGACAACAGTATTTTTGACACTTTCCAATGTTGTAAACAAGGACTACTATGTTTCAACGATTGGAATTTGTCCTTTTCTTAAGTGTCGAAAAATATTACAGCACGAATAAGGTTTGAGCCAGCACAAAAAAAAAAAAAAAAAAAAAAAAAAAAAAACTGAAAAGTACTCAAAATACACTGATGAACTCACTAAAATCAATCTGAAAACCTTCTCTAGTGAGTGCAGCATGTGTGTATACATTACACCTGTTATAAGTAACAATATGATTGTTGTCTGACCACTCTGGTTATAAGCTAAAACTGGTACCATACGACTTGTCCTGGTCATGTCAGCAGAGTGTTAAAAGATAACGTTGGTTTAGACTTGCCATTTCCATACTGTTTTAGATATCATTAACAGGTACCTGTACTAATGTGCACGGTTTCCAATAGGAAATGGTTATGAGAGTGACTTTAATGTATTGATGCATGTAAGTCTAATATTTAATTATTACTACCCACCTGTTGTAACAACGTGCTTTGTTTAACGGCTTCATTATATCATTTTCAACATGCCCATTACATTTTATCTAAGCTTAGTTTCATCTAGAAAGTTACAAAGATGTGATCATAATTGTTAAATCTGATTTTGACATAAATGCTTTAAAGATGTATACATGTCTGTACGTGTGTTTCTGTGAAGTTTTGGAAGAAAAATGTTTAAACAAAAGTAATATAAAGAAACAAAATATTAATTATAATTAAAATCAATCTAGCAATCTTTGCTTGTAATATTAGGCTTTCTTTGTTAGAATAGTAAGGTTCTCGTGACGAAGCCTAATCGTCTATATATAATTTATGACACATATATGGAAAAAATATGCAAAATTATAAGAAAAACTTGTTTATAATAAAAGAATAAAATAATAAAACCTACAGTGAAAAGTAGAACTTCTTGAGATATATACTCTTTAAATAATAAAACTGTCTCTAATAAGTAACGTCTCTAAAGAGTGTTTGTGCTTTACCAAACATAGCAACAGACAGGAGTAGAATATCTGCTATTAACTCATATGACCCTTTCATATTTGCTTTTAGTAGATGTTTCATATGTGACGGAGTGAGCAGTCTTTTGGTGTTGTCCGTTGATGTAGTTAAGTATAGTAATCACGTTGTCTCTGCACAGTCTTTATATATCTTGAAAATATATAATGATGAGCTTAATTTTATCCCTTAAATATGTAAATACTTTTTTACATCCCCCACTCTGTGCTTGGGACAGCTTAGCCTAACCTTTAAATCTTTTCAGTAAAATTGATAAGAGGAAATTGTAGTGCAGATCGCACCACATGGACAAATAGTTAATGTAACCTACAGAACAAAGAGCAGGTC
The DNA here is from genome assembly GCF_021130785.1 of Homalodisca vitripennis. Lineage (NCBI taxonomy): Eukaryota > Metazoa > Arthropoda > Insecta > Hemiptera > Cicadellidae > Homalodisca > Homalodisca vitripennis. The sequence goes on from NC_060210.1 coordinate 34,529,412, forward strand.
AATGTTAAAGTAACTCCCAGCCGAACGATGTAACTGTGCTCCACAAAGGCTAGCAACGGGTATTAAGTCTTTGTAGTTTAGTGCGCAATGTGACAATATGTTCTAAACTTGTTGTTTGCACTCGAGGCAAATCAGACTTAAAATTTAGATAGTATGTTCTATTTTGTGTTCTGCACTACCGTCAAATAACTGTGGACTGATCCAACATGACAAATAATATTCCTAGCAAGCTTTGGCGTTTTTCACTAATGAGAGTATCCAGACATCAGCTAGTGTCTGGCTTAACAGAACGTGCATTAGTATTTAATGGTGTTAAACAATTTTAGACGCGTTTATTCATTTATGTATCTAATAACACACAAATATAAAGATTTTAATGGTTCGTGTTTAAGGAGATCACATTAGATCTAATGTTGAAGTGAGAATCTTTTAAAAAGTAATTTTTTCAAATCAAAACTCTTTAAAAAAGTTAAAACCATAAAACGGGAAGAGAGAGGCAGAGTTACAAAACCAAAAGAACAAAGTTAGCTATTTATGATGAAGTGTCAATGGATCCTTGCAATTTGTTTTGAGACTCTCAATGGCTTAAATATTTTTTTCAAAAACTTGAAATCTTTCCAAAATGTAAATATGTACACTTTTGAGCAATAACAAATTTTAACCTTACAAAATCTGCTTAGTTCGTGAACTGTTTGACAAATTCTTTAATTCCGAATCAAATGTAGCGAATTATGATTAGGAATATTGATAATAGTACAGTGGCAATAGATAACATAATAAACATTGACACTGTACATTTGTGCCAAACGGCAATGTAAACCGGCACAACAGACGGTATTGGTTTCAAGTTAACCGATTCTATGGAAAACTATTCGTTAGATGAAAGAGCAATATGCACAGTATCCAGAAAAATCGTTTGGCTGGGTATTTGTACGTGTTCAATAGGATACCTTAATTATTGTATTACCTTAATGGATATCTTATATGAAACCTTTACAATGTAAAAGAAAATGTTACAACGTTTTATACAGAATTTTCGGTTAACAGCAAATAACTTCGATGTATTCTGGGTTCATCAAGATTGAGCACCTCTGCGATACGATGTCTACAAGTATTTAGACGACTTTTCCTGGATGGGTAGTAAGGAAGTTATTGAGTGGCCTGCAAGATAACCTGACATAGTATCATTAGATTACTTTGTATGGAGCCACATTATGCAACGTGTAGTTATCATAACCACAGTGCATAATAAACTACCGAAGAAACCGAATGTTTAATTGTGTAAATTAAAAGCGTTCCGCACACATCCATCCAACTTGCCTAGTCAGAATTCTACAAAAGGTTGCCATTTCTTATAGGGTGGTCCAGTTTCAATTCTTTTAAGTTTACTATTTATTGCCTAACTTTTAAAATAATATTTTACAAGACTTAAAGTGCTACTTGAAACCTTTGAGTAAACCCCTACCTCCATTTCACCTGAAGATCAAAAGTTTGTAAACGATCTTTATTAGGGTAGCCCTTAGTAGCTAGTAGCTAATAGAGTGCCGCACACGAATTTCACATATCTCAAATAACAATTAAGTTTAAGGTGGCGCAACTCACTTTTCAATCACCCTGTATATAGCCTATATTTACACAGAATGTTTGTGCAATAAAACGTTTTCTTGACATCTGCGACAACAATTATTAGGCATAATTACATACACTAGAGGCCAAGATCTGTCACTCACACACGAGCATCACGTATTATTCTCTTACTTTAAAATAGATTGATAGCTAGTATAATTGAAGTGGAAAGCGAATATTTACAAACCATTTAGGCATTTATAGAGATAAATCATGTTTGTAAATTTTGAACTATTTTTATTTTTACTTTGTACGTTGATGGTCTTTGCATTGTAACGTTCTCGTCGAAACCTTTATGCAAGTGTAAGGTTCCAAAACAAAAGAAATCTTCGTTAATTGCACACACATGTTGTATGCAAAAGAGCTTCCAATGGTTAGAAAATCATTAGCTGTAAAAGATACACAGAAAATATGTTCAAAAATTGTAAAGGAAAATTTGTTTTTGACGATGTAAGGATTGTGAAGGAAACATGATTTTTTCGGACATTTGCTATTGTTCAGTGATAAAAAAATCAGTAACACTAAGTTTCGAGACCTGCAGAGCGTTGTGACATGCGTAAATCAGGAATCACAACCACTATGTTGTGTGTAAACTTCACTAATTCTAAAATATGGACTTAATAAAAATAATTAAGAAAATGAAATTTTATGTATCACTGAACAATGGCATAGTCTGAACAAAATCCAGTTTCCTTCAGAAAAGGAAAAATATTGCTTAGTAGTAACATTAAAATTTAGAACTATTGATAAAAATACATTAGGTATCTTAATTGTTACGTGGAATAACATGGTTTCTATAGCTTATTACCTTTTACTGGATGTTTTACTAAATAAATTTGTTTTTTATTATATATATATATAAAATATATATATATATAATAAATAAATAAATATATATATACACATACAATTATTGCATGTATAGAATGTGTGTACTTTGTTTTCAGATAGTTGCTATTATTATTGATATATTTATTTATAATGATGATTACACCCATAAATATTACTCCTTATAAAGGAATGTGGGGATGGAAATTAATGGCAAGATACAATTTTTTCTTAAGCCCTAGTTATTAAGCCTATGACTTCTAAAAACAGCATTAATATTTGTTTTTGAGATTCACGTAAAAAATTCTACACAGTTGTTGTTTTATGAATTTTGTTTTAATGAACTACTATAGTAAGTATGTTGCTGTATAACTTGTGGCTAGCCAAAATTTGTGTCCCAGTTTTTTAGTGTTTTTTTTTTTTTTTTAATGTAAGATAGTTCTTCGATATCTAAGGAGTCAAGATTGTAGATTTATATGGGTCTACAGAATTTTTGTAGTGTTAGAGAGGCAAGAAGCCACAATAAGGTGGCAACTCCAGACAAAAGCTGCTAAAGGGTCGGGATATAACGCCCACCTCAATATGGCGTTAAGTAAAAGCTTATACCGGTTAATATTTTAAAGTCTGAATCCTGAGTATCTCAGGTGTTTATTTCTTCTAACCTCTGAAAACCTCCGTTCCCCACAGATTTGACCTCTGAAAGACCAGTCTCCAATTATTATTAGATAAAAAGCATTAACATGTAATAAAAAATCAAGAAACTAATTTTATATGATTTAATTGGATTTGATTTAATTTAACAAAGGAAATAATAAATATAATACCTTTAATAAGTCATGAAGGCATATGGACATATAATATTTTTTTATTGGAGAAAGCATCTTTAAGCCTTATTCTGTCCGTCCTCATAGGCCACTGGCCTGTGCGAGGATCTTATCAAACAGAATAAGGGGAAGAGTCGATACAGTACAAGGTCGATGGTACTGATAAAAATTGCAACGGTCACAGACAGAAGTCTCTAACTCAGACTCAAAGTCCAACGTCTTAGACCGCTCGGCCATAGGCACACCCATTATTATATTAATATAAATAAATATGAATATGAATATTTTTATTTTTTAAATATTATATTTATTAATTTTAAAAAGATAAAAATATACCAAATAACAGTATTCTACTTGGCTCTTTTTGTTATAGTGCTCTAGGAAGAGGTTTGCTACTTCGATTAAGGCGTTTTATAAGAAAGTATTTGTCTCCTCAGTAAAAATATATAACTACAATTCCTCTGTTTCTCGGTCGTATTTACAAATCTCAAAATCGTTTACTCTTAAACACTCGTGAATTCCATATAATATTTTTTTAAATTTTTTTAGAATATTTTAATTAAAGTTAACCACATTTGTTTATACCTCAGCAAACATGGTAGTTAATTTGAATGTTATAAAACTTCAAAAGCTCTTTCAATTTTAACATTTACCTTTGGAAGCAGTACAGTCGCATGGCATTTAAATGGTTTGACTTTGAGGATGAAATATCGCATTAATTAACTTGCGTTCTGTTCCTGTTTTATTACACTTAGCCTCCACGGTGAGCAATATTAATTTACATTGCATTAAATATGTATTATAGCTGTTATAACCTTATTTTAGTTGTATATACGTGTATAATCACATTAATGTGTTTACTGAAGGTTGAAAATTTGACGTTGGATATCTAAATGAATAACTTCAATCCGTTAAGGTCTCTTATACCGGTATACATAATTTTAGTACACTGTTATACTGCACTAGAAATATATTAGACATTAAAAATCTATCGTCCTACCATAAGAAAATAAATTTTAATGCATCCTGAAGAAAAAATACATAATTACTAATTTTTAAAGAGGAAGTTATTGCCACAATAGAAGTCGAAATGACAAATAATATAACAGAGACTTGGTCTTTTTTTACAATACAGATTTCCTCTTCCGCTACTTTTAAATTATATTTTATATTGCATTCATATACAGTAAATATGATTAATGATTTTAATCATCAACTTACTTTGTTAAAACTATCTCAATAGTGAACCAACAAGGTATGCATATGTTAAGTGTACGTGCCAAGAATTTTAGGTTAAAAACGTAACAAGAGTACGCTCACATTTGACGATTAGCCCAGTCACTGTTAAGCACTGACGGCTGGATCGATAGTAAAAAATATTATGATTTTCTGTTTTGTAGTCACAGTACTATGGGTCATCGTAAACTAATGTTAAGCTAATAGATATGTAAAGCAAAAACTCGTAGAAGAAGTCGGTACTAAATTTGTAATTAAATTTATAAAACCATTTATGTCATGGTTCTTTGTAAAACTGATAATTTTTCAGTACAACAAAATATACTGCAGTAAAGACGCTGTTTTATTCATTATATAGGTTCATGTTGTCATCATTGATCATAACATCGTATATTTTGTTTGACAAAATGTATCTGTAACACAAGCTGAACAGCAGCCTGAAATGTTGTTAAATTGGTGGGTTAGGTGCATACGTCAATTACTGCAACTAATATTATCTGGGTTTTAAATTACTTTTAATACAAATTTAAAAAATGAAATAAACTGGTAAAACTTTTAAGAAATACAATTATCTTTTAATAGACTAGCCACGTGTTTTATTTGAATTGGTCTGCACAAATTTTTAAAAACCAATATTATAATTTAGGTTTCAGTATGTTTTTAGTTACTAATATATTGATAAATATAATGGAAAAAATAGCACCAGGAAATACAGGGTGTATATAAAAGAATCATCCGTTTTAATAAAATCATAACTATTCTGTTTGTTGAGCTAAATGCGCCAACAAAGTACTGTTGAAAAGAAAAGAGTATATTTTACAGTTTTACATGGTTCCCGCTAGGTAGGAACAGCGCTTGAGTGAACGCATTCTTCATTTCTAGTGAAAATGGCGTCTGCACCACAAAAGCGTTTTGTGTTCTACGTTTTTCGCAGCGTGAGTCTGTAATAACTGTTCAGCGTGACTTTCTTAATAAGTATGATGTTGATCCTCTTACATCATAGAGCATTAGACGATGGTATGCACAATTTAAAGAAACAGGGTTTCTGTGTAAAGGCAAGTCACCGGGCCGTCCCAGAGTGTCCGATGAAGACGTGGAGCGCGTCCGTCATTGTTTCACACGTAGCCCTGAGAAATCTGTTCGCCGCGCTGCTCGAAACCTCAACATGCCTCCTATGTCCGTCTGGCGTGTGTTGCGTCGACGATTACGCATGAAAGGATACAGACTTCAGATACTGCAAGCTCTTCGTGAGGGTGATAAAAAACGACGCGTGGAGTTTTGTAACTTCGTTCTTGATAAGATGATGGACGATGAACATTTTGTATCGCGCATAGTGTTTAGCGACGAGGCAACATTCCATCTAAATGGAAAGGTAAACCGCCATAAAGTTAGAATATGGGGCACAGAAAAACCACTTGAAATTGTGCAACATTTAGAAAGACTCTCTAAAATTTAATGTGTTTTGCGCGGTTTCACGGGAAAAAGTTGTACGGTCCATTTTTCTTTGCTGAGAACACTGTTACAGGAATAACATATCTCGATATGCTTGAGAATTATCTTTTCCCCAATTGGAGACCGATTCGAACGACTTCATTTACCAACAGGACGGGGCACCGCCACATTGGCATCTGGCAGTCCGGCAATTTTTAAATCATAGAATTCGTGACTGGTGGATCGGCCGCACTGGACAAAATGACGCATCCTTACATTTCTGGCCTCCAAGGTCACCGGACCTTACTGTATGTGATTTTCTTGTGGGGTTTCATCAAAGACTCTGTATATGTGCCTCCGCTACCAACAACAATACAGCTACATTTAAGAATAAGATGAGGCAGAATTTGCTTAATGTATAGATTTTATTTATTTATTTCTATTTAATTTTCATGTATATGTTGTATTTGACGATAGTTGTTCTGAAAAGCAGTTGTTCTGTATGTAACTGAGAAACGCTTGATGAAAATAAAGACAACATTATTATTATTATTATTATTATTATTGTTATTAACAATGGATGAGCTGAGGAATCGCATTACAACAGTAGTGGAATCAGTAACTCAGGACATGCTCGCTGCAGTGTGGGATGAATTTGAATACCGCATAGACATATGCCGTGTATCTACAGGTGGACATATTGAACACCTTTGAAAAGGTATGAAAAAAAACTTTTTGAGTTTCCCATTTAGCCAAAAAATTAGTAATTGCATATGTTTACTACTGTTCGAAATATAGACATGCCAAATCGGATGAATCTTTTTGATACACCCTGTGTAACCTCATGATCTCGGGGAAATTATACATTAAATGATGCCAGTGTTCAATAGTTTTGCACATAATTTTCAAATAAGAATTATTATATCAATAATTGAACATTTAATGTAAATTAGTCAGCATACTTTGTTTAATAGCTATTAAATAGAAGTTTTATTTGGGTTACAAAGTTACATATTATAATTTGCGATTTTACCTATGTAGTATACGTAAACATTTATTTTATAGCTCCTATGTTGACAGGTGATCTGTTGTACAAGGTTATAAAGTCAGTAAATTGTCTTGTCAAGGTTAAAATCCATTAATTCTATAAGTATGAAATGGTTATGAGCACGTTGTTTGGTTATGAAATAACAACCAAATGAAGTTATATGACGATTTACAAATATGGAACAGTTTACAGGACGGCATGTTAGAGGGGTACAATATGTAGTGTCTCTACGTAACCTCTTTACCGGACTCCGACGATAAAGTTAGCTTTGCTCTGATCACTAACTAAAATATAGCTTCTAAAAGTTTAGGAATCTTTGTAATCACACGTACTTATTTTCAAATTATACAAAAATGCCAAATTTCATAAGAATGTAGCCATCACCCATGTTGACTGTAAATGGGACCATGACTATGGATATTTATTGTACAGTAACTTCCATGTTATGATTATTGTTCTCAATAAAAGTGAGCTATTGATATTTACACAAAAAAATTATAATAATTTGTTTTAGTCGTTAGTCGTTATAAACGTTTTTTAGCCATTTTATTTTTATTTTACTCTGCGAATGAGAGAAATTCAATTACCTACTAGGCATTCGATCCGGTTTCATTAGGTGAGGTTCTACTACGATTAAAGACTTGAAACAATATACAGGGTGTTCTGAAAAAAAGGTGCCCATAAGTCAGGGCGTGATTCCTCACATCAAAATAAGAAAAAAAAGGTGTAATTAACATAGGTCCGAAAATGCTTAGTTACCAAGTTATACAGGGTGAAAGATTTCGTCTGAATTTCAGTTCCCCTGCTGCAACGAAGCCCTACGGGTATTTGTTGGCTGTTAATTAAGATGTACAATTTAGCGTAACTTTATGTAAAATGAACTGAAAAATTGAATTAAAACCGTTTCCAGACCTTTAGCTACAGTAATTTTTAAGATATGTGACGAAATACGCAAAACTTGGTCCCGAAAAAACAAGTTACATTTAGGTTTGAAGCAGATTTACTATGTTAAACGTACAATAAAACACAAAATATTTTTTGACGGTACTTGTAGAAAATTTAATTTCGAAGAGAAAGATGTAAAATAAGTCTATAATAAACAAACGCATAACTTTAAAAAATAATCCTTAATTACATACAAAACGCATGAAAAATAGACAAAATCTGTTAAGCTCTCTACAAATGTAATATTGAAATTAAAACAGCTGTTTTATTAAAAACAAATTAATGAGTTACTATTATTTTTTTATCAAGTAAATATTTTTAACAATCATACATTATCATACATAAAAAAAGTTATCTGAATTATCATTCAACAAAAAAGTTACACTTGTCCTAAAAAAAACTAACCACGTCACAGTAGATGTTCAAAATGTTTCCCCTCATTCAAAATACAAGCATCCAGCCGTCTTCTCATAGACTGCCGAACTCTTTCGAAGATCCCAGGTGTCTCACGTATCCTTTGAATCCCGTTAACAATCCTTATTCGCAACTCTTCTATGGTATCCACAGGCGAGTCGTAGACAAGCGTCTTTAAATGTCCCCATAAGAAAAAGTCTAAGAGGATTGAGGTCAGGTGACCTTGCAGGCCATGCTACTGGGGCTCCTCGACCAATCCATCTGTTTGGATATGCTTCATTTAAAAATTCTCTTACTTGTAATGTGTAATGAGCTGGAGCTCCATCCTGCATGAACCACATGTTGTTGCGTGTGTATAGTGGCACATCTTCGAGTAATTCATTCAGAATTAGTCGTCAAGAAATGTAAATAATTTTCACCATTGAGCGTATCAGGTAAAAAAAACTAATAAAAAATTTTATCACCCAGAATAGCAGCCCATACGTTTATAGAAAACTGATATTGGTGACGGTTCTCTGAAATAGCACGTAAATTTTTCAATTGCCCACATGTGAGTATTGTGGGTGTTAAGAATAGCCATTCTTGAAAATTTTGCTTCATCAGTAAAGATAATGTAATTTAAAAAATGTGGATTTCTGCACCTTTGGATAAGCTATTGGCATTGCTGAACACGAGGAAAGTAATCTCGAGGCAAAAGAGCCTGGACCCTTTGATAGTGATAAGAATGCAACTGCTGCTCGTGTTAAATCTTCCAGACAATTGAATTACTAACACCGAAATCCAAGGCTAGTTCTCTAGTACTTCTTCCAGGATGATTCTCTATTTCGTCCAAACACGCCCTCCTCCAATTCAGCTGTACACGTTGTACGTGGCCGTCCTGATCTACCAACTTTTCCAGATTTAAAGGTTCCCGTCTCGCTTAGCCTTCTATGAATGGAAGAAAAACATTTTATGAGTCGGTAACTGTCTATGAGGAAAATGTTCCTGATAGAGTCGTCTAGCCTGACGACTGTTGCAATGTGCAAGACCGTACATTAAATGCATGTCTGCCATTTCACCATTAGTGTACATAATATTCATATTACCTGCCATGATGAATAAGATATTATTAGCTATCAAAAATTAACTTCAACGGCACTCGCACTAACTTGTATTAAAGTACAGATCAACACACGCACTTAATGAGCAATGGAAAAATAGCTGCTTGTAATGTTTATTTAAATTATTATAAACAATGTTTACATTGTTAAAACATATGTTTTAAATAGAAATTATTTTGTTTCTCAAATCAAATATTTTAATAAAACAGCTGTTTTAATTTCAATATTACATTTGTAGAGAGCCTTAACAGATTTTGTCTATTTTTCATGCGTTTTGTATGTATTAAGGATTATTTTTTAAAGTTTGCGTTTGTCTATTATAGACTTATTTTTACATCTTTCTCTTCGAAATTAAATTTTCTACAAGTACCGTGAAAAAATATTTTGTGTTTATTGTACATTTAACATAGTAAATCTGCTTCAAACCTAAAATGTAACTTGTTTTTCGGGACCAAGTTTCGCGCGTATTTCGTCACATATCTTAAAAATTACTGTAGCTTACAGGTCTGGAAACGGTTTTATTCAATTTTTCAGTTCATTTTACATAAAGTACGCTAAATTGTACATCTTAATTAACCACCAACAAATACCCGTAGGGCTTCGTTGCAGCAGGGGAACTGAATATTCAGACGAAATCTTTCACCCTGTATAACTTGGTAACTAAGCATTTTCGGACCTATGTTAATTAGACCTTTTTGTCTTATTTTGATGTGAGGAATCACGCCCTGACTTATGGGCACCTTTTTTCAGAACACCCTGTATAACTATGAACAGAACTGTGTGTAAAAAATAATGTCATACCGTGTTAAAGAATGATAAAAAGTAGTCTTGCATTTATAAAACCGAGTAAATACTAACCAAAGTACATTCTCTTTGCATATTTTTTCTGTAGAACCTTGGTAACTAAAATAACATTGCAGTTATATGTGACAGGAAGGGAATACATCGCATGCTCTGACACATGGTACGGTAGAAATGTTTGTCAACGGCAAATATAGCTGTCACACTAAAGTAAAGCTTTGTACACATTACGATTTATAACACGTTTTATAGTATAAGTTTAATTAATACTTATACACGAATGTTTTAATACAAATAGATGATATTAGCGTATGATTAATTACGATTGGTCAAACTTATTTTAGCGTTTTAAAATTAGCTTTGTTTTGTCCCTATGCTGAGAACCTGTCAATGGTGTAGTGATTTACTCGCGAACTTGAAATATAGCATATAATTTCGTTAGAAACCCACGATTAAGCTATATTGACAACCAAAACGCATTTTGCCACATAGCGGATTGTAAGTGAAGGTGGTTTTAAAATGCAGTGATAAACAAGAGACCGTGACGTAGTGTGAATGAAAATGTCGGATAGTGTAAAAATACTTCAGTGAAACCAAATTATAACAATATGTGTTATTAAAAAAAAATTTGTGTAAAAGACACTTTAATAGGTTTTCACAACTAAAACTGTTAATGATATGATTTACTTAAAATTTACATTTAAGTCATGAAGTTAATAACTAGCAATATAAACTATTAAAGTTAGTTAATAGTAGCAATATAATACCACAATTATGTATCCAGTACAAGTTAGCTGTAAAATATACTTTAGATAAAACCCGTAGAGATAATTTTCAGTTGATAACAACAAAACCTAAATGCTTGCCAACTATCTTCTCGTTACAGACCGTTTTTATGTCGTAGCGACGCGAAGTACAATAAAAAGGAATATTGGTTAATCGAGACTCTACTATATGTCATGATATTTTTGGTTAGTAAAAGAAACAAATATATCTATACGTTTACCGCGGATAAACACACCAAGTGAAGTATTTTTTTTTAGCTAATCCTTGACAACCCCACCTCATAACCCTGCTCATTTCATACCTTCGGGTTTTGTAAAGAAATGATGTACTAAAAGGAATAGTATTTAGGCTTCGAATATCTCTTCTTAGGGCCAAATATTTCTTATTTATCTTTTTAAAAAGGAAATAATTCTTGTTAAGCCAAAACAATCAAATTATGAGCTTAAGTCAAAAAACTAAAAAAAGTAACACCTCCTATCTGATAACTCCCATTAGTTTCTTAAGGTTTCTACCTGAGACAGGTATTTTGTGACTTATTCTAAGCCTTTTCTCTCCTTTGCCCACTATATTTTACCTGCTTATCCCCACTTTCAATAAGCAAAATTGTTCATAAAAGCAGATATGTGCTCCATAGATCCCTTGATTACTTCATATTTTGTTCTTCCCAGCATTTTCTACCTCAGCTGTTAGTTTATAATCTTCTTCTCTTCCAGCGCTACATTTTCCTATTCCTTCGCCTCTCTTAGTACAACTAATCTTTCTTCTCTTCAGCCTCTGCCTAATTATAATAAAAACTGGAATTTTCAATACAGAGTAATAACAAACGCTTAATCGCTCAACTACACTTATATTTGATAACAGATCGATAATATTAACAAATAAATTCCGTGTAAGGTTTTTAGACCCATAGCTTATGAAAGCTTTTAGCCTATAATTGTTCAATTTTCTTTCTATTAACTTGATCTCCCAGTAAAATCTCCAACCACATGCGAGGTTTCTCCACTTGGTGTCCCCAAGCAATCCCGCTAGAGTACATGTGCAGGGCTTAAAACCCACGGCAAGGGACCGGACCCAAATTTAAAGTCAAGGACGCGGCAAAGGATTCCCAATCCAACTGTGTTTTTAAGGCCCACCACACTTAGCGCATTTTGACGGACCACCACTTGTTTCTCCTGATATTCAATCTTCGTTTGAAGCGGCAGGCACTTTATGGCAACGAAAATCGAGCTCCTTGCGCGGAAGCCGCTATCTATGGTCTATGGTTTGGGAGGCTAATTAAAATTCATAATTCATAATATAAAAAAGAATTATATTCTAAGTTTGAAAAACACTAACTTCTCAGTGTTAGTTTTAAAATATTGTGTTTACCGCTAGTTTGAGTTAAAGAACAACTTCATTCATTTCAACAAGAGAGTTTACATCTACGTGCAAATGCGTCAGTAGTGCAGAACATAGACAATAAATATGTAAGACAATACAAGGAACAAACATATTATTTGAAAAATATCCTCATGCAACTGATTTAAGCTACAACTTACTATAAAGGCTATGTATAAACTTAGGCTCAATGTTAACACAGCATAAAAATATGACTTGAGAATTGTTTTCAATTTCACTATAAAACTCCTTGTATACATCTCGCAAACCGAGTTGATTACCATATAAATGGCTCATGTGGGAACAGTTTGAATATGAAAACTGCCAATAAATTGTTCGGATTTATGAGATGCTTTTATTGAATATTTAGTCAGTTTTGTAGATACATCCTTAAAAACCATTCTCAGGTTATCAAATCCATGTTGATTTACTTTTTAAATAGTACTTTACAAATACCTTATCTACGCTTTTTTGGAATATTGTGTTTAAGTGACATATAAAAAGTAACAATAACAGTTTATTACATAATTATTAAACCATATAAAGATTTCTAAAGATGCCAATTATTGCTATCATATTATGAATAAGCATTCTAACAAAGAAACGAATGAACACCGTCGTCCCGCTGCGAGTGGGAAGGGAAGTGGTCCAGTCAACGCGTGGCGCCAAGTACCTCGGGGTTATGGTGGACAACAAGTTAAGCTGGAGAGACTAGATCTTCCGTACGGTGGAAAAGGCTGCTAGGGTAGTCTCTTATCTTAGTAAGCTAAAGGCCAATGTCGGGGGTCCTCGGTCCAGCAGAAGACGGTTATTGATTTCCGCAGTCCAGTCCGTGCTCCTTTATGGGGCAGAGGTGTGGGCAGACGCTCTCACCAAGGAATTCTATAGGTTGCGACAAGCTGCGCTCCGGGTGTGTCCCATCGGACAGTATCCGAGCCTGCCGTCCTGGTGGTTGCCGGAGTCATCCCTGTCAAGGTCTTGGCAGGGGAGAGGAAGGCGATTTATCAGAGACAAGGCGATATCGGCTAGGACGCAAAATTGTTAGCGAAGAGCACGCCCGAACCTTCCATCAGTGGCAACACAGCTGGGAGCACGAAACCCGAGGACGATGGACTGCACGACTAATCGAGCAGGTTTAACCATGGGTCGAAAGGCGGCATGGCGAGGTGGACTACTACCTCACGCAGTTCCTGACAGGTCACGGCTATTTCAAGTCGTACCTGAACCGGATGGGCAAGACCGGTTCACCGGATTGCATCTGCTGCCCGGGCGTTCCGACGGCGCGGAACACACCTTCTTCCGCTGTCCGCGTTGGGAAAGGCCCCGCCTGGAGGCCACAAGAAAACTCGGTGTCTTTTCGGTGGACACGGTTTGTGAAAAGATTATGGAGGACGAGGGGAACTAGGATTGTTTATCACAGGTCATTCGGGGCATCCTCCTGGAAAGGAAACCCGATCTGGACCGCGAAGTGGCCTTGATCCCTTGACAGAACGGCTGGATAAGGAGCGAGCCCTACGGGCTTAAGCCAAATTTAGGCCTAGCCTGAAGTAATGTGATAAACAATCCCAGGTTAGAATCCTAAAGAGTAGAGGAGATTTTTAGTGGGTAAACCCGTTTTTAGGGGAGTCCCACACTACAGGCTGGCCACCTGCGTGCGTAATTGAGGATTGGTAGGCCTGGACCTACTTCGATGAAGACGTTTTTGCTGTGTCTGATTAATTAAATTATTTTTCTTATTTTTATGCATGTATTTAATATTGGTGAATATATATAACGAACGGCAAAGTTAGACGTTTAAACTTATTACATAGCCACTCCGCTACATAAACCGTGAGTCATATATGTTAGTTGTCCATCGTCAGTTCACAAGAATTAGGTTAGCCATCTAAGAAGACAACACGAGGGCCCTGTCGTTGCTTTCAAGATTGGCGCATGCTCACTTCAGTCCCAGATTAACCAACTGCTCTCAGAAACTGAAAGCACTTCCCTCATCACGCGGAGTTTCCCTCACCGCCTGCCGCTACTACTCTTACAGCGAGGAATCTGAAGGCGCAACACAGCCGAGTCTCTACAACTGCATTTATAGTTCCACGGGGGTGACTTCCAGTAATTGACTTCCAGTAATTTATTCTCAAGCCATAATATGTCCATTCAATTAGATGAAACAAAAAACGGCAAACCTTGCATTATTTTGGACAAATATAAATACAGATTGGATAGAACACTAGTAAGTGGAGAAACTACTTGGAGATGCTTGGGCAAAGACTGCTCGGCATCAATACGTACAAATGCAGACTATACGGAACTGATAAGCCGCAAGAACTCCCACTCAGGGAAACACCCGGTTACTATAAGATCGCTCACTCCTGTCTCATCATCCCCTAATATAATCACTCCAAGTAAAAGCCTCCCGACAACTCCATTAGTATCCCAACTTCTTTTTAAACCAAAAACGACAGACTGCTCTACTCAAACAGATGATTTAAGTATAAAGTCCAAGGATGAACTCATTGCCAGAATTGATGAGCTTATACGTCAGAGGAACAGTTTAATTAGTAAAGTTCAAGAACTTAACTTACAAGAGGGAAAGTTTGATACTAACAAATGCCATTCAGACTCCTGCCTCAAAGAGAAAAATCTGTTAATAAAGGAAAATAATAGTTTAAAACTAGAGATAGACGAAATTAGATCCAAAGTCCTCAGTTTAGTTAAAGATAATAAAACAAAACAAACAATTATTGAATCTTTAAATGATAACATAAATTGTCTAAATGTAAAACTAGAAGAAGTAAAACAAGAAAAAAAAGAGCTTCTGGAGTCAACATCTTGTAAGACTAATAAACTGATTGCACCGGCACTTCCAATACCCACATCTAACAGGTTTCTGCCTCTTGCTAACAAAATGGACTACTCTGACCTAATAACAAGTTGTTCATCTTCGTCTTCAAAAGCAGAGTCATTGAAATCATTCCAAAGTAAGGCCAAGAAGAATCGAAGGCAGTTCAACATTTCAGTTACTCTATACAGTGACAGTCATGGACGTGGAATGAATAATCTCTTAGAGAAAAAATTTAATTCCAAAACCACATTGTTGAAACCAAGCACAGTAATTCCAGGGGCTCCCATAGAAGAGGTGGTCAGAACTATTAAAAACGACTCGTACAACTTCACGAAAAATGATTATATAGTATGTATAGCTGGGACTAACAGTATGAACAATTATAATTTGGACATCGTAAAAACTATACAATCTTACAGAAGCTTGGCAGAATCTTCTCCAGATTCAAGATTTGTTATCGCAACAGTGCCCACAAGATTTGATCTCAGTCCTTACTCGCGTGTAAACATAAATATAAGAAACATTAATGCTAATTTGAAGGATTTGGAAAAAAACATAGACAACATAAGAATACTGCATCTAGGTTCTAAACAGCGCTTCCTATTCAGTGGTGTTCACTTCCATCAGACAGGCAAAAGGAATGTCACCAACGATCTGTTTCATATAATTGAAAACTGGACAATGCAGTCACTACCTCTGCCTTCCAACTCCAAAACACCCGGCAACATTCGATTGTCTGTCGCCGGTCCGTCTGGTCTTCAGGCCGTGGAGTTGTCCCAGACTATGGACAGTATGGTGGACTCACCGCTGGCACTGCCTCGCCCAGCTACACCCGCCTCACTCGCATCAAGCCCCTGCCCGCCCAGTCCTGAGTGTTCGCTTTCTCGCTGTCATGTTTCGTCAACCCGAACTACACCAACATCAACACCAAGTGAATCTTTTTTAGCCACACCAGCAATAGCTTGTATGACCAGATAAACTCAGTTTATGATGTCAACAGTGGCAGGAATTCTGTGAACTGTCACAATGTACCGACATTGGATTGTTTTAAAGATACGGAATTGTTCAGATCTAATCATAAATTTTCTGTTTTTCATTTAAATATACAGGGATGTTTGCATAAAATTGATGAACTAAGTGACACTTTTCAAGTTTTAAAATTCCATCCAACTATTGTCTGTTTTACTGAGCATTGGTTGAGTAAATCTTGTAAAAATTATCTGGATACTTTTGCAGGATATGAGGTTGCAGCGTTTTATGGCCGAGAACACGCATCTAGGGGTGGTTCTTGCATAATGGTGAAGCAAGGTGTGCAGTATAGCTTGGAATCTCGACTTTGTGACCTTAGTGTACCCTTCAGTTTTGAATGTTGTGCTGTCACAATTAAGCTTGCTTTTTCTGATAGGATTGTGGTGGCTGCAGTGTACCGATCTCCTAGTTCCAGCATTGATTCTTTCATTGATGCGTTTGAATCGCTTGTTGATGGTCATGCTCGGGGTTTTAACAGTCTCATAGTGTGTGGCGACTTCAATGTTGATTTTCTGAGGGACTCAAGGGAGAGGAAACTGTTTCTGGATGTCGTTAACTCAGCTAATGGAAATTTAAATATTACCTGTCCTACCAGAATAGATGGTCGTGGTTCCAGGACATGTATTGATAACATTATAACCTTCTTCAAAGAGTTTCAGTCACAATCGCATGTTTTTGAAACGGGACTTTCTGACCATCTGGCCCAGCTGACTGTGCTATCTCCCCTTTCACCTCGTCAGTCTTCGACTGTTGAAATGAAGTTTCGAATGATAAATAATGAAAACATTCACACTCTTAATTCCTGTCTCCAGCATGAAAGTTGGGTGGATGTCATTGAAGCTCCTGATTGTAATACGGCATTTAAGTCATTTTTAAATACCTTCCTTCGTTTGTTTAACCATGCTTGTCCTGAACGCTCAAAAAAACTTAAAGGTCCTGGGAAAAAGCCTTGGATAACGTCAGGAATAAGAACCTCTTGTGCGCGAAAACGGGAGCTTTATGTTGTAAGTAAGAGCAATTTTTCCACAGATTTCATGTCTTATTTTAGAAGGTATAAATCTATTCTTCGTAGGGTAATACTTCAGGCGAAAAAGAATTTCAACATTGATTACATTAAAAAAAGCAGTAATCTGAGTAGGGCAACTTGGAAAGTTGTGAATGATGAGCTTGGTAATTCAAAATCTTCAAACAACCCTATTATCCTCACCGATGGTGATGTAGCTATCAGAACCCAAGCTGATGTAGAAAGAAAGTTTAACGAATATTTTGTTTCAGTTGGTAATCAACTATCACAGCTGGATTCTTTTGATTCGGCTCTCGAGTATGTTGCAAATGTCCCAGCTCTTCAACAATTAGATAAACCTTCTCCTTTTTTGTTTGAACCAACCACTATGGCTGAGGTTCTAAGCTCGATTTCAAAGCTGGGAAACTCGAAGTCGAGTGGGTGGGATGGGGTTACATCTGAAGTTCTTAAGAAGTGCGCATATCTTATAGCTTTTCCTCTGGTACACATAATTAATCGATCTTTTTCTGAGGGAATTTTTCCAGAAAATCTAAAGCTGTCTGTCATACGTCCAATCCATAAAAAAGGCCAAAAAACTGAGATTTCTAATTACAGGCCAATCAGTCTGCTCTCTTCTTTTGCTAAGGTGTTTGAGATGATCATTCTGGCAAGACTTCAATGTTACTTTGACTCTAATACTCTCTTGACTGCATCTCAGTTTGGTTTCAGAAAAGGGTTTTCAACTTCTAGCGCTGTCAATGATGTCATTGGTGCCGTGTTGGGAGCCTTGGATGGGTCGCAGTGTGTCGGTGCGATATACTGTGATCTGTCCAAGGCTTTTGACTGTGTCAACCATTCTGTTCTTTTGGGTAAACTTGAAAGATATGGCTTGAACGGTGCAGCTCTCTCACTCCTTTCCTCATATCTCTCTGAGAGAAAGCAGACAGTTTCTGTAACAAATAAAGGACAACTTCAAAGAGGTTGGTTGAGGACCAGCTCAGGAGTGCCTCAAGGCTCCGTACTTGGTCCTTTTTTATTTTCTATATATATAAACGACCTTCCTTCCAATATGAAATCAGACATTGTTTGCTATGCGGATGACACAACTGCTCTATCTTCTTGTCGTGATATTCACAGCCTCGAAATTATTATGAATCAGTCGTATGTCAGCTTGAATAAGTGGTTTGAGTCAAATGGTCTCCTATTGAATGAAGAAAAAACTAAAATCATGGTTTTCTCACCAACTTCTCGTGATATAGCGGGTTTCAGCGTAAATGGTATCAACCCATCAGAGTCTGCCTCTCTTCTTGGTGTTGTCATTGATTACAAGCTCAACTGGTCTAAACATATAGATACGCTATGCTCAAAGCTGTCTTCAATTACCTTTGCTTTTCGAGTTTTAATGCCTGCAGTTGGTAAAGAAACTATCGTTCAAATTTACTATGCTTATGTATACAGTAGACTGAAATATGCTATTGGATTCTGGGGATCTTCTAGTGAAATTTTAAGGGTATTTAGATTCCAAAAAAGAATTGTTCGCATTATGTCTGCAGCAGGTAATCGTGCTCACTGTAAGCCTTTTTTTCAGCAACTGAATCTCCTCACTCTTCCAAGCATCTATATACTTGAAGTTTTGACTTTCTTCAAAAATAACCCACATCTTTTTGCAGAGAACACTTTTAATCATCAGTACGATACCCGCCACAGGGGTAATATGGTCTACCCGATCCATAGATTGACAATTTTCGAAAGGGGCATGCACTATTCAGCTCTACGGCTCTATAACGCGCTGCCTCGGCACCTGAAAAACATAACCAGCTCACAAATTTTTCTAAAAAACATTAAAACTATTTTGCTTGAAAAATGCCCATATTCTGTTCAAGAATTCCTGTCATATTGCACAAACATGTGAAATAACCTATGTTGACTATTTGATTGTTGATTTTATTTAATTGTTATTGTTATATTTATATACGTACTATTTTATCTATGACTTATTTCATGTAACTTTATGTTATTAACGAAATAAATTATTTCTGATTCTGATTCTGATTCTGAATTGCATTTTTCCTCCCACCTCCTCAAAAAAAAAACAAAAAAAAAACAAAAAACAAATTATTATATCAATTATTTAGTATCTAGTTTATCTGTTATTATTTATTATTGCGCTTGCATTGAATATAATTAACTGAGTAATATGAGGTACATCACAAAGATAAAGCTTCTTATGTCTAATTAGACATTGGAACCTCTAATTTTCAGGACAAAAGTCCATAAGAAAAGTCCTATGAAGATAGCAAAGAAGAAATTGTGCTACATATGATATATGATAAATTATATGAAAAATTCTGAAATCATTGATCATTAAATTTATTAAAAAAATGCCACAATTAAAAATATTTGGCAATAGTAAAAGTGTTTATTTGCATTTTTATTTGACTGAATCTCTTACCTTCCATTTAATAACCTACATTGCGTTCTTACCTAAAATATCTGTTTTACTTAAGTAAAATCCATATTAAATGATAGGGCAAATGTAATATTTTTACACCATGACCTCAATAAGTAAGACATAAATATATTATGAAAAGAGCTTTGTTGTAATAATCCTCAGTTACGAAAAACAAAATAAATCCAGCACATTTATCTGAGTAAATTTTTATTAGATTTCACAACAAATGCAACAATATTTTTTAAATGTTCTGCAAGCTATACTTCAAATAATGTTTCTGGACTTTTAATTTTTTTGTATGAAACGAAATAAGTGTGCATTATTAATTTATTTATTAAAAAATAAATATTTTGAGATAACTAGTTGGTATGTTTGTTACAGTATTTTCAACCGATCAGTAATATTAAAGCTGTAACTATTGCAAAACCTTGAATTGAATATTTACTCAAATCTAAAATGTCTGATGAATACCATTATTCACCTGTTTGCAGTCAACAATTACCTTTTAATAACAATTACCTAAACATTTTAAGGTTTAGTTAACTGGGTCCTTGACCCACTTTATTAGAGCATAATTTTCCAGGAAGGATAGATCTCCAACCTGTGAGTTCATAGAACAGACATAATTAAAAGTGATGAAAGGACCCTTAGTCTACTTTCACGCAGTTAGTTGTTTTCTTTGGACACATCTTATGGTAACGGTTGGCATATGAGGCAAATTAAAATAATTAATTATAAATTCGGTAATTAATTTCCAATTCCGGTGTTACTTTACGAAGCAAAAATCTAAAATAAATACGGTGAAAGCAGGTGGCACAATTTTAAGGGTGGTGGATCTAACGGAGCTAGGCTTCATTATATGATTCAAGTAAATATTTCAAATTCTTTCTTCAGTTACGAATTTATCTTGAAGTTAACTCCGTGATGGTTCCAGTCCCACGAAACAGTATTTAAAGGCTTATCTTTTTCATGGTAAGTATAAGAGTTTATGGCGGAAACTTTCCTTTAGAACAGTGGAAGAGCAGTTCCTGAGCTTAGGGCTCATGTTTTAACCAATTAAAGGAGGTATGCGACATTGATATTTTTATGTAGTTGTAATGTAATGTATGAAGTATTTAATTTTGCTTTATGCATACATATTTCACCGCCGACATAAATATTATTTTTACAATTGTAGAAAAAACTAAATACTTAAAAAACTTATATTTTATACACAGAAATTAGGGCTCAGAAGCCCCTTCTGGCACTTAGTATGAAGACCAACGGTGACTTCCAAACCACCTATGGCTTGGCAGGCGAACTGTTTGCAAGGACATACACACTAGACGTTTCTTGGCTTGGTTGGTACTTCAAATAATCGTATACATATTATTTACACTATTCTGGTGATAGTTACTCTTATGTTTTCCCCACAATTCACTGCCATCAATCTATTCCTTTGGCTTTCGTTTCAATTGCCCACGTCCACTGTCTGGAGCAGACTGACAGAAAAAGTCAATTCCAAGCTAATGAATTGAAATTACACTCATTCTTTATTCCGATCACATAGTAACAGTAGATCGTGATTGCTTGAAGACAAATGGATCAAAATCCATTTGTAGCAAACACGAGAATGTCATAGATATTCAATGAATAGTTTATCTGCCACAACAAAAAATACTCATTTGTTACTCATCCCCTACTTTTATGCAGAAATTGTTTAACTCTTTCATATATCGGAGAACAAAGTTTCGTCATAAATATAGGTAAAAAGTATTTCGTCGTACAGTCGACTGTACTAGATGGTCTGATATAAAATGTCCGTTCAATAACACGTAAATAAAACTAATGTTACCAGTCAAAACACCATGTGCTAAACACGAATCATATACAGCCTTTCTATTTGTTGGCAACAGAATACAGTTTATTTATTTGGATAAGTTATTTTGAACATTAGGACCTCATATACAAATGTGTGTTAACCATTCAAATATCATTTGGAAATTACCCTAATGAATATTTAGAAAGGTAGGAATAAAAATGAAAATAAATTAGAAATAAAAAATAACTTGTTTTTAAATTACCTGAAAGTTCAGTTCTTTATTTATGTTGTAACGAAATATATGTGGGCCAAAATAGGACGAAGGTATAACATATGTTTTAAGATTTTAGAAAGTGTTTCATTCCAACGAGTTTAAAATTTATATATAAGTTTTCAACGTATTTAGTGTTCTTCATGTTTTCTTTAACACTTTAAATTTACAGCACATACATTTTTCGAGTTACTTAGTATAAATGTAGTATATTAATAATAAAAACATAACAAAATTTTAAAATATAAAGAAGGATCTATCGTAAAGTCAATGGATGCCACATGGCTGGCTAAATATGACTCCTGGTCAAGTCAGTAGGTATGTAGGTATTTTACCACTTTCATGCAGTTGAGATTGCTGGGAACGGGACCTATTTGTAATAATGACCTGAAGCTGGTATGACGGGGCTTATAACGGTACCAGTTTAATCTTAATCTTTCTATGAAGCTGAGAGGACAGGGTTGTCGGTAACACTTGTATACTTACAACGCTATCGTGTGACTGACGAGTCGGCGGTTTCGTAAAAAACTAGTGACATCCTATTAATGCTCAAAGGCAAGAGAAAAGGTTACTAGAAAAGACTTTATTTCGTTCATTGTAATAGGAAACATTAAAAGCATTCTATGAATATTACAACGTTGACTGAACTATATTTGCGCAATGAGCGGTTCCATTGATTTTATACAGTGTTATTCAACTACTATAAAATAATATGTAACGCAAAAACATATGCACATATATTGGGAGTGCCGATGGCCGAGCGGTCTAAGTCATTGGATTTTTGAGTTAAAGATAGCACAGGTCCGAATCCTGTCTGTGATCCTTGCACTTTTTATCAGTACCATCGACCTTGTACTTTATCGACTCTCCCCCTTATTCTGTTTGATAAAATCCTCTCACAGGCCAATGGCCCATGAGGACGGGCAGAATAAGGCTTAAAAGGGGATTGGCTTCTCCTTTGTTCTAAAAAAAATTTTTATTGGATCATGCTGCTATTATTGTTATATGAGTACATGCATGAGTTACCTAGCATTTTAAATCAATAGGCTTTATAATGCAAAGAACAAGGTTATTTTTAATTATCTGATTAAAAGTAATGTAAGGAAATATTTAACTATAAAAGTAAATTTGATGCTGTTAATTTATATTTCATATTCAATTTAATATTTTAAAGCAATCTTTGAGCCAATGATCTTTATTGACCAGACAACAGCTAGTTGCTACGCGGTTGTAGACAACGTAAGTTTACACCACACCACGTTACTTCGCTCAAAACTACAGCGCACTCCATTCTAGAGATTTCCTATGGACAGACAGACATACTGGAAATCAGACAGAAAATAAATTTGTAAAGTTTACAGATAGATAAAAGAAAAAAATATGCCAACTTACGGACTAATAAACTTCAATGACATTCAATCATGGCCTACATATTTTCATTAAACATGCATCTTCATCAAACATATACTTGACTATGTAGAAATAAAGGTTGATTTAAATGTAATGTTTACAGATGGAACCGTTATCCTGCACACAGTTAGGATACAGTTAAGACTCGGCCTCATGCCCATAATCATGCTCGTTGCTTATGCATTAATGACGTTACATGCACAGTTTTAAGTCTATACCACAATTCGTTCTTGAGGTATATAGCGAAAAGCAGAAAAACTTCAGATAACATACAAATTAAAGTTTTGACTGAACTCTCTAACCTTAACAGTATTCAGTTTTAAACTAATATCCTGAATATTTCCCTAGTAATTAACTACCCTCCCTTAAAACTTTTGTTTTTTTATGGTAAATATATTACACGTTACTAGACAACTACAATTTACTGTAATTATTTTAATGCTTAGTATTGAGTACTTTGAATTTTTTCTTAACCATCATTTATGTAAATCCATTGTTTGACTATATCCAATGACTATTCATAACTCATCACTTTAAGCGATGTACCGAAATGCTGAAATTTGTATTTCCTAACTCACTTCTGCAACCCACTGTAAGCATTTGTGTTATATCTTCTTTCAAAGCCAATAAACTGTTAATAATTTAAGTAAATATTGTATAATTTTACAGACCTAAACAAATGTATTCCTTTTAATCTAATCCATGATCCACTAAATAACTTTCTTTGATAATTCAATTTAAATTTCAGAAATATTGTAATTGATTATGTCACTTTTCTCATATATAGCATGTGATGGGAAAATATATTTATAACAATGTTTTTTTTTTTATTTTAAAACTAGTTTCCATTTTGAAAACAAAGAATAAGTAACTTGTTTATGAGGATTAGAGCTAAGCTACTATGAGAAAACGCAAGACGCACTGAAACCAACACTATGTGAATTATGTGTGCATATTCAGTAACGGTAGCACATACAGAATATTTGAAAATAGAGGGTGAGAATACTTTACTTATAACAAATGTTAATTTCATTTGTTTAAGATAAAGATGTATGACGTCGGTTGTAATACACAATTCACAAAGGATGAGACCTCACCGTTGGAGAACAATAAGGTGAAACTATAGACCATCCTGAAGGTGAATATACCTCATTGTATGTTTAGGAGAGAGCATTATACACGTGTTCCAGGTTCTTAAGGGATAAACTGATGGTTTATTCAAATACATATTGTTTGTGTATTTCTTGTTCTAAAAAGTAAATCAATTATTTTGTTGGGTTATGATAATATAGTTTATGTCAAACAGTTGCTTTTCTCATTCATAATTATAACAGTGCCCTATAGTATAAAGGGGTGAAAGGTTTAATGATTTAATGGCTTATATTGAAATTTAACTTAAATTGATCTGTACTTATGATGAGGAACCTCACTGAAAATGTTACTCTTTAACATGTTATTGCTTAAGGATGAAATACTGGTGTAGACTGTAAAAATGCTAAACTGTACAGCAGATCAACATTTCATACAAGTCGAAATGTGTCTTCAACTAATTCTACACGATCAAAGTTTGAAACTGACAAGAAAGGAATCCTTTGTAACATTGGAGGAATATTTTAGTAAGGTACCAATTTGGGCAATATTACACTATTTTGCAAAGTGTCATGGACCATGAAACTAATGACTTCGTAAATATTATAATTTATGACTGAAGTGGAATCATGATGCTAAATATATATAAATTTAAGTACGAGTAATTTTGTGATACGAAGGAAGGACATACAAGAAGTTAAGAATTGTGTACATTACATTAACTCACAGAGCTTTCTGGTTACTTAAGTTGTTACAATAAGCAATTTATGGATACCATACCGATTTATCAAGTTTTTTACAAAAAACTAAAAACATTACCTATTTTACTTAGTAAGTAGTAATTATGAAGGGGACCCGGACAGTCCTATTACGCTAATGTTAAATTGTGTATTTTTGGATCACTTTCTTCAAAATATATTAGAGATATCCAAATGAAATTTTTACCTCACATTCTTTGACATTATTAGTTCACTTTAACACAGGGATTTAAAAAAATACACATTTGTTTTTTAAATATATTTTTTATATGCTGATAATTTTTTACTAAACATTTCACATATAATATTTTATAAAGTATTAACTAATGTGCTAATTAACAAATACTCTGTTAAATTGTTCAAATAATAGCCTAGAATATGTGGTAAAAATTTCAGTTTGATATCTCAAATGGTTTTTGAAAAAAGTGTTCCACAATGTAAAAAAATGCAACTTTCGGGATTCGTGATTTAAAGTAATGCGTACTATTTCAATGTTATAAAAAAACAGATTTTACTTACAAATTGTGTTTAAAACAGGCCAGCCCCATAACTTGGATTGTCTGGGTCTTCTTCCTTGACCTCAAGCTTCCTTTTAGATTGCCTCTTGGTCTGCCTTGACCTTTTCTTTAATTCAGCAGAAGCGTGCATTGAATTTCGAAGCCTCTCGGAGTCTAGTAATTTCATTGTAGAAACATTGTGTTTGCGAATGTATATATATCTCGTATGGGGGACAAAGGCAGCTATCCATAAATAAATAAATTAAAAATTACAATTATTAAAAAGTACGTAAGAACAAAGTTCTTGAGTCATAAATTAAAAATAATATTAAAATCTCCCGTCACAAAGCTAAATCCAAATTACTGAGCCAGTTTAGAGACCCATCCTCTAAACCACTCAGACCAGCCAGACCACCAGAAAACAATCGCAAAGGGCAGTCGTTTACAATGTGCTCAATTGTCTGAGAGTTTGCGCCACAATCACACGTCTGGTCGTCAGTAATACCCCACTTGAATTTCCAGTGATTGCTTCTCCCAACCCCAGTTCGAAAACGATTCAATAAAACCCATTCCTTTCGAGGAATTTCCAAGCCACCCGCTGCTTTCGTAGGATCGGATATCAAGAACTTGTTCCGTCCATCGAATGATTCCCAGGATGACGCCCAGTTAGAATTAGGCGTAAAGTTCTCCTCTATCAACTGGGATGCTGTTCGTAGTGATGGCTTGCGTGATTTGAGCCGGCTATCTTGCTGAGGAAAGTCGCGCGTAACGGGCAATTCGGGATTGGACACGATCTTATTGAACTCTCTCAGAAGAGCCTCTTTGCGTCTAATCTCAGGTGGTGCTATATTGCTCAGCACTTTTTTTTTTTTTTTTTTTTTTTTTTTTTTTTTTTTTTTTTTTTTTTTTTTTTTTTTTTTTTTTTTTACGTAGGGGGGAATGCAATTTGCGCACGGAGTGTGGGACTCCCTTGCGGACTACCCACTAAACCCCTACGGGCCACGGAGAGCCCAGGCCGGAACCCTTTCGGATGACATCTTGCCTGGTCCGTGTGTCTTATGTCTCAACCAGGACAAAACTACTTGTTTCGGAAGCTTAGGGGTCAGCCAGGCATCCGTCTTCACGCTTCTGATGAAGGATCGCATGTACGTGAGTGGTGACTGCATTCCAGGCGTCCTCATTCTGCAGCATCATCTCCACAATGGTCTCTGCCGTAACATCACCAACTGTTGTGGTGGCGAGCGTTTGCCTGGCCTCGGTGAAGCGCCCGCAAGCGAAGAAGGTGTGATGAACATCATCATCTTCCTCCGGGCAGTAAGCACACCGAGGCGACCTGACTTTTCCCATCCTGTAGAGGTACTTCCTAAAGTAACCGTGCCCCGTCAGGAAACTGACACAGGTAGAAATCTATCTCCCCGTGGCCACGATCTATCCAGGATTGAAGCTCTCGAATGAGACGGAAGGTCCCAGCGGCCGTCCAATCCTTCCGTCCACCTCCGCTGCCAAAACCTGCAGAGTCTCCGCCCTGGCAGCAGCCAAGGCATCCTTTCTACCCCGCTCGGCAGCCTCCCGGGAAGACGGTCTGTCTCTCGATGGCCAGCAGGTCAATAGGAATCACCCCAGCCACGACCGCCACGGCTGAACCGGAAAC
Organism: Homalodisca vitripennis; assembly: GCF_021130785.1. Classification (NCBI taxonomy): domain Eukaryota; kingdom Metazoa; phylum Arthropoda; class Insecta; order Hemiptera; family Cicadellidae; genus Homalodisca; species Homalodisca vitripennis. The sequence continues at coordinate 34,556,628 of NC_060210.1, forward strand.
GGTGCGTTGCGATAGGCGCAGGCGACCCTAAGTGCCGCTCTTCTCTGTTACCGATAACAGCTTTTGACTGTATCGCCTTATCCTCATGACACCCGCCCAAACCTCTGCGCCATACAGAAGGGTTGAGTTTACAGTAGACATGAGGAGGCGTCTCTTACTTGACCTAGGGCTTCCTACGTTAGCCATCAGCCTGCCGAGAGACATAACCACCTTAGAGGGCTTTGTCACACACCGCCTGAATGTGCTCCCAATACCGAAGACGGCAGTCGAGTAACACACCCAGGTACTTATCCGAGTACTTCGCCGCAGTCCTTGTCCGAATCCTCGACACCCCCACATTTCATAGAGATCAGAGTGGGGATTCTCCGTCGAGGTGAGCATAAAAACGATTTCGGTCTTGGAGACCGCCAGCTCAAGTCCATGGCTCGTCATCCAGGCATTGACCCGAATCATTACCTGATTAAGGCGTAACTGTGCCAAGTCCGGCGTCCTCGCCGTGATGACTGCAGCCACGTCATCAGCATAACCCACGAGGTAGACGTCGTGGGGCATCTCGAGGCGAAGCAAACCATCGTATGAAACATTCCATAGGTCTGGGCCGAGAATAGACCCTTGAGGCCGCACCCGGCAGTGACCTCTTTTGTTCTCCTTCCGTCTTTGGTTTCATACAATAGCCGTCGGTTCTTCAGGTAGTCCTGCACAATGACCAGGAGATAGTCGGGCACACTGAAGTCCCGCTGCAACGCCTCTAGCATGTCCTCCCACCGAGCAGAGTTAAACGCGTTTTTTACGTCAAGTGTAACCAACAGCACAATCGGCCGAGCCTGGTGACAGGCTGTTTCGGCCTGCTGGGACGGCACTGATCACCTCTGAAATGGCGTTCAGAGTTGAGTGTCGCTTTCGAAAGCCATGCTGCCGGGGAGAGAGATCTCCGGCGGCTTCGATGGACGACAGCAACCTGGGTTTCAGCAACCTTTCATAGAGCTTCCCCGCGGTGTCAAGCATACAAAAGTGGCCTGTATGCCGACGGGGAGTTCGGATCACTTTTGCCTTTGCTGATCAGCGCCAACCTAGCAACCTTCCAGCGCGACGGGAACACACCCGCTACCAAACATGCATTAAACATGTTCAGCAGCAAGAGCGGATAACTCGCCGCCACAATCTTCAAAACCTCAGCTGGAATGCCATCAGGTCCCGGAGCCTTCTTGTTTCGCATGGTAGACACCGCCGCTACAAAGCTCCTGCTCCGTAAAAATGGGAACGTCTGGTACCGGTCTCGCTACTCTCTCCTCCCGCCTTACAGGGTGACTTGGGAAGAGAGCTTCCACGATCGTCGAAATCATTCCAGCAGGCATTTCCGTGCTTTTCCCTATTCCTCCTAGCTTTTTTCGCACAAGTTTGTATCCTCTTCCCCAAGGGTCCGAGTCCACTTCCTGGCAGAGCTCACGCCAGCATCGTGCTTTGCTCAAACGAATTGCTGCACTCAGAGCTTTCTTAGCAGCCTTGTGCTCTGCCGACCTAGTTATAGCTTCAGGCCGGTTTCGAGCTCGCTGCGCTCTACGTCTGCACATTAGTGCAGTTCTCCTGAGCTCGCCAATTTCGTCCGTCCACCAGAAGGCTTGGCGACGGCCCGGTAAGGTCGTTTCCGAGGCATTGACGAATTGCAAGCGTGTTCTATCAGTTTCATGGAAGAGTCGATATAAGCCTCAACCTCAGCTGTTTCAGTGGACTCGGGAAACCCCAGAACACACCAGCCTCGATACTACGATCTAGCTGCTCGACAAGTTTTCCCCTGTCCAGCTTAGCCAGATTCCAGCCAAGAGTGTTTCGGGTATTCGCTAGCCGCGGCAGCCGATTATCGATGAGATGGAAAGCGATGAACTCGTGGTCACTAGCAGTGTAGACGTCCATCACTCGCCATTCCGCTACTAAAGGAAACAAATCGGCCGATACCATCGTAATGTCTGGTATTGACTCACCGAGAGTGCTTTCGGAAGGTCGGCCTTGTCCCTCTATTCGCGACTTCCAAATCGAGTCTCGAGACCATCTCCAAAATATGTCTTCCCCTCACGTTAGTCACGGGCATACCCCATTCGACCGCACGGGCGTTGAAGTCACCCGCCACTATAACACGCCCAGGGACGCTTCGGAGGACTGTCTTCCAGCGCTTCCAACCTTTCCAGGTACTCTCGCGCGGAGTAATTGGGGGAGAGGTACACACTGTAAATGGTAACGCTGTTCAACTTAACCCAGACATAACCGTCACCCGGAACCATGACTCAGTACGCGGACCCCACGACTGTCTGCGATCCAAAAACAGCCGCAGTGCCGAGGTCCATCGTAAAACCAAGATGAGCTGGTTTTGGTTCGGACGGGTTCACTGACGATCACTATCTGGGGCTTTGGTCTCACAGGCCAGCTGTTCAAGGATTGCGTCCGCAGCGTGACATCTCTGCAGATTGGCCTGGATAATCGGATCATTTTCGTGGCCTAGCACGGGCTTTCCTGTCGTCCAGGGCTTTCTTGAAAACCCCGCAGGCACCTGATCCTGGAACATGATCTGTCTTTGATCCAGGGTTTCCGGTACATAAGACGCAAGAAGGAGCCCCCGTGCAAACCGCCGCCTTGTGTTCGGCGCTGCCGCATTTCCAGCAGTTACTGCTCCTATCCGGTCCGGAACAGTTCCTCCTAGTGTGGACCGTAGCCGAGACAGCGGAAGCATCTGTCCACCTCCACACGGCCCCGAATCCGGCAGACGACCCACCCGACCTTGATCTTCCCCTTTTGGAGTACTGTCAAGGAGTCACTCTCGAAGCAGCTCAACCACGGCCTTCCTCTGTTCTTGCCGGTTAGGCTTGAAGAGGGTAACCCTAATTTCGCCACCAAGGACAGGAAATCCCTGCTTAGGGCGTCCGAGATGTCGGCTTCGGTGGTCAAGGCATCCAGATCTAGGATCTCTAGCCTTGCCTTAGGAACAATGGAGCGAACATCGCCCCTGTCGCCCACCGCCTTCTGTATCGCCTCCTGGAGTTTCCTTCTGTGTCGCATTTTGCGATTTCCAGTAAATACTCTCCCGTGACAGTCTTCCTTATGTGGCGTACCACGGTTGCCTGACTCTTCGGGAGTAACTCCAGCCCTCATTGCACCAAGAATCTCGGCGTATGACTTGCCAGCTTTAGGCTTGACAATCACCACCTGCCTCCAGGCCTGGAAACGCGGGAGTTTTCTCCGAGCTTCTTTACTTGTGGGGGAGGAGGTGGAGGTAGGTCTTGCCTCTTCCCGCTTCTTATCTACGGCCTTCGCTTTCCTTTTTTTTCTTTTTTAGAGACTACCGGGCGAAACTCGCTCTCTTCTGTCTCGTTGACAGAAGCAGGCTCTCCGGCGTCTCTCTGCCGCTTTTTCCTCCCTTGGATGTTCAGGGGGACTTCCGGCCGCTCTTTTCCCAGCCGTGGTAGAAGGCTGCTGCCACCATAGATGGTGATGGGGCCTGAGTGAGTCTCTTTTTCGCAACTTTCTCTCTGCAGTCTCTCCATCGATATCTTCCAGACCTGCCAAAATGTACCGATCAGATCTAGAGACGACCTCCAGAGAGACCATGCCGTTCCTGACTGCCGTGCTTAGGCTCTTTTGTCTCGACGTAGCTGCTCGCATGTCGAGAAGGACGTCTTTCATCCTCTTTACCTCCGTGAAGATGGTGTCCGCCGCCATACTCCATGTTCTTCCCAACGGGGGAAGCCAAGGGAAAAAATATTTCCTGACTTCTGACTGGTGTCTCCTCCGACTGAAACTCATCAGAGACAACCGGTGTACCGTGTCTTGTGAGGCACAGGAAGCCATGGCCTGCAGAGATGCCGAAGTCGGAGTCTCGCTATGAGGTCGCGAAGGAGGGGACCTTAATAAACGACTACTCTTAGCAAACGGGTCTGCAGTACACGAAGGGAGAGGGGGGAATTCCTTCTCCAACCTTTCTGTATCGTTGTCGATGGGTTTTTGCAATTCCATACTTTAGGTTTACCAGCGCATCGTGCGACAAGGGCGGCCCGGAAAAAATCGGGAAACGGGGTGTACCTCGTCGAGGACTGAGCCTCTACCCCAGTTCCCTGGGGCCCGACCTCCGTACTCCCAGCACCGGAAACCAGACGTGCCGGGGGCCGAACCGTAGCAATGCAGAGTCCGACCTCTGCATCCATGGCGCACTTCCTGACTAGGGCCCGAAGGGGTGGTCCTGGCGTCATACCAGAGAAAAACACCATCGGCAGTGCAAAGCACACATCAGTCCCTGCGACAATTCAGGGACACTCCCCGGGTTCTCCGGTATGCGCCGGTCGAAAAGAAGGAGGAAGTGACACCCACGTGGGGTCGAAGAAAAGAAGAGGTGGGTGAGATTTGCCCAGAAAAGATAAAAGATGTAGAGCTAAGATCCGGAAAGAGAGAGAGAAAGACCTTAGCTCTAGAAGGACTGTGAGGAGAGTCTCACAGCTAGGCTCAGGTAGCCCCGGGGTCGCCAGCCTCCCCGAAGAAAGGGGAGGCCTCCCGTGTAGTCGAAAGCCGACTACCCCTGAGGGGATTGCTCAGCACTGGGAGCCAAGGTGTTGGTGTTGCCATGAGAGTTCCAGTAATTGTCCTCATGGCCCTATTAAGAACGACATCGACCTCTCGCACATGTGCACTATTAAGCCACACAGGAGCACAATATTCAGCAGCGGAGTACACAAGGGACAAAGAAGTGGTACGCAGTACTTTAGCGTTGGCTCCCCAAGTTGATCCAGCAAGATGCTGTACTATATTAGCCCTTGTTTTCAGCTTTGCTGCTGTCTTTTGAAGGTGACTTTTAAAAGTGAGAGATCGGTCTAAGGTAACTCCCAGATACTGCGGATGTTCATTATGTTTCAATTTGACACCATCAAGAGTTATATTTAACTTGTAGTTCGCCAGTCTGTTATTTAGGTGGAAACATGATACTTCAGTTTTATTAGGATTTGGATTTAGCTTCCAGGCTCTAAAATAATCTGCGAGGACTGAAAGATCATCAGTGAGTGCCTGTTCTGTTTTCTTTATGTCATTATGTTGGTAGGCTAAGGCAATATCATCCGCATAAATAAACTTTCTGGATAACGTTGTTGGGATGTCGGCAGAGTACACGTTGAACAACAAAGGAGCAAGTACTGACCCTGTGGAAGGCCGTTTTTAAGTTGCCTGAAAGAACTTTCCTCACGGCCAAGGCATACTTTTATAAGCCTGTCGCTAATCATTGAATTAAGAAGCCGCAGAAGGAAAGGGCAAGGAATTAGATTATAGAGCTTTACTAAAAGGCCTTTTCTCCAGACAGTGTCGTAAGCTGCAGTAAGGTCTATAAAGGCTGTAGAGGTTTTTGCTCTCCTTTCAAAACCATTCTCAATAAAAGTTGTTAGCGCAAGCACCTGGTCATAGCAGTTACGACCAGGTCTAAAGGAATTGCTTGATCTATAGGAATGCTGGCATTGAGAATGGGAAATATTCTATTTCTGTTTGCGAATAGAAATGCCAAATCTCTGTAGTACCTTACATTTATTAATCTGTCCGATATTAAAAGTTGAAACGGCTTCATAAACTCCAAAATGTAAGGTCTTTATACCCACAAATCCAGTTTTTGGGAGGTGAGCCCATATCACACTATTTACACTTTCGTTAGGGTTTTGGGTCTTTTGGTGTAAACACTTATTCAAGAGATCAGAATCTGACAGGCTCCTAAACACTGGCCTAATAAACTTCATAATAACTGAGGGGATATTATTTTTGTGTTTGTATGTCTCACCAGTTACAAGAGATCAGTGATACTTGCACCAACTTTTAGCGCCTTTTGGGCAAAGAACATGTTGAGGATTTTCATCACTGGATGACTTGTGATAAAATAAAGCCCATATTCCTTGCTTCATCTCTTCAACTGTATTGCTCCTTCCATTATAATTCCATTGTAATAATATACAAACACCACTAACGGAAATAATAAGTTATATTCAATAAAAACACAAAATGTTGCTTTAAGTAAACAAACAATACCTCAAACAACACAACACACAATTATGATCAATGTAAACAACACAGTATTGCTATTCTTGTTGTGTTTGCAGGTTAGCCAACAGTAACACACTAAATCATCATCATAATTAAAAGTAATGAGTACTATAACAAATAAGTTGCATTGCTCAGCTATGAGGTGTTGTTGCCTTGCCATATTTTACGTAAACACACTTTCGAATTTATTTTTTTACGAGTGCTAATACAATGTAAAATATATAGTTTCGTATATCAAAATGTTCACAAGAAGATTGTCTACAAAAATAAATAAAAAAGTGAAAACGTAATTTTTACCAAATTTTTACCCGGGGGACCCGGACAGTAAAAGAACATGCTTTACGATGTGTTTATCCCCAAGTTATATCGTACAATATGTAAAGTTACAACCAGCCGTTACAAAAGTGCTTCATCAAAGTTCCGAGCAAACAACGGCGATAATAATGACACTTTGATGAAGCACTTTGTAAGAAAGAAACTAATGGAATACAATATTTAAATTACTTACCTGAAACCCACATCATTCAATGAAAGTTATTTCTAACAGTTTTACATTAGAGCAAATTATTATAGCAATAATGACAATATTATAAGTTGACAGTTTTGTCGATTTGTGAACTTTTATTTTTCAAAGTAAATTTTTTGTATATCCTTTTTTATTTTGAAGAAGTTCTTCAAATCATAAGGCCTGTAAATAAAATTACTTTTGTTTTTACTATATTGCAGCACGGAATGTAAAGTTTAGAACTTGATTATTTGGTTTTACAATCAAAAGAAGTAAAACTATTGCACATTACATAAAATATATATCTACAAGATAAATACATAATTATTAATAACTATATTTAAGGGTAAGTTGCGTGTTACGTATTTTAATATTACTGTTATGTTTCATGTTTAACTTAGGCTTTTATACTTTTTTGTTTAAAAAATCACTACAACAACTGTTATTACAAAAACTCGTTATTCCTTTGGCATTACCTTTACATGTTATTATAAATTCTTCCAATTTATCGTGTATGTTTAAAAATGATATGATCTAGTTAGTAGTATGTTCTATATATTTTTATGCCTATAATATTGAAAATAAGTGTTGCTCAGGTTTCGAATTATTACATACTTTCACTTAAGTGCAGGACAGCCAAATTCAATTACGTTGCGTTTTGAGGTACTAAACGTAATCTCAGTTCAAGGTGAATCATTAATTCTTGTTTATTCTTTTCGAAGTCATTTATGAATTTGGTATAAAATAGAACACATTAGTATGCTACAGCATAATTGATAAATATGAAATTTTTAATATCCTATAATTTTATAGAATCAACAATGCAAGATAAATTACGTATAAAAGTAACATTTATACTAATAAGCTAACAACATTAAAAATATTTGTAGTAACAGATGAAAATGACTATTTAATTTCAGAAATGTAACAGTCTTTCAACCCCTTTAAGATCTATTGTAAAGAAGATATGACTGGCAGTATTTTAAAATATTATGATAACAAAATTAATCTAGGAAATATATTTCGCTATGAAAAAAATTACATATAACCTATAAAACAATTTACTTCATACAGATAAATTTTAACTTAATGTCGGAAGCTAAACTTTCATCGTATAATATTAAGTAAGAAATAGTGAAAGTCATGTATTATTTATTAGAATACTAAATAATTACCAACCTAGTTTAAATAATTTCAAATAATAAGTTAGAAAGTAAAATTTTAGACATAACTAATTGAAGACATAAAGTGCAAAGTTACTTTCCATGATCGAATGCTGAGATAATAATGAGAACAATTGAGCGATTTGCTTTAAGAAATGCAGGGAGTTTATATTTAAAAAATAGTTTGAAAATAAATGTTTTACACAAACACAAAAATATTTAATATTGGGGCTATAATTGTATAATGTAGTGCCATGCGCTTTAGTATTGTACTAATCTCATAATCAGCAAAATATGAATAGCTCCTAGGATCAAGTACTTTTAGAATAATGGTAAGATCCTTGTACAATAATCGTGTATAATATTATAATAGAGTTAGTAGGATATTTACGCTATAAGGGTGTAAATTGGCAAAATATAGTTAGCATGGCTTTATCGTTTACTTTCAGTGCAATGTTTGGTAGCAATATACTGCTATTGCTTAACATGGGTGTATAATTGTATAATATAGTTACCATGATAATATCTTAATTATTTTATACTATAAGAGTGTACAGCTTAATATCTACCTAGCAGAGCATTTTCGTATCTTTTCAGTGCAATGTTTGGAAGTAAGAGAGTTATAGGATCAGCTGTTACCACAAGTATGCAGGTATTATACGTAACAGCCGTAGAAACAAACCAAGGTAAAACAAACTAATACACAAAAAAGACAAATACACATTAATATGATTGTTGTGTATAACAAGGTGCATTTATGCAGATGGTATGATCTCCTTTTAAAGTCTTACATCCTTAAATTAGGTTTGATTTAAGAAAAACAAGTAGCAAACAAAGAAGCAGCAAAAGTAATATTTCGAGGTAATTAGATAAACTGCCAGTAGCACAGACAACTTATTTATTACGCCTGTTTATCCAGAAAAACTTTCCTTGAATTTCCTGTTGATATACCCTTAAATAAATTCCACATAAACCAACTTCTTAAACTGAGGAAATTATGAAACTTTCCTTACTTTTACTATATTAAATTTAAAAGAAAACACGTTCTGCCTGCCTTTGCTGTATTATAAACGGAAGTTATAATCGTGGTAGTTTCCATACGATTCTTAACAGAAACGTAACAGGGGTTTCCGTTTGAACAGGCTTGATGGTTTTAGTATACAAAAACCTACTACCCTCGTACCCTCGTTTTAACTGACTATTCTCGTAAAATTTGTAAAACCTTGGATTCAAAAACGTATTGTTTTCCCTTATGAAAATATTACTTTAAGATAAGAACCATTGCAGGTGACTAGTCATTGCACACAAAAATAATACGAGAAAAAATAAAATGCTTCAATGCAAACTTACATTTGTTGTATAGCCTAATACACTGTATACTAATTCCGTTTCATATTGGCATAACATTAAACATGAAAAATTAGAATATTTATATTGATATCATAATATGAGGAATTAAATTTTTGAAGGGGCCCAGTATAATAATTTATATGTTTTATTTACACGGTTTCCTTACGAATAAAAAGGTGAAAGATTCAACTGAATCATTGATATTTGACCACGTATGTACTGTATTTTTAAAAAAGAGGAAACACATTTAAATAGTTCTAAACACTTCGTTCAGAAGATTTTATTTTTAACTTAATAGGATGGGGTTATTTTTTCTTCGTTTATGATTATTTCGTTGTATGAATAAAAATAACACGTAATGTACGTAACATAAAAAAGTTAATGATCTATAAAAGAATTTGTGTGTTGAAGGTTATTCATTATAAAGTACTAATAATGTGTAAGCCATCGTATATTCTTGAAACAGTAATGCGCCACAGAAACCCATTTAATTAAATAAAAACGTTCTCATTTGAACGATGAGCTAAGTAGCTTTAAAAGTTTTCAAGCGGTTTTACATTTCCAACACACACACACACACACACACACACACACACACACACACACACACACACACACACACACACACACACACACACACACACACACACACACACACACACACACACACACACACACACACACACACACACACACACACACACACACACACACACACACACACACACACACACACACACACATATATATATATATATATATATGAATATATTTATAGAAATAAGGGTTTAATTCTCATTGACATAAAATTTTACACATTTGATTATTGACATTACATTAATTTTTTATTTGGAGAATACAGCAACCAAAACCAAAAGACCAACAACTAAAACTGTGAAAATACCAATAGCAGTACACTATATTAATAATTGGAGTACGCTAAAATACTTTTAAACAAATTAACATATTTACAAAACTTACAGTTCACACTATTAACAATTTCATTTATAAATGTAGATTGTTTAAGAAACAGAAGTAATGTATCATCTACCAAAGACACGTTCTACTCAAGGACATGTCAAGCGTTCTAACTTTCTTTGGAGACATTTACTACGGCCTATGTTATTGGACTTTTCTCTACACACTTCTACGTCTTAAATATGAAAATATGTCATTATTTTTCAGGCTAGAAAAATAAATATATTTTGTTTTTGAGACACTTGGTAATTTTACACAGTTTAAATTATTTTTAACGTATTCTTTAATATCGGTGTAGTGAAAGTCCGTTTGAACTAAAACTGTAGATAACCGTTTGACATTCGGACTGGTGGCCTGAAATATCCTGTATGTTTATATATTTACCTTAATTTCATTTGTAATATTTGCTACGTAAAATAATAATAAACTGAATATATAAATTGAGTTGTTCGTGTAGTATTGCAACATTTAGTACTAAATAAATATTTAACTTACCAAATACAAAACAATTTTCTGGTCGGTACAATATCAAACAAAGAAAAATGCATAGTTTTTTATCTAGACGGATCTATGTTATCTAGAAGGGATTATGAGGTTACGAAACCGTCGAAACTAACTATGAGAATATGAGGGAAAATAGTACTTTATGTTTTCTCTGGTACTGAAATGTCTAAAGTACCGGACCGGATCTAATTACACAGCATATTCATCTTGTTGAAATATGAGAAAAGTTTTTGCAATAAGTCGTGCCCAAGTGTCAGAGCATCAACTGGTGGCGTAATTACGAGAAACATTTGTTTTGGATGGAAAAGTGACGGGATGGCCATAAAGAAGCACTCGACATGTCTTACAGGATGTGACAGAAATCATTAATGCGTGAATCATGTCCTTCTTTTTAATTTTACCGTACTTTTATTATAATGTATACAATAGGATTCATGACAGGTGTATTGTAAGACTCTTATCTTACGACAGATATTCAATTTATTAATCCTAAGATTTTGGATAATCTTCATAACGATCTCAAGACTATAATTTCCAAAAATCTTAATAGTACACATAATCAATTTTGTCATTCATATTTACTTATTATACAATCTAAGTTAAATATTACCTATAAGATATAAAACAAATTACTAACTATAAAACAAATTTAATTAATAAGAAGTGCATTAGACTAAGAGTTTATAGAGTTCATACATTCTTTAAGCAAGACTCCAATAAAAAATGGTTAAACAAGTTAATTTGGTGGTAATTTGTCGATGCCTCTACATGCGGGGCTGGGGAATTTCATATGTGGCTGTTTGTCTGCCTATATATCTGTTTGTTCGCACGATATCTCGAAAACGAACTGACCTATAATCTTGAAAGCGTGCATGAAGCTTCACTTTTATATAAGAAAAACATTTGCACAGGGTGTTAAGAAATTCCCGCATAGGCTTGAAAATTCCCGAATGATAACGGAGAAGCAATAAAACTTAGTAACATTAGTGCACCTATTACTCTACTTTTTGAAGTAACTACCATTTATTTGTCATGTCATGGGGATGGCCCGCAAGGAGTCAGAAGGAAATCTTAAATGAGAGCATTCGTTGAGTAGCACATCAAAATTAAATGTCTATTTGTAGATTACAATTCCGTAAATCAGACCTCATAAGCATCATTATTTACAAAAGTTTGGAAGATTTACAAAGTAGGTCTTATTCTAGATGGTTTAATATTCTAGTCTTGGCTCAAGTTGTGAAAGTTAAACATAGTTAAGTAATAGGAATACTGGACTAAAAATAGTTTTTGAACTAATTACTGCCTGTTCACATCCAATGGTAGATTATCTACAAGGGGCACTCCTAAATGTTTTGTTAAACGTGGATATCTCTCATGATTTATTACTAGCTCAAGTCAGGATAAATATTCAAAAAGTACAAATTAGAAGTAGAAACATACGCTCAAACATAATCCAAGGACTGTACAAGTTACCCTTGGATTTTTAACATATTCCTTTCTTTGCTCGAGTAAGCGATATTATGCAATGATATTAGGGTGTATGTTACACATATGAATGAATGTCCTAAATTACTACTCACCGATATATATCTTCTCTTATATGTAAACGAACGAAAATTATCAGTAACAGAAAGTTGTATTAAACATCACCATGAAAAATGTTTAATGTGCATAACGAGTGTGCAGTAATGTTAGACACGTTTAAATTTATATTTATTAAATAATAAATCAAGAATTATTGTCAATAATTAGATTATTATTGTTTTCTAAATCCGTAAAGTTTATAAAATAATCATTGTTACTCTGCATTGATAATATAAAACTACTTAATTCAAACTATTGTCTTTCATTTTTGGTTAAATCAATGTTAAAGACCAATTTCTCTTACAAAAACGAAATAATTTTAAAGTTTTAATCATAAATTAACAATTATTTATGTTATTGAATATTAAGAATCATGGATTTGTAAAATAAGTTTCTAACAGGTAAATTGTAGTAGTGTATTTATGAAAATGGCCCATTGCCAAAATTTTATAAAATCGAGCAATTTGTTACTTAATAATCACATACTGAAATTGAGAATCTCCTTAATTGTACGTACATTTATATTAAAATAATAGATATCGTTACATGGATTTTTACAAATTTCAGTACATTGATAGAGCAAACGCGTTCATTACTCTATTACTCCAAAAATATAAAACACAAAGTTTTTTATTCAATTCACTAATCGATAAGACAGTGTCAATTTAAAATGTAATAAATTACTAAAATTTGATGTTTATTCAAATTATTTAAACTAATTTCTATTATTTTACAAATCCAGGAATGTAGTACACGAGTATTTATTTTAATCATTAAACTTTTCCTTAAAAGACACATTAAATCCAGTATTAAGGATTCTTGAACTACATCTCTATAGGATGCTTCCTATATTATTTAATTATTTATAGGAATCTTTATTTTTTTAATTAAGAGAATTGTAAACTTCTATAATAATTGAATTGTAAGAATTGTTATCCTTTGAGCAGTGCTGAATTTCTTGTCGATTCGGGTTCGAGGAATGCTAGAAGCTTCCTTTTGTATCTAGATATTGAGCATAGGTAAACCCTATCGTAAACCCAAATTTTCTTTGGGTTGGATAGGTACCATCCAATTCAGACATTGTGTTTGCTCAATTTTGATTGGCCAATGTTAGGTTGATTAGGTGGTGGGAGGGATTTCTAGATCCTTCCGGTGGATTCAACCACGTTTTCGGGGGATTCTTTGCTGTGTGCTCAGAGAGAAAAGTTCGTGTAAAGTGATAGCCTACTCTTGCCGTATTGATTTTTCGGTAGGAAGGTTGAGTATTAAGATTAAAAATTCTTTTCAAAATTTAAAGTTTGTTTTTTCAATTGATTAATCTATTATAGTTATTTTTGTTAGTTGGTGAAGTCTTCAGCAGATGTGTGAGGTACTGTGAAAGTTAGAATTTAACATTTAAATAGAAAATTACTTGATGATATTTTCCTGTTCAATTTGGTTAAATCAGGAATAGACTACTGAAAAAGAAAATTTGTTTTATGTTCTGAGAATATATATATTTTAACAAGTTCCTAAATTTAACATTCAAAGCCAAGCGGATAATTCTGGATAATTCAATAATTTGTAAATTGGAAATTCACCGAAAATAAGTACTTTGAAACTGATACAATCTTGAGCTTAACTGGTTGGACATTATCTTTGTTCATATATTAAATATTAATATTACCTTAATTAGTTTGATTTTTATTTTGAGAAGAAGTCTTATTTTATTATTTGTTTCATTTTATATTTGAAGAAGATTATTTTATTTTGAAGTTTAATGAAGATTTTTATTTTGAGTTTGTGTTGAAAACATTAGCACTGAGAACTTGAAGGACACATTTATTGAATGATTGATTGATTGTTAGTTTTAAGACTGAACTTGTGAACATTTGATGGGTTAAAAAATATGAAATAATTGAGAATAAATTCAAAGTAAAAAAGATAGCTTGGCGTTGCTGTATTATTGATTTTAAATTTTATTAAAATTACTATTATTTTTATACTGAGTTTAATTATTGAATTCCATTGGAACTTGTGCATTATTAAAATAAAGGGTTATTAGTTAAGAACACACAACTGATCGCTCTTATACTAAAACAAAAATAGTTGTAATTGGTTTATAGTAGATAACCTTACTATAGACACGTTACAATCTTATTACAAATAGGAAGTGTATACAAAAATGCAGTAATCATGGAATATTTACTCAAGAGCAAACTTTAGAGAACAAAATATTAGACGATTTCACGAACAGAGAAGATCACGTTTATTAAAGAGCGATTTTGAATCTCACCTGCTCGGGTTCTGTTCCCAATATATGTTTAAAGGGATAGATTAAGCACGGTTGTCGCTCCCACTAGTCGTTAGGTAGAGACAGTCCCAGATGAGATGTAAGCTTGCATGATATATTGGTTTGGTCCTTTGTCTACCGACCGAGAAATATGATATATTGGACTCACACAAGTACATCACAACCGATCTACTTTGCCAAGCTGTACCTGACGCAGCTCCAGTATGATTAGGACATCCTACCTGGGGAGGCGAATCTCCTGTCTGGTCGTGCTCAAGCAATATTTACTCAGTTGATAAGGGTTTATTCCACAATCCGAGTTGGAGGTCACCTCATTTGAGTTGGAGGGTATTAATTCCATAAAAAAATAAGAATCCCATCATCACCATGGCTTTTAAGGAACACTGGGCACCTCTTCTGTTCTATGTGCTTGGCTCTCTTGTGAATCCCTGGTCGAACAAAGGAGTAGACACTGTTTAGTAAAGCTGTTTCGACGTTTTCCGTTTATTCAGATATATATATATATATATAGATCAGATTTTAGATTTTAATTGTTTATGACGTAATCGGTTACAGATGAAGAGCTTTGCTCTTCTAGTCCAAGCCAGTATATTTCCTTGTTATACTGTAAATTCTTAACTGAATGAAGTTTTCAGACTTTACAGAAGTAGTTTTATAAACATTGAAAATTATATAATTGGCTGAATGTTACCGAAGCCTATCACTTGAGAGGCCGGAAACATTTCATTTATTTCTGCCTGTTACAAGGATATTTCAAAACGAACGGTACGAACTCCGGTTATTTACTGTTAATAACCAATAGTATTGATTAAGAATTTGATCGTAGTCTTATAAGCAAACTTCACTAAAAAAAATAAATGCCATCCATCTTCTATTAAAAACATAAAATAATAAAAGTTATAACCATACAAAGTAGTGGTTAAAATTGATTGATTGTTTGTCTACACAATCCAAATACCAGCACCTAAGTGACCGGGGGGTGTACAAACATGACCAAGCCTATGAGATATCAGGTTCAGCAGTGGTTCTCACGTTCTAGTAATTTAATGTAAATTGCTCTTATAACTGCGTATTTAATTGAATTGCAGGTCATATTTACATTCACAAGAAAATATTTTACTCAGTTTAACTCATTGTAATTGTTATCTATAGATATGTATAAATGAAAACTGAAGGCAAGTTTGGCAAAACCTCACTTATAATTGTTGTATTTTAGCAATGGAACTCAGTTAAATTTGTTGTACTTTATTGAAATCAGTTAAAGTATTTTCCTAAAAAAATATTATTTAACAATAATACTGGACGGATGTATAAAATATGATTCCCTGGATAAATCGGAACTACCACTGGAATAAATATGCGTCAAACAGAGTAATAACAATGTAATGTATAGATTCACACTACTAAATGCCAGCAGATATCGTAACAGTAGGATATGTTACCAATAATACTGCTGATTTGGGTTAGTAGAACAATGGTAGCTCACTGCTCTGATATTGAGCTTATGAAACAGCTGGCTACCTTGAGGAGTGGATTTCTGAGAAGAAATAAGAACATATGGAAATACACATTTATTTAGTACAACACTGGCTTAAAGAAATTCGGACGAATTTTCAATTATGTAATATAATATTTGACAAACATATACAAGACGTGGTTAGATTATAACAAATTGCTGGAATTGATGGAAGTATTCGCTATTTATACAAGTTCTTTTAAAATTAATAGAATCGAACCATGGAAGCAACTTAATAACTGATCTATTACGTTGGAATAAATCTTTATTAAATTATCCCTTGATTGCAAAAGCATAAAAATAAATAAAAAGTACTTAATAATATTATTTTTAAAGTTTTTTATTAGATGATAATAAGGTTTCAGACACTTACCATTGATATATGTTATAAAAATAAAATGGTGTAGCTCGTTTTATGCTCATGACTTTTATACAGTGAATACGCCTGGGTTCATTTTCGGTTTTTAATAATATATATATATATTATGTTTTTTATATATATATATTTTTATATACATATATACCTTTTCTGATTCAATGTTTATTGAAAAATTAAATAAGGCTATTGCCATTTATACAAATTTGATTAATGTAAACAAAAGTCGTTTGACAGGTATTTGGTCTTTCGATCATATGTTAGTCCAGTTATTTAAACGCATATGTGACAGATACGGCCAAATACAGTATAATTGAATCGTAAAAAGTAAGGGCTCTGTGGTGTTACGGTGGCACATTCACCCGGCAAGTGAGAGATCCGGGTCCGAGTCCCGGCGGAGCAAGTACTTTTTGTGATTCAATGTTTATTCAAAAATTAAATAAGGCTATTGCTATTTACACAAATTTGAATGATATTAAATAAATAAATATATATAAAACACATATATACAACATTTATTTAGAAAGGTGTTCTATTGTTAATTCCAAGCAGTTCTTGGGGCTGATAGCTTTATTTTCTTGTCTTTTCAAGGTTTTATTTATAGGATATTTCTGCACATTGTTGGTTTGAAATGTGACAAAATTACTAATTAACTATCCTCTACATGATGAAGAGTATACATTTAAATCTTTGAAATGTAGTGTTATAAATATTGTAACTTAGTAATAGATAGAATAATATTATATTAAAAGAAATTTGTTGCGCTTGGAGAAATTTACTCAAATAACTTACATCTTTTTAGAATTTTATTTCACAAAAAGGACTGCTTTTGATTTAGTTCTAGTGTGTTATAAAAAGCACACTGTACCCCTAATTAGTCCTCTTATAAAATAGTTAATACGTACATACAGCATCATACTTTCATTGTTTCAACTAAAGGCCGTATATATTAGCCCGTTAAAGAAATCAGACTTTATCTCTATGGATCTCTTGTTCAAAATAAATCTTATAATATATACAAAATGTTTTTTAAAAATAGTTTCAAATTTATTTTACTACTTTTTATTTCTTGATTGTTACAATACATGACGATATATGTGTCTGTGCCTTAAAATATAAGTGCACAATAATTTAGTTTTAATTTTATTATGGAAGAAAGCATGGGGGAAATTGAACATAAAAATATATTATTATTTTAAGGTTGAAGCTTAACCCTTAAGGTAAAGGTTGTATTTCTTGAAACAATTGAACACCTGTCTAGATAAATGTTGTATAGATGAGTTTTTATGTTATATAAACTAAATTCAGCAGCAGTGAGAAGGAAGGGTGCAGGGACTGAGGTTTCTTTCACAGAAAAAGACTGGCGATGGAGGTACTATGGCACATTATCTCGTGTACACACGTTTCACTTCATGATGATTACCTACCTCTCTTGGAAGTTGCACATTCAGTGACGCTATTTTCTACAAATCACCAAAACAAACTACTCAACTGTATATAAAATGTGAAATATTGTTCGGTGTTGAAATGAGTTTTGGGCTTTAGTAGATAAGAATAGTATACAAGTTTACAGAATATATACTTCAATGATGATTTGGTTCTTTTTACCTTTTTTCACAGTTATTTATACCTAATACATCAAAAGACTTCTTAAATGTCACATGAGGTTGATAATTACTTACTCTGAAACATTGCCCTCTTACCATGTTATATTATACCTTTCCCCACTCTAAACTCTACAATGTTTATCAATCTTTCAATCATATATGAGGATTTATTTGAAGGAATTACGACTATGATACTAAATACTCTTGGGGTGTACTTTTACATCTGTGGAAATCCATTACTGCCAGTGTACATTTCATGACTTTATGAACATATTAAAATTGTCTCGAAAAAATAAATGGAATTGATTTACTGAAAGTCTGACAAAACTATTATGTAACTTATTGGGCGTAGCTGAAAGTGTTGTAAATCGTAAATATATGGCATTGTGTCATTTACCGGTCTGTTCTAAAAATGCACCACATTTTAATAATGCCAGTACCGTTCAAGTGGTACAAAATTTAGTGTTAAATTTATAACCATACAGTTATTTCTACAACACTCAAACCATGTCGTGTACATTTCAAAGACTTCCAAAACAGATAGATACGAGATTTGAGTCATTTTGAGAATTGTTTCTAGACTCAATCCAAACCATTATTTTGGAAATATGGAATCAAATATTACTTTCTTTTCCTAATAAGGGGTCAATTAGTTCAAAACTTACACTAGTATGTAGGTTGGGAGCTTCCAATCGAAGTCACGTATAAATTCCTGGATTTTCGTATAAATTTCTGGATTTTCTATATTCGTTTTAAAACTAAATAATATATATTATTAAAGAAAATATGACAGAATCCTGCTGTTTCACATAGCAATAGTTTTATAAAGTGGTCTATATTATATCAACCAGTATTGAGATTAGTGCAGTCTGACACCGGTTCTGGTTAGTGAGTGGCTCGCCTGGGAATTCACGCGCAGAGTTGTTAGGTCAAGTTCAGTCAAATTACTCGTAGCCGTTCTGTAGAGATAGATTTGTGATACTAGATTTTAATTCTCTAGCTGAGGAAATTTTTAATATGGGGTTTGATTAAATTAAAACTTCACTCAATAACTTTCATAACATATTGACATAAAGAACCATATTTCTCTAAAATTGACTTGCTTTCATTCCATATAATCAGTTTTTTCGTCTTCTACTATTAAAATATTTTAATGGGCCAATATTTGTGTTTATCAGTAAAATTAGGTAAATTCCCAGTCTAAAATATAGGTGTGATTCGACTAAGTAGATCAGAATAATAGATGTGACACAGCAGAAAATAATCTTTTCTTATGATTAAAATGTAAACATGTCAAAATTCTGGAGGCAGCTTATTTAAAATATTTTATTCATCAATGACGAAGAGCAAAATTATCTTTTTGTCTTTATTTTGTGTCCATATTGTAAAGACAATGATAACTTTGTTGAATGTGTGACACATTCTTATTGATCAAAAAAAAGGAAGGGGTGCTTATAGATGTTTATAAAGTTTAGTTGGGTCTTCCCCCACCTCTCTCTCACTGTATTTTAAGTCATTTGTATCATCCTAAAAATGTTATCAAACTATAATTTTAACTTCTTCAAGACTTTTAGTTAGTTAATATTCATTTTAAGAATAAATTTAACTGCTGCAAGTTAGTATATTTTTAAGAAAGTGCCTAACAGATTTAACGTAAAACATAAATATTACTTTTCATGACATTAGCATATAAATATTGAATTGTACATTATAATCTTAAACGTTTTTTAAGCTATCGGTAAAAGAACATGTCATGTAGGTATGATATACGTTTATTAAAATGAATTCTGAATATTTAAAGGCCACAAAAGTGAGTTCAATATATATAACATGTTACTTTGAGCTTTATGGATTTCCACCGTTACTTTGTGTGAGTTTCATGTTATAAATTTATTGATCATACTATTCATCTATGGGATCCAATATACTTGATGTTTTTAATACCATCTAAATCGATGAGGATATAGAAGATTTCCTTTATATATAGTCTCGAAGGCTATATAATATTGTTGACCACATGTTTTAAGTTGGTTGGTTGAAGTTGATAGTTTTAATCAAGTTGAGTAAATTAATCATAATTGCCCACGACGATCACATATTACACAGTGATATCACAAACTCCTGTTCTTAGAGACCATTATTAAAACCCTATTGAAGACGAAATTATTATAATTGTGTAAGTGTTGTAATGGTAAGATGCTTGTTTTTTAATTGTGTTGTGGAGCTATTTTGTACAACCTAAATTGTGAAATAGTTCTAAATAGTATTTAAAACTCAACTTGTAACTAGAGTAAAGGAAAGAAACAATAAATTTGGGACCATGGTGCAAAAAATATAAACCATCAGGGATCCGCAGAGCATTACAAGCCACCCTGCATTAAATCCACGACATTACTTGAGAGGATATATTACACTGTGAACTGTATATGCACAGCTAACAAAAAATTTGATAAAAACAAAATTATGTATTTTTCTTGATTTATCCGTATATATACAAAACAGGAAAATTACCACATACTTTTTTAACAAACCATGGCAATCACTATCTACCATCATCACTATACCCTTAATACTAAATGCTCACTTAACATTTTGATTTAGTGTAGCATGTGTCTTAACGTGCGTAATGATAAATGTTATATTTGTGGTAAAATGTTCAGCAATACAATGAAATGATATATATGATTTTGTATATAATAAATAGATTCAAAAATAATGCAATGGCTTATCAGCAATATTCCTAGCATTTCATATTCCTGTAAATGTGCGAACTTTACTAGAACAATTTGGTTATAAAACGTAACTCAATATTAAAGTATTAATACTTGTTATAATGCTTAGAACACTATTTTTTGTATGAATTTGTATCAAAAATAAAACACAATGGAATGTTTCCAAACAAACTGAAACTAAAACAACCCGCATAAAGGCTGTACAAATCTATTTTCCAATCTGCGTGGGCGACACTGCGCCAGTTGTTTGATAACATTGAAAATGGAAACTGTAAATTAGTTTGAGTTGGCAGCAATCTGTATTCCCCTGTGATACCATGGTTCGATCGTTACAATCAATTTATGACGACATATAGCGAATACAAATTTACTCTAAAGAGCTTCATAAGAGAAATCCGTGCATTTTATAACCATCTAAAGCAGGTAAATTTTAATAGTTTGTTCTTAAACAGAAATTTTAATGCTCCTTTTGTATAAATATACACTTATATCAAAATGAAATAACGTTTTTAGTTTTAAATAAATTTACAGTATGTGTATAGTGTTTTATTTGTGCCAGATTTACGCCCAATAAAAGTGCTGCTTTTAATTTCCTATGTTCTATAAAGTTGTATAAAGTCATAATAAATTATCTTTGATATGAATAAGTTAAGTTTATCATAATTTTATTCAGTAATAATTTTAAAATTAAGTGTTTCATTTTTCGCATAAATACTGTGCGAAGTCAATACAACCTTTTAATATATTTGATAACAGATTTAATAATGATAAGACTGCGGTAATACGCCAAACTGTCGAAATAAACAATAGAGAGTACTTTAAGGGGCCTTTTAAAACGAAATAAAGATTTTTTTTCCAGTTGTGCATTCCACATTCCACTTTGAACTACTGTTGGAGGAGGGGAGATTTGATTTTGACTTCCAGAGGCCAGATTCTATTAACTTAAAATCTGATCTTAATAACTCAGAATCTATTAACTTAAAATCTGATCTTAATAACTCAATGGTAAGAACTTAATGTTGCAGCCGATATGAGCTTTAAATACAAGTCTTACCAAGTCATGAATCAGTCGATAAGATAAAGTACTACTAGCAATCAAAGTATTTATTATATAATGATAAAGAAAATTTTCATTACTAATGTAATTGTGAAATATAATTTATTTTATTTTAACATAAATAAATATGTATTGCATTGGATGAAAAATATAATATACGAATATTATCGCATATTTCCAAGGCTGTAATGTTTGGATGAATGTAACACTGGTTGAAGTTCAAATATTGAATTACTGCTCTGTATTCTATATATTATGATGGATTGACTTTTGCTTATAAAATTCTAAAATAGTGATTTAAAATACATTAACCTTAAGAATAATGTCGTAATGGAAATTTATAAATATTTTATTTCTAACAGGAGTATAAGTCTTTATCAAACCAATCAATTTAACAAACATCCTCTCTGTCTTTACCAGATTTTTAAAATTATACATCTAGACACTCATCACAGAATTTTAGATTTTGACTAAAACTGAGATAAATCTCGATCTTCTTCGCTACTAATTTATAAAGAACTTCAAAATGATTTATAAAATGTTTCTTTAAAAGTGATAAAACGTCATCCGAGTTGGGAAGAAAGTTTCTTCCTAACTACTCTCTGTTAATGTGGTTGGACTTACCTTTTAGAAGTACTTTTATTCATTCAATATAAAAATGAATACTCTTAATAAGAAATGTCAGTGTTCAATCAATATTTGTTGTATACCAACATATAGTTACTTTATTGTTACAATTATTTTACAATAGGCATACATCGAAGTTTTTAAGTCTTTTGTTTGGCGAAAACGTATTTGTTAATAAATTTTAAACTGAAAGAAGCTACATGCCACTATTTTTATGATTTTGATACAACCAGATGATAAGTTTTCAGCAAAATCTTTAAAGCAGGATAGTACACTTTTGGCTTGTTTATACCTGTCAGTAGATCCTACCCTATATAATAACAATCGATGTATAATCGTTCATGAAGGGAATATTTTGTTACTGGCTTCAGTTGTACAGCTTGGAGAAAATGATCTCAGGTTTTTTTTGACAGTCAAATCCCCAGCATATAGCCGAAAAAAACACAAATATTCATGTTTTTATGCGTGCCTTAGTGTTGTTCCGTTAGGTCCTATGACCTACAGAGTGATAACTTTATAAATTTTCTTGCGCTAGATTATCATGGAATTTGATGCGAAGGCCAGGGCATTCAGTGGAATATTCCGATTATGTAAGCACTAAGCTTTAGATAGTGTTAGACCGTAATCGTATTTCATTGAAGATACTATTTTTGTAGCTCAGAGAAAATACATTCTTAGGTTTATATATATATATATTAAAAATTACCATGCGAATACTCAAGGTAAAAAAATATTTTGTTTATTTGTACGAATTATAACAGGAATTATAAATTTACGGCAACAGACTATATATTCTATCTACCTGCAATCTTCTATTTTATTCTAATACCTGTACGCTGACAAAATACAAAATATATACAGGCGAAGCTGGTATAATACTTATATTAAATATTTGGAACTGTTCTGACAAGGTACGGTACCATATTTTAGTGGTTTAATGCTTATTTGATTTTACAGGATTAGTTAGGAACTTTTAATGCTACAGTTAATGGAGAATATTTTTTTATTAATGAGATTTTATTCACAGTATAATATTAGCTATAAAATAAAAATTAATACTAATATGAAGCAGTTAAATAGGTAGATATATATTTAATTTTAAATTAGTATTTGTATTATGTTAGTTTTATGCGTTATTATTAGTTCTTAGTCATTATTAGTTATGCGTTTTATTCATAGTTATGAACAAAAAATGCATCTATTATGCCATTAAGAAACCCAAATTAAATAATTAGATTGTTAAATAATGTGAACCCCGTTCACATTATAATATTTTACAAAAATAATAAAAAGTGTATGACTAAATACAGTTATTCATTAAAACGATATCGTTTTAACATTTTGGAACAATAATACTGTTTTCTAGAACTGATCTAAGTGATTAAGGTAATTATTAATACAATCTTATTCTAAGAGATTTTAATCAAACAAAGACTCCTCTCTAGAAACAGAGATGAGATTAATGTGCTACTGAGAGTTATGAAAGGTTTACTGTTAAGGATATAATAGAAGAGTGAAGTAGGACAGGGCTTACTTGACTTAAAGAGATTCATTTTCTTTAAATCAGGCTAATATTCCTTCTAAATAGTAGAAAAAAACTATTTATTTTTCTACTCTTCTGGGGAAGTGAAGAAAGCTATTAAAAGCTAGTTATTCAAAATTTAAACCCTGTAAACGTTAAATTAGATTTAACATTATTATACTTTTTGAATATTTCCTGTTATCAAGAAAGCACCAGATGTTTGTTGAGCATGTATATATTATGTACTAAGAGGCTTTGTTTTAAATAAAATAAATTGAGGTCAAAATACATTAAGGAAAATGTACGTATAAATATTTATCTAACGAGTACGTATAAATCATACCAACACATACCACTAAGCTTTGATTATTATTAGTACAGATATGCAAGTAGTATCCTGTTATTTGAAGATCTGACATTAAATATTGTTCGAAATTAAACGGCGTTACCTGGAAGGAGACATTCGGAATTAGACAGCGGAAAATTATAAAAAATATTTAAGAGCCATGATCCATGAGGCAGCAGAAATAGTACAAGTTATATACATTTCATAATAATTAAAAATATTAGGTGTAGTGTAAAAAGGAACTGTATAGTGGATATTTGTGCCTCTTTGGATTTCAAAGTGTATAAGTATGTAAATCTGTTGTTTTTGGGTTTCTCGTGAATTGAATTAATTCCCGTTTTATTGTTAAGCCTTTTCAAAAAAGAATTATCTTTTAACCGTTTCATAAACAATACTGCGCATGACAGTGACATTGTTTTTGTGGATACATGAATGGTGTGAAATTGAAAGATCAAAAACATAATGCAAGTTTCTTCAAAAGCAAGAAATTATGTTACTAAAGAAAATGTGGGCTATTTATTATAATCATTGGATATTATTGTGAATGTATCGTACCGATCGCAAAGGAATTGAGTGGCCTGAAACACACAACTCATACTATTAGTAGTGGGATATGAAATATAAACATAATCCTCCTTCGTTCATGAGTGTTGAACTTTTGCTCAGGTACAAACGAATTAGTAATAAATAAACAGTCTATTAGGATTGTTGAGTTCATGAAATATAAAAGTGATGTAACGTATCTCTCACCACAAAGTTTATTACGAAATTTCAACATTTATTTTACATTTAATGTTACATAAAATTTTCTTGGTGCACACTTTACAACTGTACAGGAAATAACACCTCGATTTTATGTCTTTCTTTGTACTCTGCTTGGCTTCCGTTCTTATAAAGTACGCATACACTCTATTACATCTTATGCATTTAGAATAAGTAAATTTTCAAGCCCTTTTCACTGTATTCCTTCCTGTTTTTCTTGGTATTCTATCTAAAAATAATATAAACATATCTGATAAGCATCGTATCCTTTATCACTGTAATACGGGCTCACTATAATAGATTTGTATATAATGCATTATTTGTATGCCTTTTTCAATGAACTCGAGATGTTTCTTCAGAGATAATGGCTCGTTGAGTCGAGTAAGGGGCTTTCGCTATTGTTTCCTGCAGCCATTCTAGACATGTCATGCCTCGATTTCTATAACACTTTTCCCACATATACATGTCTGTTTACCAGGTTGGTTTTTACAATGGTATTTATATAGTATCCCATATTAGTAAAAGATTTGAATTCATAATACCATTCATCAACCACTGCTATTGCTACTACGTATTTAAAATGTATGAAGTACCAACATTTTAATTTGGTAGGAAGTGCTACTTGCTTGAAATAATTTACGAATATATTTGTAATTTATAAAACATGTATTTTAATATTTTTTCTAAGCAAAAAAGTACTAGAAAACTGATAATTATATTTTATTTTATAGATTATTTTCCTGGAGTTCTGGGGCTACCAAATCTAATCAATACTCTTTTATCACTTATGTTAAAATTTAAATTTTTGCGAAATTTAGTTGAGTAATTTAACCCAGCCCGTTGGTGTATTTAACCTAAAATTCTCCTGAAGTCAGTTAAATTTAAAATAGAAAACAGTAAAAGGATATGAGAACTCCATGTTTATAGCGTGTGTCTATTGCCAATAGAAACCAAAGTAGCTGTAGCAGAAATGGGAATTTCGTTGTGTTTATTTACTTCCAACGGTATATACATTTCAAAGTTTCATTAATTTATGCAGTAATTATTATAATATAAGTAATTACTTATACTCTAATAAGTAATTATTAAAAAAATGTATATTACAAAATCCTTAATCAAATTATAGCAATCAAATAAATTAATACATGTACTGCTTATTTAAGTACTAACTATTATGTTTAACCTTTTCACAGCATGTCAAATAAAGCTGATATTGCTTGATAGCTCAAACGTTTGGGACTCACTGTAATCATGCCAGTACTTTGAGATACTTTTGAGATTAAGGAAATATATACGAAATCGGGATTTCTGGAAGAAAACAGAAAATACCTAATTAAGAGTTGTTGCTTTTTCTAAAACCATATATCGTGTGTAAAAGGACATTAATCATTTTACTAATACTTACTTATGCAGTATATAATGTTCAGGTTTCATAAAAACATTATTTGATACAATAAATTATAAATGAGATAAAATCTCTCAATAAAATGTTACTGTTGGGTTGAAGATGGAATATTTTTACAGTAATTTGTTAAATAAAACGTTGTGAATGAGCAACTGACTATCTGTCTACATATACAGGATACATTTTGAATGCTCCTCCCACACATTGCATCAGATATTGACTTCGACTACCACTGATTGTTTAAGTTACATGTACTTCATTTTGATTACATCAATATTATTTAATAATAGTATACTAATAGTAAACTCTAATAAGTCCCTATACTTTTACTGTTTCACTGCACTAGTAAATGCAATGATTTTCCTATTTAAGGTTTTTGACCTTCTAATTTAAAACTGAAAATTTGAAACATTATGAATTGTTTCTGAGATGGGTTTGTCAGTACCATACTTGTATTGAGAAGACGTTATTAGTTTTGACTGCATTCCTTTTATACTTTTGAGAAAGACGTGGGTAATTTACGGGTAACATCTTGTATTTACACGTAGTAATCTACTGTAATAATGTCTAGAGTGTTCAGTATTACAAAAAACACCATGTGTCTTTTATTCTAAAAACTTCTTTTTTAAAAACACAGAGTATTTTTAGTTCATAAAATGTTAAGTCAAACAGCAAAACTATTTCTTGCTAGAGGCTTCAGCTAAAAGCGTAAAATGTATATACAAGAATACAATCATTACTAAAACTTTTATCATGGATTTATTTATATAAAAAAATTTTTGCAAATTTTTTGGCTGCATAGTGTCCCATAATAGGGAATTTATTAATACTAATCAACCTGCTTAACATAATTTTACTACACTTAGCAACTAATTAGTTTTATAGTTTTAACTTCTTGTTTGACTATTATATAGCCCATGAATGGTAGTAATTGAATTAGAAAAAGAAACTGAATAATCTTTAACATTGAACAATTAGGAAGAGGTTTTGACCTGAATAAAGGAACGCTGATTAAATAAAGTAATCCTGAGAGTGCGGGCTGGGGTACTCCTGCAGTACCGCCAGCACCACAGTTACACAGTTCATCTGCTGATCTTAACCATTTACCAGCTTAAGTTCTGACACCGGCTAAAAGGATTTGGGTTATCACGTGTTGAACCGCATCTCCCGCCTGTTATGTTTACAGTTACCTACTGTTTTTGGCTTTAAATTTGTCGGAATGGAAAGTGAAATATTTGTAGAAATCATTCAAACAAAATTTCGTAACATATATTTGTGCATCGAGAGGTGTTAGAATCTTTCTTTCTAGGATTTTCCAAAATATCTAATAGTACTGTTATTTTATTTCAATGATAAATCAGCAAATGTATGTTGCTAATATATTTACTGATGATGTAAAAAGTAAAGGTATTTGTTATGATCATAGCTCTATTAAAAATTCTTTTCATGTTATCGTGACACCCCGATTCCATATGAGAATACATCTGAATTCCTAAAGTCAACTTTATGAAACTGAAAAAAAAAAAAAACATGGAAATCAATGAAAGTTATTTAGTAAATGGTGACAATGTACTCTGATGCTGAAATGGGAAGAAAGATTAGCTAAGTTTTGTTTTAGAGCCAAGAACCACGGCTAGTATATTAGATATACTTAGATATTTACTGTTAGAAGCAAATTTTGCTTCTAACAGTAAATTATTTTCCAAAATGTGTCGAAAACTAAGAAAAAATAAAATGGGTACAACCGTGTATTTGGTTTTCAATTAACACACCATCCAAGGTAGTGGAGGTCTATACTTAAGAAGGTTTATAACGATAGTGCGTTTAGCGTACAGAGGTGTCTCTTATAAAAAGAATGGGATTTACAATACCGAAACCTATTGCTTAACCTGTTACCAAAAGAAAAAGAGTCAGAGCCACGTTACCAAGATTTATTTTATTTTGTTGTTTAATTTGAATTTCATTATGATTGTTTATCTAAAGAGCTCACATGTTGCCAAGTATGTATATCCAGGGCAAAGCTTACGTAAGTTTTGATAGAAACAACATTATATATTTTTCTTGATTTACAGAAATATATAAAAAAATCGGAACATTACTACTTATTTATCTTTTTGTGGAAAAAATTACAACCATCATCACTATGTAAGGAAGAAAGTGATACAAAACTAAAAAATTAATATATTTTATTTATTGTAAATTTTAGATTAGTCAAATATAAGGGTAGTTATGATTATCCTAGATATCCCTGGCGTTATATAATAAATGCTCTATTAGCATTTAAGTTTATTGTTGTGTCTTAACTTGCAATGATAAATATGATAAGGTTTGTAATATCTTCAAAATTACTATTAAATGTGTATAGCTTGTTTATATTTTATAGATAAGTTTGTAAGTAATAATGAACAAGTTAGCAATTATAATCCAAAATTTTATACAATCCTTTCAGTTTTCTGTTCCTTAATAATTAGATTACAAAATATAACCCATTTTTGATGCTTGTTGTAATGCTCAAAAACTATGTGTGTGTGTGTGTGTGTGTGTGTGTGTGTGTGTGTGTGTGTGTGTGTTTGTGTGTGTGTGTTATTTAAACCAGTATTGCAAGGCAATGGAATATTTCAAATGAAAACAATAAATAAATAAAATAACGCACATCAAGGCTGTACAACTGCTGTACTTTCCAACCTGTCCCTACGACACAGCGTCATTTGGTAGACAATATTGAAGATGGATTCCGTAAATTAGTTTATTGAATTGGCAGCAATCTGCACTCCCCTGAGACACTGTAGCTCAGTCGGTATAATGAATTTATGAGTACATATTTCCAATACGAATTTACTTTAAAGATCTTGAAAAAAAACAATGTGTATATTTTTAAACTAACGAAGGTTTATATGTAACACAAATTTTAGTACTCTTTTTGTACAAAAGTATACGTATAAAAATATAAAGAGGTGATGAACTTAAACTGTTGAATTTGCATTTTCAGTATGTGTATAGTGTTAAAATTGCAGCCAACAGCAGTATTACTTGTAATCCATATCTTGCCCTGTAGGCTCTACAAATTTACATAAAGTGACAATTAAATATTTTGTTATACTTACAGTTACCCGCAAGTTCATGCCCAAATATGATGATTTTGAACCTGTGTGAGCACTTCTGATCGAGTGAATTATATTTATGACGGGAATGTTTAGTTTGCCTTCTTGCCAAGGAAACAATTTTTTTATAAGTGTATATTTATTGCTATTGTTTTATCTTTGATTTTAGTTTTTTTTTCAATTTTTGAATTTGCCATTTTCCTAAACAAGAAAATATGAAAACCTACAAATATACAGCTCTGAGAAGATTAACCCAACTACTGTCAAAAGACAATTAAGTTAGGTTTCATAACAGTATTAAGTGTATAGTTAAAGTTAGTTAAAGTCTTTTATACCATCACTGCTAGCAGTTACCCGCTGCTTTTCACACAAGGTACTAGACGTTGCACGGGTATGACCCTTGCTGATTCGAGTGAATTTTATTTCTGACGCCAATTTGGAGTTTTACTTGTTTTTTTATCACTATAAGAAAAATAAGCCCCGTTGTATATTTATAGCAATCGTAATTTACTTCATTCCTAGTGTTTTTTTGTTTCGTAGTTGATTTTACCTTGTTTCCAGAAATAAAAATCAAGAAAATATATATCACAGATGGGAGAACCCATCTTATTTCAAAAGACAACTAAGACGGATTTTATAAAAAAAATTTAAATTTATAGTAAAAATTATGTAGTAACATTGTCTTTTGCATTTAATAATTGCTCCAAATTTACAGTTAAATATACATTAACAATCACATTATTTACGTGTTTCCATCTTTTGAAACTGAAAAATAATTTTTATATTTTCGAACATCGACCTGGAATTAGTAAGTTAGTTCATAAGCACAATCCAGCGAACTTTCAAGAAGCATAGTTTTTTCCGACTGCTTCAAAGGGAGTCTTCGGAATCAAATTCCGACCATGATATGTTTTAGGATATTTAATACGGTATATGAGTTCTACCATAACTACTAATCGCTGAATTCTAAAAACTGCATTACACTGAAAAGCACTATAAATGTAAACGATTTGGAAATATTATTTAAATAAATTTAATGTAACATATGGTTCAGCTGTCATAAAACAGTGTTAAAACAAAACATTTGATTACATTTAGCAGACTATTTTAGTTAATAAATCACTACTTTGAAGACCAGAGAGGCTTAGCCCGGAGATATTTTCGAAATACCTATATGGTACCGAAAGCGTGTCCAAGAAAAGTTTCAGAAAAATCAATTAAACAGTTTATGTTAAAAAACAAACAAACAAATGCAATTTTTCATTTATAATAATTTTAGGATAACATAGTAAATATGTCATAATTTTATTCGATAATCGTTTATGTATTAAACGCATAACAAACACGTAAGTACTCAACGTATAAAGTATATATTTGATAACTGGTGTATCAATAATAAAATTGTGGTAAAAAGTATTTTTTATTTTATAATCTCAAACATAAGTGGTATATTGAATAGGAACCTTTAAAATATATAAATTATTTTTTTGGAATGTTATAAAACTTTTTGTTATTGTAATAATATTGTAGAAAATGTTTAATAAAGGTTTTGGATTAAATTACTGATTAACTTTAGAAAGATAGAAACGCTGTCTGTACTACAGGAAAAGTAAATATTGAGACTTCACGTCCCACCGGTGTATGCTTGAAATACAAACACGAATTCTAAGTCACTACTAATATTAAACCTAACATGTCTGTGTAAGCGACTGAATGGAGAAAAACGTTCTATCCCTAGTGTAATTGTTCTTAATAACAACCAAGTAGAACAATGGCGAGTACTTTTTCTCCATGTTTTAAAATGTAAAGAGCATATTTTTCTAGTTGTACAGTTCACATATTCCCCTCCAACCACTACTGGAGGATGGGGAGGTGAGAGTTTGACTTCGGCTTTGATTAAATGGGGTTTTATTGCTAACGATGACACCAAAGACGTGGCCACTTTCCAAGATCCACTCAGTTTCCGCTTAGTATTTAACAGCGCATATCATCATCACCATGTTAGAATTGAGAATCGAATTACCGCCGGTTTCTTTTTCTTGAAAAGTTTAACATAGGTTGAAATATGAGTTAAATATGGATTAAATTACTGATTAACTTTAGAAAGAGAGAAACGCTGTCTGTACTACAGGAAAAGTCAATATTGAGACTTCACGTCCCACCGGTGTATGCTTGAAATACAAACACGAATTCTAAGTCACTACTAATATTAAACCTAACATGTCTGTGTAAGCGACTGAATGGAGAAAAACGTTCTATCCCTAGTGTAATTGTTCTTAATAACAACCAAGTAGAACAATGGCGAGTACTTTGTCTCCATCTTTTAAAATGTAAAGAGCATATTTTTCTAGTTGTACAGTTCACATATTCCCCTCCAACCACTACTGGAGGATGGGGAGGTGAGAGTTTGACTTCGGCTTCGATTAAATGGGGTTTTATTGCTAACGATGACACCAAAGACGTGGCCACTTTCCAAGATCCACTCAGTTTCCGCTTAGTATTTAATTAACAGCGCATATCATCATCACCATGTTAGAATTGAGAATCGAATTACCGCTGGTTTCTTTTTCTTGAAAAGTTTAACATAGGTTGAAATATGAGTTAAATTCTTAAACATGAGCCGTTACTATGTCAAATGAGTATGAAAGATCGTTAGGTTAGAAGTTCGCTTCGTCTAGCCAGACTTACTTGTCAGCTAGGCAAAGTCGCGAAGAGATTTCAATAATGCTAGAGTAAAGAAAGAGCAAGTAGTTATTGGGACTCATTTGTATAATAATTTATGCCTAAATTCAGAGTGTAAAGCATACTCGCCAACTTGGTGGGACCCTGAGATCATATCGATCCTGTGGAAGTGATCAATGCGCTGTTACTCGTAATAATGTAATAGTAATAATAATAATAATGTTGTACCTTTTTCTAAAAATTTAAATGTAAACATTAATATACACTAAATTATTCCTGGGGCAACTATCTCCAAAGTATTTATCTCCAAGTATAAATTTCATGCTTTTTATTTTTATGTTCCATCTGTTAATATACGAGGTATGGCTATTAAATAACGGGACTGACGCTGCAGTGGAACGAGTGCGCATGCGCCAACCAACAATGACCAACAGCTGTGTAGTTTGAGACTTCCTCTTCAGAATGAAGTTAGTCTCGTTTCTGTAAACAACATCGTTGTGTCATAACCTTCATTTATGTAAGTGTTGTTATTTTGTTTTGCTGGAAAAATGGTTAGCGTAATAATAGAGCACCGAATTGTTATTAAATTTCACGTTAAACTTGGAAAAAAACCGCTACCGAAACCTATAATTTACTAAAAGAAGTGTATGTCAGTGAATGTTTATCGCGGACTCGTGTTTTTTAATGGTTTAAGCGTTTTCAAGATGGTCGAAGAGACGTGGAAGATGATTCGCGACCAGGTCGTCCTTCAACATCAAAAACGGAAGACAATGTCGAAAAAGTTACTAATTTGATTCGGTCTGACCGACGATTAAGCATTCGTGCAGTTCCTGAATCTGTAGGCATTGATAAAGAATGTGTACGGCAAATTTTACATAACAATTTGAACATTCGAAAAGTGTGTGCAAAAATGGTACCAAAAATTCTTACGATTGATCAACAAGCAGCTCGTAAAAATGTTTGTACTGACAACTTGAATGCCATTGAAAATGACCTAAATTTATTGGAAAGAATAATAACATGTGATGAATCGTGGTTTTTTTACTTATGATCCGGAAACGAAGCGCCAATCCATGCATTGGAAGACCTGAACTTCACCGAGAGCCAAAAAAGCAAGAATGAGCAAGTCAAAATTTAAAGCAATGATGATTGTTTTTTTTCGACATTCGTGGGATTGTTTACCTTCACTGGGTTCCTGAAGGTCAAATAATTAATCAACATTACTATCTTGAGGTAATTAATAAACTACGTGAAAGAGTAAGAAAAAAACGACCCGAAATGTGGAAGGACAAATCATGGATTTTGCACCAAGACAATGGGCCAGCTCATTCCGCGTTATCTGTCAAGCGGTTCCTGACCAAGTACAGCATCCCAGTGTTAGAACATCCACCTTACTCGCCAGACCATAGCACCATGCGACTTTTATCTTATCCCTAAGGTGAAATCTGCATTGAAAGGTACGAGATTTGAATCCGTAGAAGCTGTTCAAGAAAAAGCGGCAAGACTCCTGAAAGAGTTGACAGAAGATGACTTTCAGCATTGTTTCCAACAATGAAAAATTCGCATGGAGCGTTGCAGGGATATAGAAGGGGTGTATATTGAAGGTAATAATAAGTAATTATGTTTAAAATGAAAATAAATTTTTTTACAATATCAGTCCCGTTATTTAATAGCCATACCTCGTACTGTAGGGTTGTCATACATGAGAGAGAACGTACTTCTAAATCCGTGATCTCAACAAGTGATTACTTGACGTTAAATTGTATCTAAAATGTGTCACCAGCTTTAGGATCACTTACTTCCTCAAGAATTCTTTTCAGCCTCTAAGACCATCTGATCGTCTAGGTACATTTTCATAGTTAGCTTACGTAGCGTTTTAAAATCATAAAATACTCCATTGCATGTCGAAAGGCCTTAAACTCATTGCGCCTTGAAACAAAACAATATTAGGACAAGTAAGCTATTTTTGTTCCTGCGTTTCTAACTTAACACTATGCTCTCATAGAATTCGGAGTGAACTTAAACAAAATACTCCTAACTAAAAATATGTGCAATTATATTATATTGTATAACTTTTAATCAATTATTAATGAGTATATAAGGTATATATGGGCAATGGCACACGCTTTCTGCTTTAAAATTATCTTGTACTAGCCCAATACTTAATTCAATTTTATGTATGCGACAGCAAAAATTAAGCAGGAGAAAAGAATCTCCATTGTTTTGAACATTAATTATTGTGTTTAATAAATAAACCATATAACCATATTCATTTGTGAACCGAAAATGAAATGGTCTTAAGTATTCAGCTCTTATTGTTAGTTTTACAAAACCGAGTATATTTATTACAGCAGACTGACAATGTAACACAACAATATTTAATTATTATGTTGATGAACCAGAAGTGCTCATACTGGTGCAAACCCTACGAAATCGCGCGCTAAGGGGCTAAGAGTTATAATTGAGATGAAATTATCTCAAATAAAAATGTTGGGTAGCAGATGAAAGAGTTTTTTAGTAATTTGTTAAATAAAACGTTGTGAATGAGCAACAGATTATCAATCTACATATACAGGATTGGGTACAAATTCTCTCCCCACACATTTATTCAGATCTGGACTACTGCTGATTACTTTTTCAGTAGCAAATTTATAATAATTGCCACCATATTGGATCAGCCATTTTAAAATGCAAAAGTGGTGATTTTGATTTCAATGCATTTTCCAACTGATTCCAATGCACGAAACAAATGTCGTCTAATGCCATTATAGTGGTTTTTTTTATAAAGTAATGTTTCAGTAATTTCTACAAAAATGATCTGAGGTGGTATCATTATAAATGGAAGAACGTGACAAAAATAGGTACGGGGGATACTTAAACCTGTGTACATTATAATACCTCATTAATTAATGCAGTAGCAGGTAAAACTGTCACACAGTAAATTTTTACTGACGACTAATTTTATAATATTATTTTCTACTTAGATTAGAAAAGGAGTAACCGTAAACGAGAACTAGACACGTCTACTTAGACAGAAAAAGGATCGTATGCCAACTTATTGCTTCAATTTCGTATAAAACCTGCCGAGCTTATAATCTTATCAACTTTGATTGGTTTCCAGAGAAAATTGAGACGATATTTAATCGAGTTGCCATTTATCCTCAGAAATACAGAAATTACATAATATACATAATAGTTACATTTAAATTCATAACTAATCAACAAGAGTACAGGAACTGTTACCTAGAGTAGTCCTATACTCTCTTTCAAACTAAGTAAAGATAAAAATTAATTTCTTATAGCGTAATAATACTACCATACGTTTCTAAGATGGAGGTGCAATGCAAAACTAACATTGGAAACTAACTGAATACTTCGTAAAGCTTTGGTAACCAACAAATACTTATTTATTGCAGGAAAATATATTTGTATACAAACTGTTTATTGTTTCACCATATGAAATTTTAAAATTCAAATATTGTCACATGTTGTTTAATGGAAGGGGGTCTAATGATTTGAAATTTAAATTTGACATGGAATCTAATGAAACTTGGAGTGGGTATTCATAAACTGCTTTTATCTATGTAAATATTTTTTATAAAATCTATATATATATATATATAATATTATTTATCAATATATGTTCATTATACAAAATAATTTCGATGTTTAAGATTGCATAATATATTATGTGTTATAACATTAAAACACAGACATAAAAAATATAAAGATACGAAAATAATATTTTCACAGATCTTTATTTTTTTGTATTTAACTATTTTTAGTTTTTTTTATTTATTCGTTCCGTTTTCCGACTTGATGGGTTGAGGAAAAATATAACTCAAACTTTTTATTACATGTGTGAATGATATGTTAAGGTACTTGTCACAACGTAAATTACAACAGTTGTAATTTTTTAAAGATTTAAATATTTGGCAGATCAAAAGATTACGACTCGTTAATTAATTACTAATCTATCACTAGTTAATTCATCGCACAAATTAATGTTATTCTTGCATCATTTGGTGGTTTAAAAGCGTCACTTTATCAAACTCACAGTGAGGACGCTTTGTGAGATTAAAGTGATTAAATTAGTTTTTACGTATTATGACGACTTTTAAATTTCATTAAGTGTACATTAATATTGTAACACTTATTATATAACTTTCATATATGAATTAGAAGTTACATAATTTTATTATTTATACTGTCCAAAAAATTGTTGCGTTTTGTTTTATTGCTTATTTTGTTGCTCATAAGCTTACAAACTAAACATTATTATAATTTTTTACTTCTTCATTACAAAAGAATGCTAAGATCCAGAAATTGTTGTAGCGTTATAAGACCATTCTGTATACGTAATTTATAGCTTTGAGCAATTAAGGAAAAGGTTCTAACTATAGGATCGCTGATTGAATAAAGTAACTCCTGCCACGCTGCCATTGCCACAGTTTCTCTTTTGACTATTTACCCGCTTAAGTCCTGACAACGGCTAAAAGGATTTGCTTTATTACGTTTTGATCTACATTACCCGCTTGTCCTATCAACTGCTGTCGATATTTTGTCGGTTTAAACTTGGTCTGAAGGGATTGTGAATTATTTTAAATATAATTAAAACCCAATTTCATAAATATTTATCTGTTCATCAAAATGAAATGGGTGTTAGAATCTCCTTTTTTTAAGACTTTTTTACACATTGAATATTACTGCAATTCAATATTGTGATGTTTAAATGTGTTAGGAATATATTTTCTAACGATATAAATCGCTAATATCATTTGTTGGGAGAATGGTTTTATAAAACCCTATTTTTTAATTTACCATGATATCTCAAGTCTTCTTTGTTAAAATATATTTGGGTAATTTTGTCAAAATGTCTGAACGTGTGCGTGTAAGCCTGTACGTCAGGACTGAAAAAAGGTAACCAATTGTTGTTTGGTACCCGTAGTTACTCGAGGATAGATAAAATATGTTCTCTTATCTTGATCTTCTGGGAAGCTATTTTAAATGGTTGTGTGTTTAAAATTAATAGAAATATCTCAACCAAAAGTAACTTATCGCAGCAGCTACCTACCTATCTACTTATCGCAACACCATCCCAGGAAGCTACGTGAAGCTGACCTAATTTCGTTCGCGCTTCTTACATAATACAATTTCCATCTCGTCGAAATCCTTAGCAAAGCAGTCTACAATGCTACATATAATTTTAGCCTGTAAAATCCACTGAGCTGGCATAAAAATTTTCTCAATAAATTTTCTGTCTGGTCATGTAATATTTTCTGTTACACCTCTTTTGTCAATGTAGGATGCTCACGTTAACTACAGCATTATGTGAGCAGGTTCAACGTATCTAGCAACGCTTAAAAACTAAGGTTTTTAGATATGAACATTGGTACAGACAAATTACGCAGGGTTGGACCGGATCCAAGGGATACGAACAGAAAAATGCTCCATTTAAAGTTTCACGTGGAATTTGAAGAACAAAAGCAAATTATTAATTGGTGTATGAAATTGTACTAATAAAATACTTGTATTATAAACAATATTTTCCCGGTAGGTGAATTTGCTACAATAAAGTCCATAGTTATGAAACTCTCCATTTAGCTGACGCACACCGAGCAATAAATTTATTATTTTTATTTTTCGTTTTGGATCCTTACTAATATTTAGATGTAGGATTAATAGGAAGCTATATGGAGCTATGTCACTCTTAAGTTTATATAATTTTGTTCATATGAGTATTTTTCTATGTAATGGACCTGGTACAGAAACGTTGTTGTGTTATCAGAACAACATAGCAAAGTTTTATTTGCTACGTGTTAGCAAAGCCTGTCACTCGTAGAGTTTCAACATTTTATTTCTCTTTTTCCTTATAACTGTCTGCCTGCCCGATATCTCGGCAACGGTATCGTAACCCGAGATGTGTCGTAATCACTCATAGAACTGAAACGTTTTATTTCTGTCTGCCCGTATAACTGTCTGCCTGCACGATATCTCGGCAACGATATCGTAACCCGAGATGTGTCGTAATCACTCATAGAACTGAAACGTTTTATTTCTGTCTGCCCGTATAACTGTCTGCCTGCACGATATCTCGGCAACGATATCGTAACCCGAGATGTGTCGTAATCACTCATAGAACTGAAACGATTTATTTCTGTCTGCCCGTATAACTGTCTGCCTGCACGATATCTCGGCAACGATATCGTAACCCGAGATGTGTCGTAATCACTCATAGAACTGAAACGTTTTATTTCTGTCTGCCCGTATAACTGTCTGCCTGCACGATATCTCGGCAACGATATCGTAACCCGAGATGTGTCGTAATCACTCATAGAACTGAAACGTTTTATTTCTGTCTGCCCGTATAACTGTCTGCCTGCACGATATCTCGGCAACGATATCGTAACCCGAGATGTGTCGTAATCACTCATAGAACTGAAACGTTTTATTTCTGTCTGCCCGTATAACTGTCTGCCTGCACGATATCTCGGCAACGATATCGTAACCCGAGATGTGTCGTAATCACTCATAGAACTGAAACGTTTTATTTCTGTCTGCCCGTATAACTGTCTGCCTGCACGATATCTCGGCAACGATATCGTAACCCGAGATGTGTCGTAATCACTCATAGAACTGAAACGTTTTATTTCTGTCTGCCCGTATAACTGTCTGCCTGCACGATATCTCGGCAACGATATCGTAACCCGAGATGTGTCGTAATCACTCATAGAACTGAAACGTTTTATTTCTGTCTGCCCGTATAACTGTCTGCCTGCACGATATCTCGGCAACGATATCGTAACCCGAGATGTGTCGTAATCACTCATAGAACTGAAACGTTTTATTTCTGTCTGCCCGTATAACTGTCTGCCTGCACGATATCTCGGTAACGATATCGTAACCCGAGATGTGTCGTAATCACTCATAGAACTGAAACGTTTTATTTCTGTCTGCCCGTATAACTGTCTGCCTGCACGATATCTCGGCAACGATATCGTAACCCGAGATGTGTCGTAATCACTCATAGAACTGAAACGTTTTATTTCTGTCTGCCCGTATAACTGTCTGCCTGCACGATATCTCGGCAACGATATCGTAACCCGAGATGTGTCGTAATCACTCATAGAACTGAAACGTTTTATTTCTGTCTGCCCGTATAACTGTCTGCCTGCACGATATCTCGGCAACGATATCGTAACCCGAGATGTGTCGTAATCACTCATAGAACTGAAACGTTTTATTTCTGTCTGCCCGTATAACTGTCTGCCTGCACGATATCTCGGCAACGATATCGTAACCCGAGATGTGTCGTAATCACTCATAGAACTGAAACGTTTTATTTCTGTCTGCCCGTATAACTGTCTGCCTGCACGATATCTCGGCAACGATATCGTAACCCGAGATGTGTCGTAATCACTCATAGAACTGAAAAGTTTTATTTCTGTCTGCCCGTATAACTGTCTGCCTGCACGATATCTCGACAACGACATCGTAACCCGAGATGTGTCCTAATCACTCATAGAACTGAAAAGTTTTATTTCTGTCTGCCCGTATAACTGTCTGCCTGCACGATATCTCGGCAACGATATCGTAACCCGAGATGTGTCGTAATCACTCATAGAACTGAAAAGTTTTATTTCTGTCTGCCCGTATAACTGTCTGCCTGCACGATATCTCGGCAACGATATCGTAACCCGAGATGTGTCGTAATCACTCATAGAACTGAAAAGTTTTATTTCTGTCTGCCCGTATAACTGTCTGCCTGCACGATATCTCGGCAACGATATCGTAACCCGAGATGTGTCGTAATCACTCATAGAACTGAAAAGTTTTATTTCTGTCTGCCCGTATAACTGTCTGCCTGCACGATATCTCGGCAACGATATCGTAACCCGAGATGTGTCGTAATCACTCATAGAACTGAAAAGTTTTTATTTCTGTCTGCCCGTATAACTGTCTGCCTGCACGATATCTCGACAACGACATCGTAACCCGAGATGTGTCCTAATCACTCATAGAACTGAAAAGTTTTATTTCTGTCTGCCCGTATAACTGTCTGCCTGCCCGATATCTCGGCAACGATATCGTAACCCGAGATGTGTCGTAATCACTCATAGAACTTAAACGTTTTATTTCCGTATGCCCGTATAACTGTCTGCCTGCACGATATCTCGACAACGACATCGTAACCCGAGATGTGTCCTAATCACTCATAGAACTGAAAAGTTGTATTTCTGTATGCCCGTATAACTGTCTGCCTGCCCGATATCTCGGCAACGATATCGTAACCCGAGATGTGTCGTAATCACTCATAGAACTTAAACGTTTTATTTTCGTATGCCCGTATAACTGTCTGCCTGCTTGATAACTCGGAAAAAAAATTACCTAAAGATTTTAAATCGTGCAATGAGTTTTATTTTTAAACGAGGTACACTCGAAGTACAGTTTTCTTATGGCAAAAAAACTCCATGAGATTTGGTTGATATGCAGGATACCAAGAAGAAAATACAAGAATGAAAAAAATTGAAAATCTACGTATACTCATAAGGCAATAAGTAAAGTATAACGCATAAAGACTAATTAACCCAATATTAAAATTTCATTTCGTGATGACTTGGTTTGTAGACCTTTATTATTTAAGCATTGATATGAAACCCAGTTTAATGAAAAATATTAATTTAACATGTGGCAAGATAGATTGAGAAATAATTTGTATTGAACCTCATCGAAGCCTGTGTCGCGATAAATGGTGTGTCGTACTCCTTGCAACTTCATGCACATAATCGGTGCTCTAGCACATTCTAGAAATATTTACAGTTACGGATGTTTATAATCTCTTGTCCATGCATCTCGCTAATATGTTATAACTCAAAAGTTACTGGATTATAATTAGATAGCAGTGTATTCTAAATTAGATATGGCGCTTATTAAAATATTTATTACTCAGATATTATTTCTGATAACAAAATATAACTTCTTAACAACTTCCTTCAACTAAACCAATCTTTACTATTCGTATAAAATGTTCAGTTTTTGTTATTATACACCACATTTTGTGTGGCCGTCATTCTGAAATCTAAGAAGATATATTTATATATTTAAAACAAGTCTTAATTATTGGACTTGGGTTGATTCATCTAATTGCAGAAACAAAAGTTGCGAAGTAATAAAAAAAAGTTATAAAATACATCTCGTAAATTTTAATTTCAGGAATATGAATAAATGAATTAATAAAGAAAACAGTGTTACGAACAGGAGACTATAATTTAAATCATAAAACACTTTGTAAATCCCAATTAGTGAATATCGAAAGACGTAATTTGTTCATAACAATATTATATGTACTAGCTGTGTATTAAAAATGTAGATTTATTGGGCTAGAGTAAAGGAAAATATTGATAGGCCTACATAGAATGTGTCTTTTTCAACACCATAATTTTCAATATTATATAATTGAAAGTTTTAGACAATCCGCCTAAATATTTAACTGTAATCCTAAATAGAAAATACTCAACCGTGATTGAGACCTAGGCTATTTGAATTCTAACTAAATAAAGCCTTTCGATTATAAATTAACATGTTTAAATCATGAGTAAAAATATGTATGAAAGTCATAAGTTTATGACTTAAATGACAACAAAATAGCTATGTTACGAAAGTTATGTTTAGATTTATATGAAATTGAATTTGATTGATTCTCTACTAATATAATAACCACATAAAAATTAGGGACAATCGTTTGTTTTTAAATGTTACTCCGTTATGTTTACTATTTTTGTGGTTACAAATAACAAAACAAAAATGTCTATGTTAAAACTTTTTCTTGGACATTTTTTGACGTAATAAAATGAAATTTTTGAGATACAGCTATACTTGAAAAAATCAAATACTTTTGGAACTGACATTTTTTTGTATCAAGATGTATATCTCTAATAAAATTCAAGTCAATATATAAAATAGTTCCTAAGGTTATAGGAACATAATGGAAATTATGTTTTTAGGAGAAAGTTCAGGAGTCACAATATACAAGTATAATATTATTAATTATCTCTAGGACGCTACAGGACTGTAGACTAAGTTTCACCTTGTAATATTTTTCTTCTTCCAATTATTATTACCTCTTTTAAATTTGTTTAGCTTAAATTTCCTATATCCTCTCACTGTCTTCCTAAGTTTTTCGCAACGCTCTGACAGTATTAACCCCATAGTCTGTTCAGCCTAGTTTTTAAAGCTTTGAGCCGAATACGGTTACCACTATTAAAATGTTGTAGTGCATAAACTCCTAACTCCAGTGCTTTCCTCTCTGTAGACATACATTTTGGAATACGAGATCATACAATGTTACTGAACAACTCACTGGCATATTCTCAACATAAACAATCAGCAGACAAAATGCTGTATCTAGAAAACGGCTTTGACATGTTGACCAAGTGTCTATGAGTGTTAAAACATGTGTGCACTATATAAAATGCAAGCATGATAACGTTTTCTGGCAAAGATCACAAACAAGTCTTACTAAAACATTCTTAAATATTTTAATTTTTTATTAATATTTTTTAAAAGTGCTATGTTTTTTAGATAAGAATATTGAGAAATAACCAGATTTATGTACAAAAAAACCTGAAAAATGTTGACAAATATGACCCTTTAAATCTCAAACGTATGTTTTAATGAATCTGTTTTAATAGTCTGATATCGAAAATCTATTATGTGATTTTTATTGTATATGAAAATTGTGCTAAAGTTATTATTTTATGTATTGATTTACATAACGTTTTTCCATGCAAGTATTCCATAAGTTCACATCTCTGGTATTTGAATGTATTTTCATGTGTTTAAGGTAGTGTTATTAAAATTTATTCGAATAAAGTGATGTTCAATTCAGTAGTTTGTAATATTGAAAGATGTAGCCCAATTCACTGTTATTTGTCTGGTAATCCATTTTACAACATTAACTAATAGATTAAATTATCTATATCATCAACAAAGGATAACATGGCTTTGTCATCAGTTCATGTTGTGAACATTGTACGAGTGTTGCGTTGACTCCTAATTGATCTATGCACTACAATTAGAAAAATATGTAAATTTAAATTAGTTGTTCTGATGGTTTACGGTAAAACTTCAAATGTGATATCTACTTTACTGTACGAATTAACTCATTTTATATTGCATTAAAAAACAGTTGTGATAAAAAGCTCCATGTATAAAAATAATTAGTTTAAAAAGTATGGTATAATACTTTATTTATGCTGAAGAAAATTAAAATTAACTGAGAAAACAGAGTTGTTTGCTTTTGAAATAAGCCAAGCCCCTTAGCAAAACAGATGATGGTTATAATCATAACAGATTGTGCCGAGGAAGGCCAATACCCATTGGAGTTATAACCATTTTGAAGTAATAATATTGAGGTATGATGGAACAAAAGTAATGTTTATTACAAAATGAGGGTTTAAAATTAATTTTTCGTTAATAATCCAGTTTTAAATTTGGACTATATAAGATAACTAATTATATGTTGAATAAGTAGTGTTTGGTTACAATACATAATCAAATCAATCAAAACCTTAAGATTACTTTTGCATAACAACGTGCAAATACATCCAAATAAAGTTACCTGCATTATTAAAAAATCTCGTTATTAATCAGCAGCTAAGCAAAATTATTAATTCAATTAGTGAATATAAGTCAGAGACGGCGCTTGTAAAATATTTATTGCTCAGTTACTATTTTGTATAGCAAAATTGTAATTGGTATGTAGTTTAACAACTTTTTATTGTGTATATAATTATAAACCTTTTAAAACTTTTTTATTTTCGTACAATGTACATTTAGAATTCTGGGAATCAATCTTCAGGTACTAAGGTCATTAAGTAAACTTTTTATTAGTAAACCATTTTTAATACTCGTATAAAATCTTCTTTTTTTATTTATTACACAAAATATTTGTGAGACCATCATTTTAATGTTTAAGATGTTGAGGTCTTAATGATTCTACAAAGCTTGGGTTATATATTTTTATTCATTACAAATTTATTATTTTTTATTAACAAACGATTTTATATTCAATAAAAGATAACTTTGTTTTGTAAGAATACATAAATACAAATGGTGAACTAAAGAAGATCGGACTCTTATGATATTTCTTACTTATTTTGACTGTACCAATCATAGAGAATATTTGATTTAGACATCAGTCAGAGAATAAAATATAAGAGTTATAGAGCGAGTTATAATAATTTTACTTTATATTTTTCTAAAAGTACATGAGTATATAAACAACAGAATAAGCACTTTACACTTCATGAGTTTCTGACAACAGGTTACTGATTAATATTTAAAAGTGTGTTTTTTGCAGTATAAATTGGAAACAGTATTGGAAACACAATTTTAAACTTTTTTTAAACTTTTTTTAAACACATTCTTTGATTTTCTCGCTACGATTTAGTTGCTCATGTGACCAAAGTAATCAGAGTTACTTTTTTATGACTACCAATGGAACGTTGTTTACTATTTTCAATAGCTACAAAGGAGATGTAGAGGGAGAGTTTTCAACCAATTTTAAGTTCACTAGAAACTGGATTTCACTTCGCTCAGTC
Source organism: Homalodisca vitripennis (assembly GCF_021130785.1). Classification (NCBI taxonomy): domain Eukaryota; kingdom Metazoa; phylum Arthropoda; class Insecta; order Hemiptera; family Cicadellidae; genus Homalodisca; species Homalodisca vitripennis. The sequence continues at coordinate 34,601,394 of NC_060210.1, forward strand.
AAATATTGTAACTAATAAAAAATTACAAATAAGTCTCTTACTGAACCTTATAGGAAACCAAAGAAAAAAATTACAGTAACTTGTGGAATATTTATTTATTCGTACTGACATTCCATTTGAATTAGTAATTAGTAGTTGTGAGTAGTAGTACCAAAGTAGTAGTACCAAAGAAATTTGTTTTTGTAAATTTAAACTATGCAACATAGTTTTTTTATTCCACATATATATGTATATTGTACTACTTATAATATAATAATGCTTACAACCATAACAAATTTTTATATAAATAAACAAATTACGGCTACTGATTTGCTATAGCCGTTCTGAAAAGTGAACGACTACAAAGTTATATAATCTACTTGTCATGTCAGGCAGAACGTGACTGCTCAGAGCCGAGGTTTGTCATGGTTGGCTGGAGGGAAATGAAGTAACCATGTAACCGTATTATTCAGTTTAATCACAACTTTCTCTTCATTGCCTTACTATATTTCTTACACTTAGGATATTTAAGGCTAATATAGTCTCTGTGATAGCTATAACACAGAAGATTCAAATTTTGGGAAGTTGAAATACTATTTGCTTTTACTGAAAATCTTCTGCGATCAGTAACTCTATGTATTATTGTTACGTTATACTTTAAAATAACATATTGTGTTGATACTTTCGTAAATTATGCTATAATAATAACTGTTACTGTTGATTAAAAAAATATATGTACGTATATTTGTGGATACATGCATTTGGATACATGCAGATATATAAATTATATCAGACACACATTATTATTGATCAAAATCTTGGAATTTAAAACGAGTTAAACTTTACTACAGTAAGTATTATTTGTCTAAAGCAAGTTAAAAACTCAATCAGTCTTATATTTTGCCAAAAATTATTTATACAAAGTTTAGCCTAACAGTCTAATGCCACATGATACATCGGTTGTTTTTTTAATACCTGATTATACAGACCATCATCCTGATCTTAAAACTTCATCGAAAATTTCTTCGTGCTCTGATCGACTCAACATATACTTAGGAAGTGTTATTCTAAGAAGCGAGTCAAATACAGGTTCGGTTTCATGACTATAAGCACCTTCAGGCCCTTCTCTTTTATGAAAATCTTCTGGGTCTGGTGGAATAGAATTGTATTTTGGCCTGTCATTGACAGGTTTTAAATTTTGCTCTTTACTGTTTTCTTCTTCATCATCATTTCTGTCCTGATTTTGAGATCTCCTCTTCTCTGTTCTTCTGTTTTGTGTAGAAGTGTATTGAGGTTTTCTTTTTTCCCGCTTTAAGGCATTATTGGCTTTACCATAAACACTCTTTTGAATTACTGAACTTAATTCTACATCTTTGGGATTTACCTTTAAAATATCATATGTTACTGCTGGGTAATCCTTGATATTAGTTAGCAAAATTACTGGTAAATCTGTTGGCTGTGGTCTATGTGCTTTGGTTACCACATCTTTGATAGTAGTGTCTCTTATATTAGGTGATGTTAGGTTTGATATAATTTTGCCATCAATACCAACCAGCCCATCATTCGAATAAGGCAATGAAAGGAGTGGCTGTGTGTTTAATATTTTCTTTGAAGAGCCACTTTCACTTTTAAATTGTTCTGGTTCAGAGGTGTCTTGCTCTCTCGGCGTAACTCGAAATTCTTTAACTTCATGATAAGCCAAATGCTTACCTTTAGGTTCGGAGGCGGCTATAAGCATACATTCTTCATGTTGAACCCCCTTTCTATCCAGACACTGGTAGCACGTCATTTTGTTTTTTATGATCTTTTTGCAGTCTGTTCGGTTTTTCGAGCTGAATTCATGAAGAATTTCTTGTAAATCTTTTTTTGATTTGTCATTGGAGTAATAGTTTAGATCTTCAGAACTCATGTTTGGCAGAGTTTTTTTGGCCTCTTGGTTACTTTCACTTTCGTCCTCATCCTCTTCTATAACGTAAGGAATGTTCGTATATTTGTAATCCTTGTTGTTTGTTTGTGCTTCCTGTGCACCTCGGACATTTGTCACACTTTCTCCTGTGTAAGGATCGATTCCTACAAGCTCTGGAAATAGTTTGTAAAAAGCCTCTTCATAAGTTGGACCAAATTCTGATTCATCTTGTTTATCATCTGCAGATCTGCTATTGTTACTTTTCCGTTTTATTTTTCTTCCCCTCTCATCATAATCATCCGGATCGTACTGTTCTTCTGAATGACCATAGAAGAAAGGGTCAAGGCCAACTATTCTAGTTGTTTCATCGTCTTTTGAACCTTGCATTTTGTCTTTTATCTGGGATTTAATTTTGGGTTGTTTGTTATTAAATTTTTTAAAAACTTTCTTTCTTTTAAGTTTACCATTATTCAACTCTTTATTGTCTCTAACATTTTTTCCTTCTACCTTATAGGGACTGCGGCGTTTATTGTATTGTTGTACATTTATATTTCTTTCTTCGTTTTGATCTAGTTTTTCAGAGTTCCGTTTCAGCCTATAACTTGCAGTAGGCCTCTTTGAACCATACGAAGACTGTGTAGCGTACTCATACCTGTTCTCATCTGGATCAGAAGCATAAGAGCATTGTTCGTAGGAACCACCAGTTTTATAATTTTTACATACCATGCAAGTTACCCCATTTTTATTGACTTTGTGACAGTCGTCTTCTTCAGAGGCACCCGGAGGGCTATATTCCTTTTCAATATCAGTGAAATCTTCAGTTTCGTCATCATCATATTTTTCTTCATCATAATAATCTATTTGCTTTCTTTTTGGATTGTGTGATCTATGTTCAGTATTTCTGAAATACTCTGGGCCAAATCTATAGTGTTCAGGGCCGTGACCTGATTCTTTAACGAGAGGTAAATTATAATATTGTCTAACTTTTCTATTTATAGCAGCATCCTTTTTCACCATGTCTGTCAAAATTCTATCTAGTGCTTCATTTGTACTTCTTCGTTCTCTTGATTGGTACACCGGTGGGTTCAAAGCATCGTCCGAGCTGAATGTTACTGTACTTTCTTTATTAAATGACTTAGATTTTGGTTGGGACTCATAACTACACTCTTCGTAGGTGTTTCCCCCTTCTTTGTCTCTACAAATATAACAAGTCATCTGTTGACGTTTGAATCTTGAAAAGTCCTTTGAATCCATTTTCTTCCGAATTTTCTTACATGATTGTGTTTTGCCATTTGATGTTTTAGCCAATATCTTCTTTTTAGGATTAATTACAGTGGCAATTTCAGTTTGTGGCTGCGAATACAAACCGTCACTACCTGAATATTTGGACCTTACATTTTTTGATCTTCCTCTGCTTGTGTTGTCCTCATAAGAGTCCCTATAATTGTCCCTAGGAGATGGTTTAAAATTTATAGGCTGAACGGGATAGGCGTTCACTGTTTGAGAGGACACAGCATGGTTTTTCGGATAAATATCGGAAGCCTCGTGTGTTTTCGTATACAAAGGACTACTAGGGTGATAATAAGATGAGCTTGGGAGTTTGTAATAATTTTGTTGGGGTTGGTAATTGTAGTTTGTTCTTTTTGGTAAATTATCAGAATATTTAGAGTTAGTGGAATACGCATTTATAGGTTTATGAGTTGAGCTGATATCAGTACGCGCTCTTTTATTGTAGTCATTGTAATAAGAATGATAATCTTCGTCTGTCTCCGGTAACAATGTTGGTGGCTTCTTGTATTTTGTATCAACGGGTTGAGATTTGAGTGAGTAATTATTATTATGTCCAACTGTATGAGGACGTTTTTGTTTAAAATTCTTGTTATTTAAATCTTTGTACTCAGGTTGTTCCTCATCTTCATGAAGCGGTTTGTATTTTTGAGGAGAACGATCATTTGGATCAAGTATTGGCGGTTCGTCATCCTCGTCGTCAGAGCTACTAAAATCTTCCGAATCCTCCACACTGTCGTACTCAATTGGATGTTTTCTGTCAGCTATTCTAGATTGCTGAACAGCGGCTTCTTCGTTTCTCTGATGTTGAACTTCATGATCAATGTCTCGTTGGAGTGAAGAAAACCCTGGAGAAAACGATGATATATGAGGAGGACGGTCTACCCTTGCATTACCATGAACAAAGTCTTGGGGCCGAAATCCATGTTCGCTAGACGAACTCGAGGTATCGAAGAGTGATCGAAAGTTGACGTTGTTATCCACAAATCCGGAACTGTTCGATGGGTTGTGTCCCTGCACGATGAATCCTCTATTTACAACGGGCAGAGTAGCACTGACCCCAACTGGAGTATGAAATATTTGTCGTGACGCTCCACCAGCTATGACATCCAAACCGTAGTGGCCACCTCCAAACAGACCTGTGAAGTCAAGTGGCTGGACAAATCCAACGGTGTCATCTACTGGAGGAACTGGTCCACTTGAAATGACGTCAGCTCCGACCCCACTGAAGTACTTGGAATAGTCAACTTGAGGTTGATCATTTTCGAGGTCATCTTCTTCACTACTGTTTTCATACGTGTCGTACTGGGCAAGACAGGATGCTGCTGCCAGCACAATTAAGGCTATGTATATCTGAAACAGTAATTTCTACAAATATCTTCATGTACAACATAAATTATAGTTACTCACTTAAATGTTCTCTTGAAAACAAATTAATAATAAATGACTTTATCAGTAACTAATGCAAAGATAAAATTTCAAAAATCTGCAACTAATAGATGGCGACCATTAGAATGGATTTGGAGGTCTTCACGCTTAATATGGCATCCTTACTAATATTATTCAAAATACGACTATTTCACTATTATTTGTTCTCATATTTATAATGACTAAGACTATTGTCACGTGACTATAATTTACGTCTAAATCGAGCTTATTAGTAATCCACGTTAAAAAGAAATTAAGCAGTTTACTATTTCTTCTCTCAACCGTACGTCAGGGTATTCGATGTACGATTGACGGTGAATGAAAATCCATCAAAACGTCTCAGTGTCACTTGAAATACTGCATTCAATTCAACCCGAGAAATTATGCAAATTTATATTCATCTTTTGGATTTAGAAATATCTTCTTCGTTCTTTTTTTAGAAATATGCTCTTCAAAAAGCATACGTTTAATATTAATTGTCTTTTTGCAAGCACCTAAAAGAGATTTATTTGGAATCTATTCTATGTGCTAGATAAAATGCATACAAACAAATCAAAGACATGGTTCAGGCTATTATTGCACAGGATATCTTATTTTTTTCAGTAAAAATATGAATAGATTTAAACAAACCACGATTGTTTTAAATTGCAATATGAATACTGACAAGCTGGATGTCTCGTAATTTTAAGTAATATTGTACACAATCTTGTAGTCACCCAATATAAGTTATAAAATCACTAATTTTTTCAGTGTTCAAAGGGTACAAGATTAGATGCAAATTCAATTCAGAACTTTCTTTTGTAGCTATTGGCAACCAATAACTACTCCTTTCATAGTTAAATTGATTTAAATATTTTCCAATAATTAATTAATAGAAGATATTGAAGAGTATTCAACGTATGTCTTACATATTACGGAACAAATTCAGAATAATTGAAATGTGAATGGTTTTACTTTCTGGGGTCATGATCAGCGAATATACTGAATTATTAAAGGCTGTATAATACAATAAAAGTGATTGAAATATACAGAGTTTTATGAAATACAGCTAACATGTATGATTATCAGTGCATTACGGAACTCTGTACGAAAAGTTTGTGTAAAGGTTGCCTGAAGTACGTGATAAGAATTACACAATCAAGATAAAACAACTTCTCTCCCACACAATATTTAAATTTATGTCTCATAAAGAGGATATGTTTTCTTACATATATGTATCCTACTCTTTGAGATACCTTAAACTCTTTTATCATAAGACTTTTTTATTATGCCCTTGTATCTTACTCATTTACTTGCTCATCGTTTACTACATTCGCATAGATGTATTCATATATTACATATTTATTCTGAAAGCATACAACACATTTCAAATTTTAATTTATCGTCTGTTCTTAAATTTTTGTAAAGCTATATTTGTGAAATCGGTTACAGAATTCGTTGATTTTTCAGTTACATTATAATTTTGTGACCAAATAAAGTAACGACCATATCAGCCTCTGAAATTTTGCAGAAGTCTTATATTGAATTCACACTAACTATGTAAATAACTGTTATATCTCACATAAAAGAGGAAAACTTCATACAACCAACATTAGAAAATTTTCCTTCTTATACAGGTTTAGTATAAGATAATATAGTGATAGAGAAACTTTCTGCCTATGCGTGTGAGTGAATATAACAGAAAACCCATTGTGTGTCAATAACTAAAATAATGGAATTCATTTATAAAATTTATAATTTATTTTATACTAAAAATCTTTTTAATGAGCCCAAATGAAATTGGTTGCACATTAAAAAAAATGTTACAAAGAAATTTGAATGGGTTTATCGTGACAACCCTCATGAAAGAAGAATTTTGCTCAATTTACAAATATTACGGCTTTTTAGTTTAGATTAAACGTTGCAATATCTTACGTAAGCTAATGGATCGTAAGGTAACATCACATTGACTACCAGGTGTTTTCTAGTAGACTAGTTTATTATGACTATTGCTTGAAATACCCGTAAATCTACTTAATAAACAAATGATAAATTAGGATTTAGGATACATATATTTGGTGTATGGCCTATTTGCATGAATTGGTGCACAATGACCGTTTTGATTGATTTATCCCAATGGCAAATATAAAACAGGTTTCTGAAGAGATTCTTTTACATATTTATACATACTATTTTCTTATTTTATCCACAACACCAATTCTACAGTTTTCTCACATCAGGTCAGGTAAAAAATTATTCGTCGTTTATAAATGCTATGATCATGATTGTAATATAAAATTACCTTTGCGAGATTGTATTGAATCGTCCCACCCTGAAATACAAGGTAGGCTGGTATAAATAACAGGTCACGTAACTGACTTCACTTCGGTTACTTGTAAAACTTCAATCTATACCTCATTTTATTCCCAAACTTTTGTACGGGCAGACAGACATACAATGGTACAGAAAAGACTTTTTTACACTCCCTCTTGAAAGACTGGAAATTTTGTCAGAATTGAGTGACTCTCAGCCAAATTCTATGATTAGATTTGCACATCAAAGAACAAAATGTTACATATTAAATCTTTCTTTAAACATCTTGCAAAATCATACATTTAAAATTTTGTACATTAGGATAGGTTTCATAGCAGTGTTAAAATAAAAATAGGTCAGTGAACTTCGAAGAGAATAACAAAGTAAGAGTGCTCAGAAATAGAATTTTTCACCCAAGTTGAACATTGAATTTTACTCTATTATTTTTTTCTCTTTAATATATGAGTAAAACTGTTAAATGTAAATCTCATATGCTTGTTTTCAATTTGTTTACAAATTCTTTTTATACTGCTAGTTTTTATTTGCCATCATGATTACCCATGAGAAAAATATTTGCTAACCCCATTTAATACCGTCTTATTCAATGGAACATATCGCCACATAAAGAAAAATAAATACATTGGTGGTAGGGATCTGTTACGTAATGATAGCTAGCTTAAGGGGACTGTAATTTAAAAATTATTTTAAATGGTTTTCATAGGTTATTAAAATTTTCTTATTATTGTTTAGTACATTGATAACAAATAAATGACATTTGATATTAATATTCAGGTTAAAACTAATTTTCTGACTTTCAATACAAGAGGGCGGATTTTGTCTGTTCATGAAAAATTTATATAGTACTGCACATTACTTTAAATAAAATTCTTACTCCACTAACATAAAAATTTAGCTAAATTGCCTTCAAGATGTTTTATTACACTATAATCAGCTGCTCAAATAAATACTTTGTTCCGAAACATTAGTGTTTATTTACATATTGGTATGGACGCGAATTAAAACATTTTTTGTTGTTGCGCTAGACACATAGAAAAAAGGGATGTTATAACATGTTATATTTAGGATTTTATAAGTAAAACTGATGTAAAATTACGTGAGTGATGTGGTAAAAACTGTATTGTTGGACTAAAGTGTGAGCATTTGACGCGTATGGGCGAAGCTGAAAAGGCTATGAAGGAAATTGAAAAAGGGCGCGTGATGCAAGATTATGTATAAAAGAATTCCAAAAATGAACAAGTCTCTGACGAACTAGACTATGAATATGGAGCTCACTAATGGTAGTTCACTGCAATTGTTGTAGTGATCAATATATTTTAGTTGATTAAAACCTGCCGAAGACTGAAGTCAATTATAGCATTATTTATAACAGTAATAAACAGTTTCTATGCAACTTGAGTATAAAATACATAGTTTCTATGGATTTAAATTTATAATTTGTAGTTTTATATATATATATATATATATATATATATATATATATATATATATATATATATATATATATTACTGCTGCAATATTCTTTAATATAATGTATCTTTCTCTCTCAAGCACTTGAGCAGCCCTGTTTTAAATTTCTTAAAGTTTCATTCATTATTTTCTGAGAAAAGTCTACCAAAATATAGACAACTTAAGCCATGCGTTTGTAAATCATGTAGCTCAGTTGAGAGCTTTAATAATATCCTCTAGTAATTACAACATCTGTTTCATATATAGTTATTAAATCATAAAAGTATTATTAGTATATTATGACAAAACGGATAAATATGAGTTGCCTGAGTTGTAATAATTTGATAAATAATTGGAGACGGTTAAAAAAGGGTTTGACTGCATTAAATTACAGTCGGAATCACTTATCCTAATATTGATTTACTATCACTTTAATTGTTTACCAGTTTATTTTTATGATAAATACTTTATTACGTGATATTTACGTTAAATGTGTACAAATTTACCATTACCTAGAGTATTCTACAAAGTAATAATCTTTCAAGTATTTCAATGCGACTACATTATGTAGTAACAAAGCTATAAACATAAACTGTCAAAAACACACGTTCGGTAATGGTTCGGAAATCGTTTAGTGTATATATTAGGCGCCTCACTCATAAATGTGCACCGGAGGTAATGTATTTATATATAACATTTTATAAGTTTATATATTTCCACAAAAATTATAACTGGCCTACTTTATTATTTTTAATAATATAAAATATGAACTCATAACATAATATTCTACTCATAAAATAATTTAAATTAGTGTACAAATTTAAATCAGCGTAGTTTTTAAAATATGTTTCTTGTGGAAAACTTTATTTTATCACATAATTAATGTACACTGATAAGAAGAAAAATATATACACAGAATAACAATATACCTGGTACTGCGTAGCTGCAAACTTATAATGTGCGAGTTATTTTTTAATAAACAACACTTTGAATATAGTACCGTATAGTTACAGCATTAATAAACTTATGACATGTTATTTGTTTGATATTGCAATTTTAAAGTCTATTGTTATGAAATTATGAGAAATATAATCATTTTAACCTTAATGTTACTTCCAAAAGCCATAAGAAATAAAAGATAAAATAAAAGGGATAAAGTAATAGTAGGATAAAATTTCAAGTAGTCCTTTGTATTTACAAGACGAGTTTCAGTACAATGTTCCTTTCGATACGTTCAGTACTCTGTGGTAGAAGATTAAAAAATAGGAACAAAATGTCTTCATTCAGTTGATTTTGGTTGATCCTTGAAACCTAGAAAGTCATTAATTATAGAATTGAACTTTTTAAAAAGACGGTTAAATATGAATTATTAAGAGAAAATGAATATTTTGTATCATCAGAGCCATGTACGAGGTCCTGACAGTGATATTCAAGTAACAGGTGTGATATTTCAAAATGAAGTTTCAGAAGAAACTGGAAGAAGCCCGGAAGGCTGCAACTAAGTGAACAACCAAAAACATGGATTCATGGGGAAACAAAATAAATTAAAAATCCATGAAATATTTTAAGAACAATATTGTTAATCATGCTAATTTTAATTTAAGATTTATTGCTTCAAGCTCAGATAGCTGAAGATAACTTCAGCCAGTGGACAGAAATTATAGATTATTTACCCATTTATATTGCTTTTACTGTTGCGAAAACATTTTCAACACATAACATTTAAAAAGAATATAAAAATACACTTATACATAGATCTCTCTTAAATTGTTGATGATTCGTATTAATTTCATAATAATATAGAAGGCGTACGCTAAAAGGCGTAATAAACGTACTCTTGTGAAGAACTAACATTCAAAATCTGAAATAATTTCTCACAATCAAATTAAAATATAGAGATTTTGCATTATCACTGATCGTTTTATTTTAAACCTAACGTATATATCTTGCAACCGGAGTTGATCAACATATAAATAACTCGTAAGGGAACAGTTTGGCTATGAAAACTGCCAATAAATTGCTCGACAGATGAGGTGGATTTAGTGAAAACAAATTACCGTTTCTGTTGGTATCATAAGGATACAGGTGGAATGTATACTCGAGTTATTTAGATTGAAACTGACTTACTTCAAAAAAGTTTTTTTAATATTATTCTGAAAAACTTCTCCGTACTAGGAAACGACTTACAATCACTTCAATTGTGTAGTTCTTAAATAAAGTATTATGGTGGTAAAGTAATAGAATTATTGCCAACAATGGTGGTGATAACATAGATAATTTTAAAACTGATCAATGTCAATATATATAGATACAAAAGTGATGTTCTAAAATTTGTTTTTAAAGATTTGTTAAAGCAGCATAGTATTTTGGGCAATTTGCCAGAATACGATCTGAAGGACTAGATGTCGCCAAAAGGACCTTCTTATAGTTAAAATTGGGAGGGATTATTTACGATGTAAGACGATTGTAAGATGAGTAAACAATAAGTAACGTAAATCGTAATGACCAAATAAGAATATGGGTTCAGCAACTGACTGAGCTTAATTAGCTGAGTTATAACTGAAGGTGCTTGAGAAAATGTCGGCCTGCATGTCTGTTCGTATGTCCGAACGATGTCACGAGAACAAATTAACCTCTAAACTTGAAATTTTGCTTTTAAGTTTGATTTCTACATAAGCAATAACGATTTAGACGATGGTGTATTCCATGCCAAAGGATTCGGCTGGAAATAAGCGAATATTTTTACATTGTTCTTATACGTTATCATGATGGCACCGATAAAATAGCAAAATAAATATTTTTGTTAACAGAGTAAAATCTTATGATATTGTATCATGTACCATTTTTATTCATGAAATAAAACCGCTCACATTTAATGTTTTTAAATTGATTGTATGGGTAATAATGATTGCAATAAGAATGAATCATTTTTCATGCAGCCTCAACGAAGCCTATTACTCGGAATTTGGTGCGGCGTGCTACTTTGCAATAATAAAAAAAAAAAACATGGGAACAATAATTATGAAAAAGTTAAGGATATTTGTAATCACCTATGAGCTTTACCGTGATTTATGATGCAGCTATATAGATTAATAGTAAAGTAGGAATTAAATGTTGGTTTATTTATTCCAGGAGCATCGTATGTAACTTTTTAATATAGTCTAAGGCTCATAATCTCAGTATTGCTGATATAGTATAGGACACTTGTATCAAAGGGCAGGGTTATCCTATTAAAAAAGTTAGCTGGTCTAAATACATACATACCAACTGTTGTAACACATTTGTGTATCATCGCCAATTTTCATCGAGGGTCTCACGTAATGTGGTGTTAATTGTTAAAGAGCAAGGAAGGCAGCCCATATTGAACTCAGCGAATGGATAAATAATTCCAAAAAGTTGGAGGACTCTCCTGTAATCTCAGCGGCTTACAAGTTACGCTGAACTTTAGATATTACGTTAGTTTTCATGGATAAAGTGTTTTATGTGAGGTTTAAACGTACAATGTGAAAAGTATATACAATAACCCCTTCATTTCAACTAAGTTTCACTTAAATCTTCAAATTGTTCTTTAATATTTGTTTCATGATAATTATTAATTGTTCAAAGTGAAATAAGTATCATTGGCACCTTTTACATATAAATTTTCTTCTTCTTCTTAGCATCATAATATTGATGTATTAGACGATTATGGTTTTTAATGCGTCATTTAATACATTATTTTTACGGTATTATTTTAAAACTTTAAATATTTATCAATCGTTAATTATACATATCGATATTTTGACTGCAGTAGCTACTGCGATGAAAGCAGCTTCACTGGTGGTTATTAAACTATTGAGTGCGGGTGGCTGGGAAGCGTGGGCGGCTGAAACGACCACGGAATTGAAGGATACTGTTTTTCTTTCAAGGTAATTCTTGCAATTTTTGGAGTAGTCTGCTGGTAAATACAATCTCTATTTTGATGACGAGAGAATTTGACTATACAACCGTTACCACTATCGGTTCAGTTCTTGTGGGACCGACCTTAGATTAAAAATATTTACCAATATCTACGCTCTGTTATGCATGCTGAAAGTTTGCTTCATACAGTCCTATGTTATATTACATTGTTTTAATATTTTTCAGCTGGATTCATATTGCCACGAGTAATTATTCACATAATCCTATTCGGGGATAGCCAAACTGTGCTGACTTGTCTCTTCTGCTTGTAAACAGCACACGTAGCATTGTTTTATTATTAAAAACAACAATCTGTATTTAAAAGGGTTCATTTTAAATATGCCACTATTTGGTACTGAACACTTTAAATTTTATAACAATTTTAAATGCAAAAACTTGCCTTGTTTATATAAACATTTATAAATATGTATTTCAGACTTTATATGGTGGTGAAACCTGTTTTAAGGGAGTAACCTTAAATATTACTTTATTTACAGATGTGATAATTTTAAGACTTTTGATTCTTGGCAACTTTTTTATATTTTCTTTACAAACTGACATATAAGAGTTTAAAGTGCTAAGATTTCTTATGGATAATGAAATTGAGAGACAACGATCAAAATATTTAATATAGAGTACACATAAAACCATTATCGCTGTATTGTAAAATGATGGCTGTTTTACAAGTTTTAAATACATATTTTAAAATTCCTCACAAGTCAAGAAAGGTCCTCATTTAAAGTTTTCTGTTAGATTTATAGTTTCCAAGACCACAATGGCGACTCATTTAAGAAAGGAAACCTGTATAAAGCTATACATGAGATCCAATAATGTTGTCTTTGATTTCAAGCTATTAATCAAACGTTCTAACAGTTTAAGGTTCACTTTTAACATTTATTACTTGCTTCTACATGTCGCGTAACAGGCGCTTTGCTGAAGTTACTTGCGTTAATTCAAAAGAGAAACTATGTCACATTACTTAGTGGCCGTATTCAATGTATCCATTCTATTGTTTCGATATGAACCATCTCAAGTCATTGTTATCTATCTAGAAACAAATTTCCATGGAAAATAAAAATGTAGATCTAGGTAAATGTATGATGTAAATCTTTCTCGAAATATGATACTCACTCGTGCCACATGATACATTCACATTTTTTTATTGAGTTAGGTTTCATGGTAGCGTTCACATAGCAAGAGTTTCGCTAATCTAGGGATGGTTGCTAAAGACCAATGTACCAAAATTTCGCTGATGCTCTGCCAGATCTAATGCAATGCACCATCAGTGAATTCAGTGTTGTCTGTATCAAACCTCATAAAAACTGTTAAGAATATAGGTAAAATAATTTTTCTTTATTTTTGTGGACAGACAGACACTGAAAGACAGTAATGAATGAAACTAAGTTAAAATTACAAGGATTCTCTACAATGAATTTTATTAATTGAAAATTTGCTTACCTTAATAAATGCTTCGATTTGATTTAATTACATTAATAACCTAATAGAGATTTGAATTACATTACATTTAAGCACCGGTATGCTTATTCCAGTAAGATCAAACTTGTGAAAACTGCACTACCCTTTGAGGCCTAGTGTCCTTATCTCTCAACTTCGTCTTTCTGATATGTGTTCCTACGTTCCTCCACAATGTAAATTACGTCAGGGAAAATATTTAAATAATGTATTAACAATCATGGTTAACTGATAGAACATGTTTGCAAAATACGTGTCCGTTTCCGGTCTCGAAATGTCGTAATTTTAGACAATTGATAATTATCACTGGATAAATTAATTACTTATTTTAATTGTATATTATTTTATAATTTGACACATGCTTACGCTTAGTAGATTAAATTTATTATGCGAAAACTACCTATTATCGTTTGTTTAAGTAGGCCAACAGATATCTTATATTCACTCTTTTAGATGTTTTAGTAAAATTTATTTCATATTCTTTGATAGCCATTCATATGATTTATTCTTCTTCTTAATTTAAAATTTCACTTTTTACAGTATTAGTTTAATGAGTTTTTACATTTATTAATTAGATTCCTCAATATATCTGCTATTTTCATTACTAATGCCAAGCTAATAGATCGTTTGAAAAAATCAGAAATAAAAAATTTATGAACATTAGGAAACAGTACTACAACGTGGAACACTTTGTATGTAAATGTAAGATGAACTCTTTTACTAATTATTTAAATTTGTCCTTAATTAAAGTGCAGTTTTTACACCAATTTGACCATAACCGAATTCGTTTTTACATCATATAAGGAACATATCCAGAAAAGGATTTCAATCAAGTTTCATCAAGGAACCTTATGCTAAATACTTTCACACACAAACTTATGTATAAGCCACAACAGGGGATGTAGCTGTCCTTTCTAAACACATTAACATGGAAAACCCATTCTAGAGGATTATACTTGCTTCTGTAAGCTGACGTCTTACTCATGATGCTCATAACTTGGTTTTGCAGCCGTGGAATGGATGTTTGAGTAATGTTTCATTAATATGTTTATTTTATTTCAAGAAATACGTTAGAATTATTTTTATTGATTTTTTTTTAGGTCGCTTATTAATTTTTTATATGGAAAGCTATGTAAATTCTGCAAAATAAAGTTTGAAATCCAGCGGGATGATTATGCCTAATACGATTTGTTTGTCAATAGTGCACTTTCTTGATTCTTTGCCAAAGGCAAATACGAATTTTTTAGGTCAAAGCAATGTGCACTTGTAAACGTTTAACATTCAGTTTGTATATAACGAGACATTACTACTGCTCAAAGACTGGTTTTGCAACCAGTAAAATACTTCTACACTTGTTCCATCTTTCTGTTAATTTACAAATGACCTTGTTATACAGGGTGTCCAAAAAGTCCCGGGTCAGTAAATATTTTTCAAAATATTTAAAAATAGAGCTTCAAAACCTTATACAAAGTTACTGGACATAAAAATATATTTTATCACATATTCAGTGATCCACTACTTCTTCATGGGGGGGGGCCCGCTAGGAGTCAGAAGAAAATCTTAAATGTAAGCATAGGTTGATATGCATATCAAATAAAAGGTCTTTATTAGTAGAGTACATAGCCGCAAACCCGACCTCAAACGGATAACCGAGTCAAAAATGGCAGCCGTTCAAAGATGGCTAGAGTTTGGGTCCAAAAAGTCCCGGGTCGGTTAAATATTTTTCAAAATATTTAAAATAGAGCTACAAAACCTTACTCAAAGTTACTGGACATAAAAATCTATTTTATCACATATTCAGTGATCCGGTACTTCATCAGAGGGGCGGCCCGCTAGGAGTCAGGAGAAAATCTTAAATGTAAGCATAGGTTGATATGCATATCAAATAAAAGGTCTTTATTAGTAGAGTACAT
This sequence comes from Homalodisca vitripennis, assembly GCF_021130785.1. Lineage (NCBI taxonomy): Eukaryota > Metazoa > Arthropoda > Insecta > Hemiptera > Cicadellidae > Homalodisca > Homalodisca vitripennis. The sequence continues at coordinate 34,617,079 of NC_060210.1, forward strand.
AGCCGCAAACCCGACCTCAAACGGATAACCGAGTCAAAAATTACAGCCGTTCAAAGATGGCTTGAGTTTTCAACTTAGGTTAATGTAAAAAATAAACTGATGAGCTTTTTGATTTTAACTTAGGCAGATAGGTGGGTCCTGAATGTATTGCGAGTCGGAGAAGTCGTTTGCTCCTGTTCTAAGCTCTGTCGTTTTGACTCTGAGTCATACAGGTGAATACATCACACATTGCAATTCTTTTTACAAAAAACTTTCTCCTTCAGTCGAATATAAGTTTTTCAACTTGTGACTCATTTGAAGGCGAGTTCCTGTGTGAGCGTCCGTGGGTAGTCTGGGCACCAATATAGCATAGGGTTTCTTGTACTGCAGCCTATTATGAATAATTTTATGGACAGTTCCAACATTGAAGTTTATCATTTCAAGACTGACATACCTATTTTTGCGAATTAACACGTCGATCTGAGAGCAAATCCATAGTTCGACCAGTCGTTTACTGTCTTGCTCATCAGAAAATCTTTTACGGCCACTTTGAAATTGTTCTACTGATGCTTAAATATTCAATCGATTCAAGCCATTTTATCTATAAAATTTAACAGTATTTCGTATATTTCACGACGTTTTATACCTTCCATGAGTAAAAATCTGATCACAGCACGTTGCTCTTATGCCAGGATAAGCTAGTTAATATATTGCTTTTCTAAACATATTAAAACAAAGGGTTTGTTAAAGCTTGTGGTAGGAAGCTCCCGTAAGTTTGCGTTATAAGGGGATTGCGAAGCAAAATAAATAATCTATCCTTAAGAAGGATGCTTTCGTAAAGTGGTTCCTCCTCACTTCAAGTGCCACTTTATTTTTGTATTCCACATCATGTCCTTAACGGTTTTCGTAAACATGTATTTTATATGTCAAGGCCAACGTTGTAATGTATATGTGGTCCAGATAGCTTGAAAAGGAAGATAACAGAGTTTATATCAAACACTTTATCAAGTGAATTATGTTATTGTGATGTAAATTAATACTTTATATATATAAACAAATATATATATATATATATATATATATATATATATATATATATATATATATATATAAAAATATTTGTTTAATATTTGTTTACATCATTAAGTAGACTTATTTATTTATAAATATCTAATAATTTGTTATGTTTTAGTGGATTCCTAAAGTAAATTTAAGTAAGTCTTATAATTTATTATTATCTACTGACAATTGTAATATGCATTATGATATAGAATAATATATTTATAGGAGAAATAATAAGCAGAAATATGGTTCAAGATCTAGCTGAAATTATTTAGTTAAAGCAAGAAAAATAACATAATTTACAGGTACTTTTTACTTGGTTAGCTTTTCTAACATTATGGTGTCATAAATATAAAGAAAGATTTATTTGTATTTTGACTGTAAATCGCCTCACACTGCAGCAGAGTCTGCTTCTATGGGTCTAGTTCAAATTATTATGGTCTGAAAAATATATCAAGCTGATGCTTGAGAGCTAAACATCTAAGACTATGAACCTTTAGCTGCTGGAATCTATTTGGGTCCCAAATTGTTAGATGGTTATATTTTAGTTTAAGGCACGCGTACGTCCATGTGTATACATAGACTTTATATTACCGCACAACTTAAATCAAAACATTAAATAGTTAACGTTTATTATGTTTAGCTAATATACTCAATCATTAAATTGTTATAATATATTATAAAAAAGTGCTAAAATTATAAGAAAGAAGTACTGAGTATTAGCAAAACCTTTAATACATAGATGCTGTAAGCTTGTCTATCTGCCTGCACGGTAACACAACAAAAATTTGATATATAAATTTGAATGTAACATAACGTTTAATTTGTATTAAGGCAAAATCGCTTTTGATGGTGACGCATATCCATGGCATTTGGCATAGTATTATGGACAAATTGGTCTTATTGGTACGCATGATGGCAACAAAAAAATTGTAGAATTAACAAATATTGTGTAGAAACTGAGTACTGCAATTTGTAATTTTGAAACGTAGATAGTAAAACATGTAGCATATATAACCGAAAAGTGTCTGGAGAAAGATTTTGGATATTATATTTTGCATTAATCTTCATTTCTACATAACCATGTATGAGTTCGGTGAAGGTGCACAACCATCAATGCAATTTAGCTGAGCGTCATTAAAGCCTAGCTATCAGTGGAGTGGCAAGTTCTCTCTTCTGTGTACCTAGGGGATGTAAATATTTCTGCATGATTGTCTATATGTGTTTCAGCAAGGGATCTTGAAAATTAAATCTGCTATAACAAATAACATTTTGAATGCAGTTTTAAAAAAGCTTTTTATGCGGTACCTGATCTGGTATACTCTTAACTTGTTTCTCATGGCCTTTTTAAATTCACATTTATTATTCTTTGCTCGTTAATGCATTTTCTGATAGAGAGTTTACATTTATAAAATCCTTAGGTAAATAAATACAATAATGTTTGGAGTATATATATATAGACGAAAATTATTTGTTTGTTATTAAAATTTGTTCATAATTTATTAGATTTGCATTAATTTAATTCTATTTTTACTATTTTACAAATTGTTTAAACACATTCACTACCAAATGTCTAAACTGAAATGTTAAAAATACCAGAAACGACATGCTTGCTTTTCATTCCGTATTCAGTTGAGTATAAGGAAAGGTCAAACATTTCAAACCGTACACTCATTTGATAAACTGACCATTCAAGAGAATGTACACCGAGCCACGTTACTTGATTTCAAAACCAGGGTTAGAAACAGCTATTTAGTATGTTAAATGACTGTAAAGGACCTGTATATTTTGTTCTTTGATGAATATTTTATAACGGAGTAGGTCTGTATTTATACAAACCTCTTTGACTACCACAAAAGGTCTGCTTTTGGTTTAAAGCAAATAAATACAGTAATTCAAGAACTGCAGAATTGTTGGTCTTTTTAATTCAAATAATTTCCTTCTCATAGGCAAAAATTTCAGCCCTTTCACTAAATTCTTCATTTACATAATCTTTATTGCTAACTGTGCACATGGAAATTCTACACGCATGCATTGTTTGATAAATAATATGGCATTTTTCAAATATGGAGCCACATTAGATACACTTATTGATTTTGGCTATGTGAGGTTTTTGAAGTAAAGGTAATTTATCTGTCAGTAGACATCGTAAATTTTTAGTTCACAGTTGCGATTAAGACTTTTTATATATATTTAAGTGATGGCACTTGTGTATAGTGACACAGAAACAAAATGTTAAATGCGCACTTGTCCAACTGCATCAGATGTTAAATTCATTTTAACAGGTTCAAAACATATTAATTCTTTTTACATTGAAATAGGCAGACGTATACAGTGTGGAATTGTATGGTTGACCCTTTGTCAATGAACCTAATGCTTTTCACGTTGTGCATTGTAAAATAATTCATTAAAACAAGGTATAATTTGATAAGAGTTTCATAATCTTTACTGATGGCCAATAAATTGATTGCCTAAATGATGAGATTGAATTAAATCCATTTGCTAAATTAATAAAACAATACTTTAATGGAACTGTATTGATAGTATGCAGATTCTGTTATTAAACGGGTTTGTCTATTCGCAATCTGGATTTTTAATTGAATCCCTGGACCTTTTTACAATTCATTATTCAGAATACTTCTGTGCAACTGCTAAGTATATCTTACTTATTTTTAATGTAAAATTCTTATTCTCAGATCATTGTAACAAAAACAAAACATGTACAACTCTTATGTAGTACCAAAATGTTATTTTAATTAAATTATTTCTTTGAAAAATAATTAAAAAACGAATTGTATAGTTTAAAAATTATTTATGATTTATTAAGAATATTATTTCCTAGATAATGTTCAATAATATATTGAATATTATTATAAACATTATTATAAGTACCTGGTAACACATCATAGCAGGGTGTGGATGGTCATGTTGTGAGAGGAAGACTGGTGCTCTGCTCGGGAGACAGGCGGATATACCCGGTGGCAACCACAGACCATGACCACCTCCGGCCCGTCACCTGGAGACATCGCCAAGTAACCGATGTAACGTTACCAATCTCCGGTCCGTCACCTGGAGATATCGCCAAGTAACCGACGTAACGTTTCAAACCTCCGGCCCGTCACCTGGAGACATCGCCAAGTAAACGATGTAACGTTACCAACCTCCGGCCCGTCACCTGGAGACATCGCCAAGTAACCGACGTAACGTTGCCTACCTCCGGCCCGTCACCTGGAGACATCGCCAAGTAACCGACGTAACGTTGCCTACCTCCGGCCCGTCACCTGGAGACATCGCCAAGTAACCGATTAACGTTGCAAACCTCCGACCCGTCACCTGGAGACATCGCCAAGTAACCGATTAACGTTGCAAACCTCCGGCCCGTCACCTGGAGACATCGCCAAGTAACCGACGTAACGTTGCCTACCTCCGGCCCGTCACCTGGAGACATCGCCAAGTAACCGATTAACGTTGCCTACCTCCGGCCCGTCACCTGGAGACATCGCCAAGTAACCGATTAACGTTGCAAACCTCCGGCCCGTCACCTGGAGACATCGCCAAGTAACCGACGTAACGTTGCCTACCTCCGGCCCGTCACCTGGACACATCGCCAAGTAACCGACGTAACGTTGCCTACCTCCGGCCCGTCACCTGGAGACATCGCCAAGTAACCGATTAACGTTGCAAACCTCCGACCCGTCACCTGGAGACATCGCCAAGTAACCGATTAACGTTGCAAACCTCCGGCCCGTCACCTGGAGACATCGCCAAGTAACCGACGTAACGTTGCCTACCTCCGGCCCGTCACCTGGACACATCGCCAAGTAACCGATATAACGTTACCAACCTCTGACCCGTCACCTGGAGACATCGCCAAGTAACCGATTAACGTTGCAAACCTCCGACCCGTCACCTGGAGACATCGCCAAGTAACCGATGTAATGTTGCCATGGTTTCCAATTCGATAATAATAATAATTGTTCATTTAGCTTTAGCTACTTATTTTCTTATCGATAACAACTCTAATTATTAACTGAAACGAAAAAGCACCTGAGGAAGATCACAGATTCCAATCCTCGAAACGTTGTTACATACCTTTTGTAACATATAACGATGGCAAATGTCCGAAATCCTGTTATCCTGTCCAACCTTCCTTCGTCAATAACAAACTTTAAACAAGGAACGCAGTGAGGCCCACTTCCTAAAACAGAGGCCAAGTTTACAATTCCACACTCAAATTTCTTAACTTTTCAGGTAATGTACCTTTCAAGAAAACACTTCTAAAATGTTTAATATTCTTAAATTCTTTTTCTCAATCTCTAAACTTTACCGGTTGAAAGTGTTTTAAATTTTTATTTTACATAGCATTTCTACTAAAGATCCAGTAACTTTTTATAACCAATTAAAAATATTCATAACTATAAGAACCACATCTTTTTTACAATTGGAGCAGCCTTTCTAATGTAAGGAACAACATTTCTTACAATTGTTAAATTTTCGACTAAATTTACTGATTATTCAACATTTTTTTAATTCTTTAAACTAATTATAAAAAAATTGTATTCTGAATCTTTGATTGTTTTTCTTCTGTTTCTCAAGTTTACTGTAGTATCTCTTCGTTAATAATATCTCACTTTTACCAATTTTTACTTTATATGGAATACTAAAATGCATTTGCTTAAAACAGATTTTATCTTATTGTTTTTGTTTTTTTTTTTTTTTGCTAAATTTACGTTCAAAGATTTTGTCTCTATTTATTAAGCTAAATTTTAAACTTTCTGTGCAGTAAATCCTTAACTTTAACTAGCATCTTTTGATAAAAGTCCATCCATGGCCTCATTCTTCAAAATTGCACCTGCATAATACCTAGAGTTTGTATCTGTATAACATAAAAATGACGTATTCTATTCAGCCTGATCTAACTTTTTTATACCCGGATCTTCTCTTTCCATTCCTTTTTAACGCTTTTTTTCAGGCCTCAGATGAGTGCAATCTGAATGATTAATGAAACTGTTTAAAGTCCGCTACCTTCTTTTAATATTGTTTAACATATTGCTGGTAAAATGTTTTAAAAATACATTATTCCGTCTAGTTTTTAATCAATTCATCAAGTTTATTCAAAATTAAATCTTAAATTGTTTTCGTTTTGTTCAACGAAAAGTTTTCCAGCTTTTTCTTGAGCACAAATATAATTAAATCATCAATATGTATGTATGCTATCATATTATCAATGCATATCTCTATTTCTGCAAATTTGTTTGATTAAATTCTTAATTTGTACCTCTGCTTGAAATTGGGTTTTTTAACCGATGAAAATCATTATTTTTATATATTGAATCAGATTTCAATAAAATTTGAGAATCTTAAAAAAACTTCTTGTGAATTGCTACATTTAAAGTATTTTTTGCTACATTGTTGTCTGTTAACAATTTCCATAAACATTGAGTTCATTAATATTTTATACAATAAACAGTTATACCGTTATGTTCAAGATTTATTGGTAAAATTCCTACCACTGCAATTCTTTCTATCCCAATAGAAACCAAAATTGACATTTTATAGTATAGGAAGAAATGTTTTACCAATTTCACCAATTATTACATCTCTTGTTAGAGCTATTCGATCAAATGCTGTAGATTCTTTAACAGTTCTAGGTATAAACCGTTTAGAGGATAGTAATTTAAATTTTGTAATTCAAAGTCTTATCCTGTTTCTGGTATGAACATATCTGCAATTTGTCGAATAACGAACAAAATACATCATATTTTTATTTTAAGTGTTTTCAATTCTGCTCTAAAAATTTTAAAAGCAGTAGTCACAAGTTAACTTTTTGTACATATTCTTGTTATTTTTCATAAATCCTGATCTGTCCTTTAATCTCTTTAGTTAATTTATTTTCAATTTGGTCAAAGTTTTTAGCTTCTTCAGATATTACGTTCACTAAGTATTTAAGAAAGATTTTAAAAACATGTTTCACGTTGTTTTGAGTTTTAGGTCGTTTTAACGTACCATTTTCATGTTTTCGTTGTTTTCACGTCCCATGTTGTGTCTGTGTTCCATATTCATGTTTTACGTTCCATGTTAATGATAATTCATGATAAATAATCTTGTGTTCGTATTATTAGAAAATGTGTTGAAATATTTCTATTTTTAGGCTTTAAAGTTAGATAATTAGTTAAAAATACTCTTATCAGATCCAACACAATTATTATAATATTTTTCGAAAATCATCATCTTGCTTAAAATAAACAACATATTCAAATTACATTTTATAACTTTCTAGAAATATTGATAAATATAAATACAATAGATATTCCTATGCTTAGACATTGCGAAATATTCTTTGATAACATCTTGACTTTCCAAAATGTAATCATAAAAAATTATTTAAGAATTGAGGTTACATTCGTTTTAAGAAACAATTTCTTTAGAAGAATTTAAAAGTGTAATAGTTTGTTGTTTACATTTTTCTCAATATTTTTCAATCTTTCTTGAAACTTTTTATGCATCTTGTTCCAAAGTTTTACTAATTTAGACTAAGGAATCAGTCAATTGTAGACAAAATTTAATAAAAAAACATGTTTTCCATAACCACTCGAACCGACATCAGAAATGAAATTATTTAAGTTAGCATAAGTTAACTCAAGGCTAGTTCTAAATTTAGAGCATCCAATTTATTTAGAGGAAATTCTAAATATTTCATCGGTTTGAGCGGCTTTTATTCTGATAATTTGGTGATAAATATTAGCGAATAAAGTTCTTACTGCGTAGGATTTATTGATAACAATGTAACAAAATATTATTGTTTCAAAAAAAGTTTAGAAAGTTTAGAAGTTCGATAAAATAAAACATCCTATTAAAAATTCTTGCTAAGAAAAAATTCAAAATTTCTAATAATTCTATAAAATCTAATAATATCAAATTTGAAGTGCAAAGAGTATTTAACGTTTAATAATGTTTTCAGAAATTATATGAGATTTAGTAGGGTTTGATAAAAAGCAAGCAACAATTGAACCAAAACAGATATATTTAGGTAATAAAACGCCAAAAATGTAGACCATTTGATCCAATTTGAAGTGCAATGTCATCTTTTTGAACCAAGTTTTGAAAAAGTTCTGGATATTTTGTCTGAAAGTAGAATCTGAAATTTTCTATACTTTCTTCCCAAATGTGGATTAAAAATTAGAGAAAACTCAAATAAAATCGAGAGAAAATAAAAAAAATGTTCATTCAAGATTGAAGAAAGAATATTGATAATTACAAGAGAAACGATTCGTTCATCATAAAAAAGAACCAAAATTTTAACGATATTTACTAATTTTTTGATTCAATGACATATGTTGTAATGATTATAATTCGTTTACCTTTATGTAAAAAACATGGTGGCGCTCGAGGGCTACCTTACAAACATTCAAAAAGATACTATGTTTTTTTTAATCTGGTCTTTATACGCAAAAAAGTAATTTTATATACAAATGGAGACGATTGTAGACCTATTTAATATAACAACTCAAATATGATAGCAAACATATTTTAACAATTGTAGAATAAAATAATGAAAATTGGTTCAAAGATATTTGTATTATTTTAGAATATGGAAAATACGAAGCAAGCAATCATATTTAATTGCGATGATGATGATAAATTAGCATTTAAATACATAAATCAATGTGGTTATAATAAACAGACTCCGTGAAAATATTCAAAAAGATTAAATAAAACGGTTACAAATTATATTTGAAATAAAATCTGATATAATTGAAAAACAAGATATAAAAATTGACTTAATGGAACCATATCTTGTCTGTATAGGCTATTATATACGAAAAAATGATGTATAAATCTTAATTTATAAGAATTAAACGTAAAATATCCGTATTATGCAATGAGAGCTGAAAAAACTGAAATAACAAACAGATGTAAGGAACTTGAAATGGATTACCCAGACATAGAAGTTTTATAGAGACTTGGTGGACCAAATAATATAAGTCTTTACAACCAAATGAAAGAATCCTTCAATATTTTGTACAATGGAAACTATTTAACTACAAATATTAGAGAATATCGACTTATTTATCAAATATCTCAATTCCGCGTTGGTAATATTAATAAAGTTTACTAAACTCTTAAATTATAATATTTAGTTTGTAAATGTTTCTGATCATTATGGAATAGTTGAATTTATATTCCACATTTATTTATATCATTATCATTATAACTTTTATCTTTTATACTATAAGTTACAGGATCTGTGCTATAAATTTTATCAAGTACAAAGAATTCTCTAGACCAATTGTTTTATCATTCTTTTTGAAAAGTGTTTTATTAGCGGTTTTTAGGGATTATTCACAGAAAACATACTTTTCTGATGAATTTCTAGTGGGACATACTACAAACCGTTTCTAGCAAATCTTTTTCTGCATTTTGATCTACATCATTTGGCTTTGTTTTAATCGTGCTGTGAACTGTATTAATAAAATGTTTTACTATTATTTGTAGTCTATCGGAATTATTTCGCTACTTTAAATACCAGTGGGACGTAGTATGGAGGGAGTTTTGAAATACAAAAAAGCCTTTGTTCATCCCAGTAGCCGTGACAATTTCTATGTAAAGTTTGAGTACAATCGGTTGAGTCGTTTACGCGTTACAAAAAAAAATATATAATATTATTGGGATAAGCCCGTTACTAAAATAAATCTTCCAAAAGAAATCCAACAGACCTCAGAAGTTATATAAATTCTATAAGAACGAAAATATTAATATTATAAAACATTATAATGACGGTATTTATTAACCCAGATTATAAAGAAAACATATAAATGTTCATGAAACGTAACATAAAAGAAAACAAAACTAACATATATTACATAAAACAATACGTGGGATTAAAAAGTAATAAGAGTGTTAACATTAATCAATATTCGTACTCTAAGAAAAGTATTATTATCAATGCGTTGGTCATTTGAACTTTCAACACACTGGCCTTGTACAGGTAAGTTATATTAGATTTCCAAGTACATGAAATTGATTTTCCTAGAATAATGATACGTTCCACTTAATTTGCATATAAATTGTTTAGATATTCAAAACTGTGCACGAGCCTTAGAGAGTTTAATTTTAGCCATAATGCATATTAAATCTGACTTCGCCAATTGTACTGGAACAGCAAACTTATACTAAAGTGTCCGCATTGCAGAAATAAGCGAAATATTAATTAGGCAACCGTTCTTGCACTAGTAAAACGAAATAATGAATAGCTGTACTAAATGTTTGTGCCTCTATTGTGGCTTGGATGACATTTATTTAAATTACTCAAAGATATTTTATTGAGAGATACTAATTATGTTCTTAATGAAAAACACAATTTATCACCTTAATATTTGTCAGTGCAAAAGTTTTTGGCAATTATTGTAATTAATAACGGTTAAAATATGTTGCCTCGCTTCATAAGAATTTATATTTTCTTTTGCCGACGAGTTCATAAAGGCCTTGTAATTAAGACCTCTGTAAGCGAAAGTGACATTTGTACTGACCGAGGCTGATATACAACGTATAGAATATAATAGAAAAGTACTATATTAAATAATTAGCAATACACCATAACACATGGATATGTATAAGTACGACAAATCTTAATAAACCTGAATAAAAACAATTGACATTTAAATTAATCTTAGCCCTTAAAGACTGTTGCATCAGCCTATGTTTCATACAAACTTAAACACCTCGAAAATATTAAGCTAAATAATAAATAAATACAACGATTTTCCTCTATTAATAAATAATACAAGTGAATTGTTTAATAGTCAGAGAGAAAATAATATAAAGTATCATTTTAAGATATTATTATTATTATTTTGAGTATAATGGACACACTATTTTATTATTTCTTTTGTTACATTATTTAGTAAAATATTATTATTTTAATATTACATTTTCTAAAGCAATATAAAAAGAACCAATATTGTTATGAATGCGATAATTCAAAGCTGGAACAGAAAGTACATGAAGATTAGAACATGTGTGAATGTGCCAAGCATTTTTTAAATAATTCCCTAGAGTAACCAATTTTCCACGTTCCAATAATTAATAAAAAATTCTTCCTTTATATTTTTATTTTTAAAACTATTAATGCTGTCCACTTGTTCTAGAATCAGAGCACATCTTAAATGTCTAACCCTCTTGTTAAAATTTGCCCTCTTTTTGCTTCTGCATATTAACTGAAATTTCTTTTTACAACCTAAATAAGCAGGTTTTATTTCAATCATAAGTAAGTAAATTACCCTTCTTCATAAGGGCCAAATCAGTAATATAATGTTTACCGGTACTAAAGTCATAACATCTATCTGATCAACCACAGGTTACAATGTTATTAGGGTTCTATTATTATTATTATTATTATTGGTGGAGTCATATAATATGCTTTTATGAAAAGTGCTGTTACCTTGAATGGGCTCCCTAATTAACTCAAATATTAATATACGAGTATGTTTCAAAACTGCCTCTTTAGATGCAGCAGCAATAATCATAATAACTTTTGTGGCACGGCTTACAAATTTGATAAAAATTTTAAACATTATAACTTGGGCCAGGTATATCATAAAATAATCTGAATAATTCTTCACACACATTCTTAGAGTGGCTCAGACCGTCAATACACAATTCCCTATTGTGTTTTTACTCCTCAATATATCTCCGCATTTTCCGGAGAAGGATGGATACAGGGCAATACACAGATACCAACAGTAAGTTCAAGAAATCACATTCTGTAACTAAGTTTGGTATAAACACTAGGATGAGTGTTTTTCCATGGAAATAACTGAATTACTCTTAATCACTATTTAAGAGAAATCGATTGTTAATAGACCTTCTTGCATGACCTGCCTAGATATGACATTGAAATATCACAATGGTTTGTTTGGATCATCCAGGTGAATTCTGTTTGTTAGTTATAATGTATTTTATTTTTAAAGACAGCTAATCCTTATGAATACAATTAGCCAGCAAATACATTGATATCCAATTCAGGATTCAGGCCAGGCGACGTTTATCTCACATTAACCTTATAAACGACAAAGCTGGCAGACAAGACCCGGATGAAACGTTACGTGCTAACTTTGTATGAGTTTTAATATATGGCACAAGTTGCCCCGACCTCTTGAGTGACTGAGGGTTTATGCTAAATTCTTGCGTCGTTAAGGTTTAACAACAAGCAGCTCTAACTACAGTACGCAAGATATTGCTGAAACAGTTGTGTCCTTTGTTACTGGAAATGGGTTTATGAGAACAAACATATACAGTTTTTGGAGATTGTTTTACGTAATTATTGAACTATACAAAAATAATTGTAATTATTCCACTAAAATAAAACAGTATACTACAAGACAGTTATCGTTCTTATGACGAAGTCCTAAATAAACTAGAGTAAAACAACACTTCATATAAAATTGGAGAGCAATGCAAAATAACTGAAAACTGATAAAACTTCACTTTTATAAGATATTTCGTACCTCTGACTAATAATTTTGCCCAATTTGCCAATGTATGGTGAAAATTTAATTTAAAATTTGAAATTCTCATTAAGCTACCTTTTTAAGTAGGTACGTAAAACCCATACATTATACTTTGGAGAGGTACTTCTAAAATCCATTTCCTTTGGAATGTTGACATCGATTTTGACCATCTTCATCACGAAAAAGGTGGTTTTGACAAAAAACTGAAATTTATTTACTGACCAAACACCCCACAAAGTGAAGGTAAAGCGAAAATATTTCGTAATACTCTTATTTTAAACAGAGTATCCTGTTTAAAACATCTAAATCGTATATCTCAATATTTTATTAAAATTTATAATTACGAAGCAGTTCAGTTACCGCTGTGACATATGTAGAAGTTACAGTCGATTTAACAGTATTGGCCAGTTTAAACATAAGCTATTAAAAATGGTTCTCAATTATTTTTATTTTAATAACATTATTTAAAAACTAAATATACTCACATACTTTGGGAATATATATTGAAACTTAAATAACAAATTTAAATTGTGTTCAAAACCGTTTGGATACATAAGCATAATAAATAAAAAATTGTAGAAGGACATCTATAAACCATGTATCTCAATACTTTAATACGCTTTATCAATAAAGAATCAAGTTAAACTATTGCTGCGTTGGAAATCGGGAAGTTGCAGTCTATTCGATAGTATTGATCAACATAAGCATTCAACATATTAAAATAAGTTTCATATATTTTTAATTTGACATTATTACTCAAAGTCTACTCTTTAAAGTAGCCTATAGACATTTGAATATAATCGTCATATTTAAACTAGACGATTCTTTCACTGAGACAAGGTAAATAAGAGATTTGCTTCTCTCAATATTTTATAGAACTATGTTAATAAAAAATTATAAAAACAATTTGGGTCAAAATAGCTCGTAAAGTTGAATAACGACTTTCTTACTTCGGTAGGAAAGAAGGAAATGTGATTTATACTCCTGGCGCTTCCTCTCTGGGGGAAAATCGAGCAGAGAAAGCGAGGCAAATAATAAATGGTGCCACCAACTTGGTGATCATCTGAAAGTATTATTCTAAACCGTGTCCTTACCAATACATGCCCACACGTTTTCTTGTATTTTGGAAGTATAATTTATAGCCGCATTATATCATTTCATAACCACTAGGTCTACTCATTTTCGACTTATATTTACGGTTATCGGCACATGTTTATAAAAACCTTTATCTTGTTGGATCGTTTTAAGAACGGAAATCGGAACTTTATTGGTTTTTGAAATGGCAAAACTCTACCTGAAGTATGGCACTATTAACTTAGTTTACTCTTCTGCAGTCCAAAATTTCGTGGTTATAAATCAGAACAACCTCAAAAATATAGATGGAAACGACTTAGTACTTTTGGAATTGACTTTAATATTTCTGTCTGATTTGTCTAATTCAATTGTGAGCAATGTTATAAAAAGAGTGATTCTTTAACCAATTGAGTTTAGTCAATTGAAAAAAAAAACACTATTAATTAAGTTTTATCCTGTTAAAAGCCACGTGGAACATGGGTTAAATGTGACACCAATTTTCCTTATCTAAATATAAAACACGAGTTTTCTTTTTTAAAATAAATGAACCGATACAGTGGAGGCTCAAGACAAACAATATATAGGTAAATATATAGCCTATACTAGCAGCTATATTATAGGAGTGAGTTTATTTACATATAGTAAAATATTGTAGTTGTATTATATGGTTTTAGAGACATAATCAAATTTCAGTCGGATATGACCGTACGGATTGAAGGCGTAGATCGAGGCAGATTACCAATACTGTTGGACGGATATTAATAAATTTTTTACCCACATACCACGGCTTACGCTTCAAACTAGAATCCATAGGAACACTTTTAAAGCCGGAGGAAGTAGAGAGCTCCATATTTAAATAAATCATGAGATTGCTTTTTAAGTGTCTTTTCCCAATGTTTATATATTGATTTCATGAGTTGACTCTAAGAACATCAGATGATTTGATTATCATCATTCATTCAGTCTATTATTATAGACCTTATTCCTCATGAATAAAATATTTTTATAAAAACTAACTACTTGAATTGATGAAGGGGATACAAGCATACATAAATGTAATAATAATATCGGTGTCATGACTGGTGATGATTTATTTTTATGGTAATTTAAATAAGCATAAGACAAAGAACAAATAATAGTGTACTTTCGAACTTTTGATAGTTTTGAGTTACAACTTTCTAAATTGTGTTGTACAATGTGTGTGTTTCGTTAGAGCCGCGTTTTAACTACATATAGTATATGTAGTAGTATAATTTAGATTCCTTTAAATAAATGATGAGTTTCTCTCACAGTAATCTGAAGCGTATATGTATTATTTTAATTGAATTTAAGTTAATATTATAATCCTATAACATGATATACTATGTTAAAGCCTCCTTCGTAATGAAGGAGGTTTTAAAGTATTATTTATCGCAACATTACACAATGTGCAATAGACACATTGTCTGAAAGAGAATAAATTCTCAACTTTCTTCCTTACAATACATATTAAATTTCAAAATTACATTGAAAGAAATTTAACTTTTTAGATTGTGTCTCCAGTTTTAAATGAGATTTTACGGGAGGCGGCGAGTACTTTAAGATGTGAAAATGGGAGAATAACTCATAAAAAAGTTATTTCAGCGCCGAAAACGTGTAGCTCTTCATAAATTCAAGATGACCGCATGTATTAAGCCTTTTCTTTACTTAATTAGAAACTTAAATGAATTATTTAGTAATGTACACGCAAGTATCACTTAATTTCAATTTATTTCCCAATATTTTGTTATAAGACACAACTCGGGACATACAGTTTGTTCTCATTTAAATCCATCTTCTCAGAAAAAAGACTGAGCCTGATTAACGTTTAGTTATTGTTTTGAAATAATCGTAAAACCATATATAATTCTTGGGACTTTTAAGCTGCATTTCTCACCTACATAGTGGGAAATAGCTCAACGTAAAAAGAATGTTGCGCTTTACAGCTCAGAAAGCACGAGTGCAGAGTTCCGTGAATAATGCGCAGTGAACGCTCTCAGTGTTATTAACCCTCTGACATCGAGACTTGATTTTTCATCGTAAACTATCATCGAAGTATTGACGTTTGATCAACTTCTTTTCTTATTAATTATCTAAAGAAAATTCGTGTTGAAAATAAGTTCTTTCTAGGCAAGAGGCACTTGAGTTGACTATTCCGTGCGATTTTAGGGAGACGTTTCGAAAAATTTTGAAATGAAATCAAACATGACTACATCAGTTTATAATTAAGCTTGACTGGTATATCGCTGTCGTACTACAACAAATTATCAGGCAATATTCATGTATCAGATATATATATATATATATATATATATATATATATATATATATTTGTTTAATATTTAATAAATTATAATATTAATAAGATTTACAATCAATTCAACATAAAAATCACTTATAATAGATACATTTTTGAGAGCTAAATAATTGAATAACCTCAATGCGTTTTTATACAATTATTGCTAGGTTGCCTGTGGCTTAAATTAATAGCATTTGTGTACAAAATGACTATATAATTGTGGTTATCGATATTGTAGTCAACAACTGAATATGATATTGTTTACGGACTATTAGATTATAACATATTTCATGTTAAATATCAATTGGAGAGAATTCTAGACACATTATATACTGGTGATTTCATGTGCAATTTCCTGCGGTTGTACAAGCATTACATTTTTTAATGTTATGAACAGTAATGAAATTATGTTATATATAAGAAGAAATATATCAATAATAGTATTATGTAAAATATTGTTTTACTTTTCAAGGTAAGCTACAATTATTGGAATTCATAATACAGGTCTTTATAAAATAATTTAAATCACTGAATAACCAAATTTAATGGCCAGTTAGATAGGTATCTCAGGTTTAGGATAACATAAAATATCGTTTTAAGTACATTTGATGCAATAAGAAACGTTCCAAAATATTTGAATAACCAGTCAATTATATGTTACTGACTAACATTAAAAGTTTTTAATGGTTTGCAAACCCCATGAAGTCGGAAACTGTGACAGTTTTTATAACAATCATGAAATAACTCATATATTATATTTAACAATGAGAGCCCTGTGAGGTACGAAGGTTGAAGATTTCATAATTATGTTAAAAAATCAACTATATTTAGTATTTCAATAAAATATTTAGTCACTAGATTTAAAAAACTAAATTAATGCTAAGCTAACAAATGTGGAACCAAATGATTATTTTGGCATAGTCTGAACTAAGCAATGGACATGGAATGACCGTCATATTAAATGTATCTGGAAGGACCATGTTAGTACCACCGTAGTAATTTTCGTCTTACAGACTAAAATTACTGAGTAACATGTATTTTTATACAAAAATAACAAATGAACTTATTGCTAATCAGGCTTGTGTTCTCAACCAAAATCTTGGATCTTATGGCAAATGGAGAATAGCAATAATGCATTAAACGTTTCTTAGTCATCCAACCGAATTAAAGCTTAAGTGCTACCCTCTTGCTGTCATATCCTTGCCTGGAGCCAGACCGATCTCAATACCTCGTTTGCATGGATATTAACGCTCTTCATTGTTCATTCTAATTTTGAACCGTCTTGAGTTTGTGTGGTTCCCTAACTGTATTAAAACAGAAATATGACAAGAGATACAGTAAGTCACGCCTTTAGCACCATTCAACTCAATTTCAGATAAAAGTGTTTAATCGTGTAAGAAAGTTACCAAATGTGTTTAGTTTATACAGCTGTAAGAAATTGATATTTTTATTTATAAGAAAGCTGTTAATTTAAAGTGAATAGAAACTCAAATTAAATTGACTAAAATATTAATTTGTACTTACCACTGATTAATTAAAAATAAAACTAGAAAACAGTTTATATTTCATATTTTATCTCACATATAAATCAAACTTATTTGAAAGATATTTTTTATTCCATTTATCAGAAACAGTAAATTTTTGAAATAGCACACAATACAAAGGTAATTGTTTCTGTTATTTTCAGTCAAGTCCTAATACCAAAAAACCCAAATACAGAAACCGGCCCAAATGTTTTGCCAATCTGAAATAACTTATTCATCTTACTAACATAGACTTTTCAAATAATTAACTAATTAGTAAGTTATCCAAAGAAATGTTTTACTGATATTTTATCATTTGATGTTTTGCGTGGACGCAATGTTAAAAATGACATTACTTGTGGGCAGCCCACTAGGACTACTTGTGAACTTGTGTGTTACTTGTGGCATTACTGTTTTCATGAAGTCAATAGATACGGTTAGACACAGTGAACTGTAAACTCGATAAGAGTTATCAATATGGAAGTCCGTAAATTAAATTTCCGAAGAAAAGATGGAAGTTAAAAAGTAACGATATAATTAAAGACATGAAATAGTACTACTTTTCTATAACCAAACATGGACATATTTTGCCTTATTTCTCAGTATAGTAAAATTGGTTTTAAAAGTCTAAAGACAATGATTGGTTTAGTTTGTTAATTTAATGTGCAGCCGACCAAATTATATTACAATTTTATGTGATATGTGTAAAGATTTGTCACACGTGCTTACTGCACTTGACAATATGTATTTGCTATAATACGGGTCTATATTTGGAATATTTGTTAACAAAAATATTTAGGTAGAAAGCAAGAATAAAAATGTAACAATAACTGAGATAAATGTAATTCAGAGCGACACATCTGTCTCAGTCCGGGTGCATTCTGCACAGCAAGAAGGGAGAGAGAGATAGAGAGAGAGTGAGTGCTGACATGGTCTAGTAGTGTTTGGACAAAAAGTAAATCAGCGTGAAAACTGTTCAGTCTGGCACACAGAGTGCGCTATGTTGCTGTTGTGGGTGAGTAGACAGCTCTCAATTTGTTGTTAGTGGGTGGGAGACACAATACAGGCATGGTATACAATTATAACAATATTTATCAGTTGCTGACAATATATAAGCAGCGTGCGGTTTAGCTTTTACCAATTTATATTCATAATAGGCTGTTTTAGTAATTTTTGTAGTGCGATCTCGGACAATACTACCCTGTAGAACACGATTTGTGTGATCTTCGAAAAACTCTTTGCGTATGAGTTTGTATGAGGGTGTGTGGGCCAAGCCGTATTTGGATCCCAAAGTAAGTGGAGACTATGTATGAAAGTGTGTGTCCGCACGCAGGTTTGTGCTGTAAGTGCGTATGTTTGTTTGTATTTGAAATACATTTTCTTCCAATATTTTGAACAGTTTTCTGAATTATTCGGGACTAGGAAAAGAGCCCATTGACGTTGAAAACAGCATTCTTTAAAATGCTGTATGGTTCTACCAATAAATCGAGAAAATAAAATAACTTTACTCAATGTCCACTTACCCGGATCCTTTACTCGGACAATTTCCGTTGCGGAATTCATTTCCAAAGTACTAGGGAATTCAAAAACCTCAATGACATTTAGGGATTCCCAGAATTTTTTACAAAGCGTACTTACTATTATTATAGAACGCATACAATCAGTTCATTTTAAGGGCTCATTCCTGGTCACTCCAAGGGTTTTTCAGGAATATTACATATGTACATATGTACCACCCCATATCTGTTTATTTTCTGCTAGCAAACAATCTATTGTAAAGTATGTGTCCTTTTTGTGTATTATATACTCCCGATGTACATTATTGTATTGCAGAGGTTTCACAATAACTTCATCTAAAAAAGCTTTTACATAACCCAGAGAAATGTTTTACATTTTTGATCAGCATTCTTTTACATTAGGCAGTGGATATGCTTACCACCGAACTAAATATGTCGACTATATTCTATCAGCCAAGGTTCAACAACTGCGATGCTGCACACAACCACAAGTATGTTAAATATTCAGTCTACTCAAGAAAATTCGAATATAAAAAAAATCTAAATGTTAAAAATGCTATTACTAGAAAACCATGTACCAAACATAGAAATATACAGTAAAAACTTATACTCAAAAGACTCCCTAAAATCAGAGATCGTGCCCGTCTATTAGCCCGCATTTCTGAGATTTTTAGAATATATGTAAGTAACCAGACATAACGAATGAAAATTAGGAGGGTTTTTTAATTAATTACTCTTGGTATATATAATAAAAATATACGAATTCTTGTGTAATACAGTACTAACTAAATGTGGATGTTACATTTACGAGGAAAAACATTCAATAAAGTACTTATTGTTGCATAACTCTGGATAGTAAATATCAAAATCATAAATAAATATCATAAATGTAGGAATTTTACGCCTTATTTTAATAAACTATTTTTGAAAATAAGATTATTTTTATTTTAATGGTGGTTATGAATTGCAAAATACTGTTTTTGCAATTCAACTATATGTTGCAGCAAACCAAATCTGTTCATCCAGTATTTATTTTATCCCACATAAAATATATCTTTACAATTAACCCAGCAGAATTAATAGACTGAATAATCAAACAAATTAAATATAGATCAAGCTTAGAAATGGATATAATCCAGCGATACATTTACATAAATACACAAGTAAGGAAAAGTACATAATTCAATATTTGGTTTAGTTTCTAATTTAGAAATACCTCCTCTCTTCATTGACACATTTAATGAACTTATTTGAAATGTATATTCTCATGGTTCTAATAACTCCAAATGATATGATCGTTTCTTTTAAGGTAATAAAATTTTACAATAAAATGATCAGTCGCTTCTTGAGGTGTTGAAATATAATTGTTTTTTTTTCATAAGATCTGTTTTTACATATTTGTCACAACCTTTTGATACAGTTTCTGAAAAAAATTCTTTTACAACTTAACGCATAGTATAATATAAGGACATAAACATTTCAATACAAATTTATAAATCTGGAAAGTTAGCCTAAATTTCCAGGTATAGAAGACATTCTTACTGCCTCCAGACAAAACTATGAGATAGAATTCAATAACGAACTTCAGTGGTGAAACATACACTGATTGTATTAACAGTTGTACTTCTACTAATAACCTATGTAGAAATGAGGTAACATGAAAACTTTCAAGTACATAGTTAAAATAATTCTTGAAATATGCATGGAAATCAAATACATAATTATTGACTGATGGAAGTATTTTCTATGGTACTCAGAGTTACGTACCCAACGTACCCAATTGCAAGCATCATTTCGTTCTCGAGATATATCCCTGAATGAATTATAGCCCACGCTTATCCAAATCTTATAGAATACGCACATTAATCTAACTATCCAATAATGAGCAATAAAACTGATACGAGTAGTTTTTTTTTAGTTTTTTTTAGTTTAAGTTTTTTTTCAACTGTATGTTCTTTGATTTTCCACTTTACATTATTGCAATAATAGGACCAATGTAAAGATATTATTCCAAAATGTTTACGTTTAATCTATTGATGAATAGACCGTAACATGTACTAGGTACTTTTGGTTTGTAGACGAGACGTGATTAGTTGTCACGATAGTGAGTGATCCGTCTAGCTCTAAGCTGTTCTGTAACGTTACAGTAGTTGTCATACGTTGCCACTACGAGGAAACACCACACTGGCGATTTGCGCGTTACAACGAGCAGCTGCGGTGATGGTAAATTAGTAAAACCTGCTAAATTTAATCACTAATAAAAATAAACGTTTCAAAAAAACGTACTTGTTTACAAAATGGCACACTCAATATAATGACTCTGAGCTCCATAATGTGACCAATGCTGAATTTTGTGGACGACACGATCAAGAGTAAAAGTTAAGATGGTAGTTTAATAAAATTTTTATTTTTATATTGTTGTTAATTCTAAAATTGCATACTAAATTACTTGTGTCTATCTTTTCAAAGTTACAGTTCGGTTGATAAGTGCTAAAAACCGGTGTTTTTATCTTTTTCGATATGAAAATAGAGATTATTATTATTAAATGGTTTTTTGAATGCTAATAAACAAGCTACATTTTAATATTGATCTCGTTATTTTAGGTCTTGTAGTTAGTTTAAGGTCAATTTTCAAACCCGGATATGTATGTTTAATTTTTGATTCGAGATTGACCATCAAGATTTAGCTTTGCCTTTTATTTGTGAGTTAAACTTGACTTAATCGGTTTTGTTTAATATTTTTTAAAATGTTACGATAAAATTTTGTTTTAGTTAAATATACTTCATACAAACAGTATTTGTTGCAAGATTGTGATTATACCTGTATAAGCTTTCTGGTTGTTGGTGGTTGTGTAGTACTTCTGTAAATTTTATATACTCTGACCTGATCGTTGCCAACAACGATATTAGGACGTAATGTTAAAAACCCTATCAGGGGGGGAGGTAGCGTTCCATCCTGCTGCACTGGGAATATATATTTATATGTATTATATAAATATATAATATATATATATATATATACATATATATATATATATACATATATACATACATATATATATATATATATATATATATATATATATATATATATATATATATGAGTATTTGATGGGAGCAAGAAACAATGGTTTCATATTTAATTAATTTTAAAATAAATATAAAAAACTTTGAATGCTTTTAAATTTTAAGCAATAGGAATATTTAGACTTTGTTTTCTCAAACCTTTTAATTTTTAAAAACAATGCGCTTTTTTATCCATTCGTATTTATTTATGGATTGTTATGGAAGAACGTCACATGTTTTGTAATATTGAACAAATTTATAGTTCCATTATAGATGAGTTAGTTTTGTCAATATAGTTTTACATAGTCTAACCATTCAATGAATAATGTGTCAAACAGATTTTAGTAATATAAAAATTTAACTCTTTATTTGAAGTAGAAGTGTAACTTCCTAATAGCAACAAAATTTATTGTTTTAAGAGTATTTAAATAGAACAAACAGAAACATAACTGTTTTAATCGCCATTGTAACGAAGTTTTCGGGAGATTTTTGAAATTTTCTTTGATAAAGATCCTCAAAATGAGTAAATTAAAAACCACGATAATCAGAAACTGTATATACCGGGAGGGGAGGGGGGTGTAATGGGTGTCAACCACTTCTATAGCTGATAGTACTCATAATTCAAAACAAACATATTATATTTATTCAGATCGAGATGTGCCGCTTAGCCACTATCTGCCATTTTATATTTTCCAATAAAACATTATTATCTCTATAAATGGTAAAGCTGTAGATACCAAACTTTACTCATATGTTGTAAGAAATAAGATAAAAACTCAAAAAATGTGGTGATTGATTTATTATTAACAAAATGGCACTTGTGAAGTGTTTAAAATCAAACAACAAAAAACCAGTATAAGTGCTGGTTTCAGTATACATAGTAAAAGTGTTAAGTTTGATAAATATTTAATCATGTTCAGTTCAGTAAACGAAATCTAAAACTTTCCAAGCTCTAATACTTATCAAAAGCAAAGTTAAATGACAGAAATAAAGTTGAACTTTGAACAATACCAAGTTTTAATAAGATAAAATAAGTATTGAAGTAACAGATTAAACATCAAAAGGGAAATGTTTGTAATTTATGTTACTAAAACTTATTTTGAGTTGACAGTTTCTATACTCGTTTCTCCTAAGAGGGGGAAATAGAATGATGTTCTTTTGATGAAAGGGTGATGTTGTGTCTCTTTATCCTTGGTCTAATCATTTTTGTTTCACATCACTTACTCACGCTATTGAATCTTATAGGCACATTGACAAGAATATATTTACATTGTTTCTATTTCTCAACTTATGAGGAATTTTTGGAGCAATTGGAAAAATCTAAATATCGAATAATAATTAGTCATATTCCAATAAAAATGTATATGCCTAATCTATTTGGGATAAGCCTTTAGAAACCAAAGATTAAAAATTGTATTCAATTTTTAAAAAATGCGTTTATCTGAGGGGATTTCTAAAACATTTTAAATGTTAAAAGCCAATGAAAAAAGAAAGTTTTCATTGGAAATATACTTATGTTGTGTAATTATTTTTAATGGAATTTTTGCTTTAATAGTTAAAAGTAAATTGTTAATGTGGAATATTTTTTAAAAGAGTGGAGTGTAAATGTATTGTTTAATTCACCCATAGTTATATATAAAGTATTTCAATAATATTGAAATAAAGTTTGTAAGATATACAGCTTACAAACAGAAAACATTTTTAAGAAAACATGTCCAAATATGTTTTCTCTAATTTTTCTATACGTGTTTAAATAATATTAAACTACATATTTAACATTGAAGTGGTTAAGAAAAAACTAAATGTTTTAAAACTTATGTAAACTAAGAATAAAATTTAAAATCTTAGTTAGGATTACTCTGTAGATTGTTCATTAAAATCGTATTATGAATATTAGGGAAATATAGTATTTATGTTTAGAAGTCATTCCAGTTCAATAAGTCTACACCGATTTTATACAATAATTATGATTTAAAATTAATATTTTTTTATTTAGCCTATTATAAAATTATAAGCAACCACCACTAGTTTTGAGGTAAAAGATACGTAAATAACACAATACGTAATAAAACATAACGTTACGTTGTGTGTGGTAAAATAACTAGCACAATAAATACTAAAATATAGGCATAATTATTTTCAAATATACCATTCTTTTTTGCATTTCAAATCATTCATTAAACTTTTAATCATAGTATGAATCACTCTGTACATGACCAACTGTTGTTTCTAATATTCAATTTGAATCAGACAACTAGGTGAAGAAACTGAAATGTGCTACTTTAAACCATATAATTAACCTGTATATTAACAGGTAACACTGGGTTTACAATTAATTACGTGTCTGAGAGTTGGTTTTAATTGTGTGAAGCTAAGATAGGTATATCCTGAAAATATCATTGCTGAATTCTTCAACCTCAACCCAAACTAGTGCTGTTGAGGAATAGTTTCTTTATTTATTGTTGAAAATCTTTTGATTTCAAGGATTACCAGTCTGTGTCCTGATACAATACTGATTGGCTCTTAGCTTTGTGCTATAAAATGAACATAAGACCTCAAATTCTTCTTATTTTACGACCTTATTTTGTCATAGAATTGTGGAAGATTGTGGTCTCATTTAAAACACACCTTATCAGTTTTTATATTTCCTCGTACACGTATTACCCATTAAAACAAAATTGCAAATATTTCCTGCTTCATTTATTTAAAACCATGTCAAAAATACATAATGCACGGGAATATATAAATAGAGGTTTTAAGAATTGTATTTATTCATGTTTAAAAATCGCGACACCTCTTAAAAATACAAAAGTAAGGTCATAGAAGTTTTAGTGATTTTAGATTAATTATATGACTCAGAATAATCAATATATTTATCAGAGTTCTTCATTATCTCGATTATGGATCCTAATAAAAACAGAGCCGTTTTTAAACTACAATTGTTTCTTATCATCACATTATTATAGCACGAACATTATTACATTTTAGGTTCAGTGTTTCAAGCCAAACTGATACTCTACTCATATTATGGGTAGAAAAATGGTTTCTTTTATTTAGCTCTGTGTACTAATTGAGAGCTCAAGAGGATCATAATTTCTGCAAAATTAAAGTAAAGTAGTATATATGCCCCTCTAACGCAAAAATCTTTGTCCTTATTACGTCAAAATTACAGAAAATATAAAAAGTAGGCTCATTATAAAGAAATAGTTGAAGCGATCAAAAGAGTGGCTTAGGTAAGCAAACATATGTGTGCTCTTTTTGACCTTATATTATAATATTATCAAACATCAGAAGAGGTTCCTTATTTTTGTTATACATATAAATAGAAAGTTTACTGGGTGAAACAAAATTCAAAATGTCAATTCATTAATTGATTTCTAAGAGCGGTACATCATTAACCGCAGATATTAAGGTACAAATGAGTGACTAATAGGTTTACTGTGGAGTATTGTAATGGTTTGGTGTCCCCTAATGATAAAGGCTTTCTTTACCTGCCTGCTTTGGCTACAAGGCTCTGGGACAGAGCTAGCCTCCCCCTCTTCCAAGGTGACATGACTGGTGTGACGTAGCATTGATAGGAAGGGCTGATTCAGTTGAATTTTGAGATTAGCTCCAGTTCTTCCTTTTTATTGCAGCACCTGGTATCTGACTCTGTCTCAGACATGACTCTGGAATGTGGAGTCATATTCGTCTGAAGAGATCCAAAGAAACTCGACGACGAAAAAGCTCAAAACGAAACATTAACATCGTTTCGACATCAGAAACACCTATAAATAGGTAAAGTGGTTGTCTCATTGTCTCTTAAGGTACACAATTGAGTGCACTACGTTGTGATAGATACGATCTCAAAGCACGGTGGAGCAACCGAGTTTTCTATACATAACGTAGCTATTTTAGGAAGGGTTTATTCGATAGAATATTGAGTTTTGCTCTATTTGAGTTTTTTCCTTTCTTTTTGGATGGCCAAGGCTGAGAAAGCATCAGACACCAGACAGTTCAATCAAAAGAAATGTGAACGGAAGCTAAACTCAAAATTCAAATGACTAATATTTTGCCGGGTTTTATTCCTCGTGGCATCTTGAGTTGGTGCGGCCACTACTTGAATTTTATCGATCATGAATATAAATACTGATTATGTATCAGTTCGGAAACACCTCAAAAGTCTTTTTAGAAATACGTGCAATTTGAGGGGGGGAGGCATGTTTTCTAATCATTAAAATTGAGTTATAAAAGTACTAATTGAAAAATAAAAGAAAATATTCTAGCAAAGAATGTAATATTGAAAAACTGTTGGCGTAATTTTATAAACAAATAAGTACCTCTAATTTTAATTAGAGCTAAAGAGAGTGATAAGTACTTGGGATTTATTTTGGTTGTGTTGAGATCCATAGTTTTATTTACGAGCTGCTGAAGATATCCACGAGTACCATAAAACCAATATATCATTAACTAGCATAAACTGATTATTTAGAATTTTTTTAATATATAAAAGTTTGCTTGATAAACTCATTATAACACTTTTAACAAGAAAATAATGTATTAAAAAAAGGTTATCGACTAAATGAATAATGTTGGAGATTATTAATACTCCATTACCTCGACACCTGATCTTAAGTTCAATCAGTTGGAAAATACTGTAATTACACCACATCCTTACTGCTAAAATATTACGAGTACTGTTAAGGGTAAAACAAAAATAAAATTTAAGGCCACTAAGAATGAGATTTCAGGCTTAGGAGATGATTTGAAACACGTGAGTTATAATATAATATCAGCTACTTTGGAAACACAAGAATATTACGGCAGGGAGTAGAATTTACAATGCTTGTTGCCATGACAGTAACAAGACCTTTTGTTGTTCATTATTTTCAAATAAAGAAACCTTAGTCGTCAATTTCAACTAACAATTATAATTTAAGCTAGAATTAATTTAAACTCTATAATGGCCGATAAATGTGTCCTTAGAATCAAATTATTAAAAATTAATCATAAAACGCAATCACTTTCTCTACTACTGTATAAACTTCTTGTAATAGCAAATTATACAATTTATTAGTCTACTTGAACTTTTTGGGCCTATAAAACTTTAAGACTATAGGAAAGAATATGTAAAACGTTATTATTTAAACATACTTCAAATATTTCGATAAGCATTTTGTAATTTTAATATTTTAAACAAATTAATCTTAAGTTTAAGAGTTTTTATTAGGTTCCTAGCTAGTATATTTATTTTATATTTACATATATAGTTCATATAATAGTGATAAAATAATAACTTCTAGGTTATGTAAAAACAGTAAATATACATTAGCAGAAACAAAATCTAGGATTAATGCTAATTACTAGTATTGTGACATTCACTAGTAAGAGTCCCTAAATGTAAACACGAGATCCATTCACTAGACTATATTTCCTGTTGATTGAAATAATGTAGTTATCTACGACTATAACTCTTTAAAATCTGAAACGTACATATATTTTTAGTATTTTAGTCCTCTATAAAAGTAGTAACTAATCTTGGTTTCGCCAAGTACATATTACCTGCCTGTCTTGTCCAGGTACTTTTACCCTTCATGATAAATGGAGAAATGGTAAGTGGAAGCGACGATGACTTTCACATCAGAGCACGCCACGAGATTGATTCCTTCCGTCGCCTTCTCGACTTCTCAGACAGTTTTCCACTTGCCACATTCTCTAAAGGTGAGTATATTTAGCTACTAATACATTCGGTCAGCACATTCATATGTTATCATTTGTAGTGAATAACTTCTTATTACTACAATTTCACATATATATGCACATGTTTTAGTTGATAGTAAACGATGGTCCAAGGAGAATCAAGTCCCTGCATTTCTGATTAATTTGAAAAAAACCATAGTTTTGGTGCGTCTTATTCTGTTGTAGAAGTTAGCTATGAAAAGCTATGTCTGTAGTCTAACTCAACACTCACGTCAACAGTATTAACATTTCAAATATGTTAGTCTTACCCTAGAGCTATGAAGGCGGTTTCATATTTACTTACAGGTGTGGGTAATAGTGTTTGACGTGAATCTAACAGAATTTTTTTTATTTTATTAATCAAGATTCCCAGAATAATTGAGTCTCCAGAAGCTGGAAGAAAATTTGCATTTGCATTTTAAAACAACCTGGTTTTATGTCGAAAGTTGAATTTCCTGGAGAATATAAATATATTCTAAGTAAAGCTGTTTTAATTAAGGCTAAATGGATGGTCTATTTTAACTATACGAAGCTTAAAAAAAATATAAATCATTGTTTTCATTTTACATCCTTTCGATACCCTCCTATCTCAAAGTCCACCAAAATTAGCACTGCTAACGATCAATTTCTTTCTTAAGCAAAATACATTTATTGATTTCAAGAAAAACCAAAAAACGAACCTGCTTTTATTAGTGTTCTCGGATCCTTGATTATTGCTACAAACGAAAAGTTGGATTGTGAAAACAAGTGCCCCTTTATTAGTAGTAGAAACGAAGTGTACATTCCTTACATTTGGATGTTTTCATAAATATTAGAAAAAAACCATCTGCCTATTTAATTTATATATCATAGCATAATGGGCATTTTTGTTAATATTTCTACTAATGAATACGAATAAAAATACAAATAAATGGTAGTATATTAATTTTGAATTATTAGTTTTGTTTTACTCATAAAGAAGATTTCACATATATGAGTTCTTAAAATGAAGAACGTACAATTTTCTACAAATAGTCTGTTCTCACCATAAAAAACTGTTTAAATCCGTAATTTTAACGAAATGTAGTAAAATACTTTACCAAATAAATTCTTTATTTCAAAATAATTATAATAAAAACTGGAGGCACCAAAACTTCAAATCTGACAAATTATAGGAATTTAATATAGTATTGGAGTCTCAGTACTATATTTTCACCGCGTTTTGTGTCATACTGCAGTTTTTTAGTTCTGTCATAAGGACAAATTTGAAATTTTTAAAAAGAGTATTCGGTTATTACTGGACAAATAATACGTTTCTTAACCTGTTTTATGTTCACAACGTTGATTACAATAATTATGAATGAATAATGTCAAATAAAATGGTTTGTTGGTTCTGAAGATTTTCAATATTTCTCTATATGATTAACTATACTGATATGCTATAGTAAATGTTTATCCGTTAATTGTGAAAACCTTCACGTTTATTGGTTTCAGGAGAATCAAGTAATGGTAAAGAAACAGAGAATAAAACAAATGATAAAATTCGAACCATAAATGAAGGTAAGGCCGAAAAAGGAACAATAAAATCACATAACAAGCAAGTTGGAAGTAAGGGAAATTCAACTAAAGAAAATATAAAAAATAGTTATGGAGAAGAATCAAAAACTAATGAAAACATGAATTCAGAGGAAGATGAAGATAAAAGTCATGAAAGGTTTTCTGAGTCGAAAAAAGGAGAAGACTTCAGTAAACAATTATCACACAAAAAAGGAAACTACGAGAAGGTACAACGTTTAAATTAACATAATTCAGTACATATATATTAAATATTATATATATATATATAATATAATATATATATATATATATATATATATATATATATATATATATATATATATATATACAGGGTGTCAATTAAGTCTGGAACCTCTCTTTTTTAATTTTTAAACCACAATATAAAAAATACCAAAGTTCACACGTGCTTACTGGTGATAGTAAAGCACACATCTGCCCAATTACCGACCAGATAATCCCTTTGGGGGACGGTCCATAAGGAGTCAGACACAATTCTTAAATAGCAGCATAGGTCAAGTTTGGTATCAAATTAAAGGTCTTACTTAGCAGAGTACAATGCCGCAAACCGGAGTTAAAAAGGTGGATTCATTCAGTAGTTATAGCTATTTGAAGTTTAAAACAATTGAACAATGTTCAACAAAACTTGACCTATGCTGCTATTTAAGAATTGTGTCTGACTCCTTGTGGACCGTCCCCCAAAGGGATTATCTGGTCGGTAATTGGACAGATGTGTGCGTTACTATCACCAGTAAGCACGCGTGAACTTTGGTATTTTTTTATATTGTGGTTTAAAAATTAAAAAAGAGGTTCCAGACTTAATTGACACCCTGTATATATATATAAAATCTTTTCTATGTATTATAGATTAAACATACCTTTAGAAAT
This sequence comes from Homalodisca vitripennis, assembly GCF_021130785.1. Taxonomy (NCBI): domain Eukaryota; kingdom Metazoa; phylum Arthropoda; class Insecta; order Hemiptera; family Cicadellidae; genus Homalodisca; species Homalodisca vitripennis. The sequence goes on from NC_060210.1 coordinate 34,647,287, forward strand.
AAAAGAGTAGTGTGGTGTTACACCTTTCTAACAGTTAATACAATTAAGGATAAAAACCATCACATTTTAATCATCTACTTAGTTTTTATCTCATACAAGTTACGTCTACACAACTTTACCAGAATACTCGACTGACTACTGTATTCTCTTGTATTAGTGACAACAAATAAAAAATGTAACCAGATATAAACCAAATGCCTGTTTAGTTTAAAGGGTACATCAATGTAGTGTAATTTAAGAGTTAAGATCTAAATTTAAAGGTATAGTTTATAGTTGTATATGTTAAGCGTATGTTATTACTAATAAATACGCATTAGCAATAATATGCGTATTGTGAATGGGCTCCTACGGTTTCATGCTTTAAAAAATCTACATTATATTTATAGACTGTTTATATATCACTATACACAATGCTAATCCTTTTAACACTCTTGCTGATATAGGATTTAAATACAGCTGGTATTGTAGTATCAGATCTAAATATTGGCCTAACCTTAATTTGTAAAACACACATTATCATGTTAACTGATAAGACGTTCATTTATATAATCAAATAAAAGTAAACAATTCACATTTTGGTGTGTGTGAATTTAAATATTCAAAACACCAATACAACTTTTTAAGTTGAGGAATAAATGTTACAATACTTTTTATCCTATTTAGGCGCATTTTTATTGTACTATGTTTTGAGAATAATTAATACCAATAGTAATGTAAGTTACTAAAACAAGCAATAAAAATATATAGCAATATTGAAATATTGCTGTGAAAAATGGGTCATTTACTACCTAAGTGTTATTCCCATTTGTTCATATATTTTATACCAAGATAATTAGCCCTAATCGTTATTTATAGCTTCAGCAAGAACTACGTTATGTATAATGACTTTTATACAATGAATGAGTCAAATTCCCCTATGGGACACAGCAAATTACCTGTTATCAGATAGTTCTTCAAAAGTATAATAAATCTAATTTTTATTTATCGACCAATACTTTTCCAGCTGAAACTACTATTTGGAACATTGAGCTTGTTGTATGAATAAATGTATTACGCTTTTGTGTTGATATGTAATGATAGAAAACAAAGACTTCTTTATCATCTGTACGTATTTTTTCATCTGTAAATAAACCTGTGTGTGTTATTATCTGTGATGTGTTTAGATATTTTTTCAACGCTATTGAAAGTTGCAGTAGGCTGTTGCCTCTTTTAGATTTTCATGGCACTTGATCATATGGTCATATAAATAAAAAAAATAATAATTAAAAACAGAAACGAGGATTCAATATACATCTTTCGATTTAATTTGTAAATAAGTGCTTATTAGTGAAAATAACAAATTAAGTTTTACATGAAAAATTTTAACTAATTTGTAATATATGTTGTATTACAAAATAAAAACCTAATTTAGTTTAATCTTCTAATGGATATCTATAACACTTTTAACATAGAAGGCGGAACAAATAAGAAAATATTAATCACATAAATAACTAAATGTTATAAAAATAAGACATGCTTTAAAACTTTATACTACAAAATCCTATGTTATTTAGGTTGAATATTGATTTATTGAGTAGAAAGCTAGTTATGTTACTCTTAAGTTTTAATTATCCATAATATTTCTTTCTGAAAGAGAAAGTAAAATGAAACTTTTCTCCCCTTTTGTTCCTTTTGAAATAGTTTCCTTAGGCTACTTTGTAGATGAGCTCAGGTCTTTTCATTAGAAAATTTACATGCAAAAAATGAGATACGGATTATATAAATCGCCCTTGTACCTGGGTGTGAGACCATGAAATGTGATTCTAACACTTACGGCGTTATATTAATGCGTGTGCAATTAGGATATATATTCCATTCAATTGAAATTTGTACGAACTTTTTTTAACTCACAGTTCTCTTTAATTAAAAAAAAAGAATAGTATTTTTTACACTTGTCTAGAACCGAATTTTAAGTTTGTAAAGTTTTAAAAATACATTTATAAAGTTTTTAAATGTATTTCTAGCTTATCTTATTTATTACAATTTTTGAATACAAATAAGTGTCAATGCATAAGTGCCAAATTGAATGAAATATTTCTATATATTTAGAATTCATTAACACAAAGTATGCAATAATTAAAGGCCTACTAAAACGTAGCAGTTATATTATTTATTCATATAATCCAAGTTAGTATTATCGCAGTTAGTAATTATTACAAGGTTTTTGTAAAACAATTTCGTTTTATAGGTGTCATTAACAGAATATTAAAATTCTAATATTCACAATTAGTATTGTAAAAGTTTTATCCCAACAACAGCAAATAAGAGACTTGCATTATTAAACGATTTAATTAATTAAAAACACTAATTCACTGAAATGTCTATGAATCTGATCTCACGGTTGTGTTATTATATCAAGCCTTTGACCCTCTAATTTTGAAGTTGGAAACATCTGAAGCCTCATAGACTACAAAAATAAATACAATTTAATATACCTAAGATATTTATCCTATGAAAGATGGATCTGCATTAGGAAAAGTCTTCACTTCGGGAATCAGCCTCACTAGTCTCGTATGCATCAAAGTGAAATTATTTGAGCACAAATTATAGATCTTGCAGCATAGCCATTCACGCTACCTCGGAGCTACTTACTACTAACATGTTTCACATCAAGCAATGCTCATATGTATAGAAAATGTTTTATCCTAGGGAGAGATGTGATTACAGTAACAGAACTAAACTTTTGAATGGTAATGGCGATAAAATTCAAGGTATATCATAAGTGGAGCTACATTTATTTACTAGTAACATTTTTGAATTGTGATAGATATCATTAAAGCGTGGAATGCGTCGTACAAACAAACAATCAACGTAATCTATAAATTTTTCAAGGTGAATCTATGTCCTTTTTGCCTTATTTAGCCTGTCTTCATTAACCAAGAATCTGTACAAGCACCTTATGAAACAAAGCAAAGGAGAGAAATAGTACTGATAAAAATTAAAACGGTCACAAATAAGCCTTTAACCAGTAATATCTATAACTCATAATAAAATTTAGTAGTCTTAGACCGCTCACCCAACGTTGAATATATCACATAGGCTTGTTGAGATCTATAAATGTTTCTTGTCACGGGAAGAATAATTTCTCATTAAATATCAATTTTAATCATATAACTTGTTATATCGCTGGTAAACGATTCAGATAGAAAGTTTAGTTTCTCACTTCATGTCATTCTGCATGAATAAACCTCAAAGGTGAATGATATAACGCGCGTTCTTCTTTCGACGTGTTCCGCCACTGTCGAGAAAGTGAAGGCAAGAAACAAGGAACCGCAGAACAGGCTCTGCTCACTAGAGAATGACGGGCTCTTCTTGTAGAACGTTATGAAGTGATACAAAAATCAAAAGCGTGAAAGCGATTTCCCTGTTAAATATGAAATGCAGTAGATTGTTTGAAACTTTTTACAGTTGTATGAGAACACACTATTAGTAAAAAAACTATCCCTTCATGTCTGTTAGTAGATTTCTAATTTTAATATCAATTTACAAAATGTGTGTGCGAAAAAAAAACGAAAAACAAGCACGAATGTTGTATTTTTGACATGTTTTACAATAAAAATTAAAAACGTGAATCAAATCTTAAAGTAATGGACAGTTCATCCATATGCTATTTAATTTTTACCCAATCTATATGGTATTACCTTTAAACTTTTTCACACGACAAAATGTAATAAAATAACAAAGCTTAGTTTTTACTATGGTAAATTTTTAAGCATTTCAGAATTTATACGAAATTTGAAAACTTTTATGTATCTATTTAACCTCTTCACTCTTTCTTTAAACGGGACACGATACTTTGAGCTTTCATTATAACAATTTGTACAATAAAATTTAATTAATGTATTAATTTTGTAAAACTTTTCCAGATGGATAATTCTGGCTCACGCACTTATCTAATATATATATATATATATATATTATATATATATATATATATTTCTACCAAAATTTTGTAAAACTTTTAACGTTTTACCAATCAAAATTATATATATATATACATACATACATTCACATACATACATATATATATATATATACATACATACATACATTACATTATATATATATATATATATATATAATATATATATATATATAATGTACATAACTAGATTTCCATTCACTTGCTTTAAAAGAGAAAAATTTTAATTTACTAGTCTTATGTGTATATTGCAAACCGTCAAAATTGGAAACCTGTTGATGATATTTATTAGATTGTCCGAAATAGTCTGTAATTCTTCACAATAACCTTATTCCTTATTTAGAACAGAGCAAAAATATATTTCATATATAAATTTTAATTAATTTCATTTTTAAGATACTAGGGCAAAATATAAACCAAATCTATTTATTCAAAAACTAATTGCAAGCAGTAGTTGACATTTTGAGATCAATATTACAGTGATTTACAGCAGCATCAAAGCGATACAAAAAGCTTGGCTCAATTATATAGGTGGATTTGTTAGCGTCAAGTATTAATATTTTTCAAGTACTAAAACTATATAATTTCATTTTTGCAGGGCTACCGAGAAAAATACAGGTTAAATGAAGAGTTTAAGCACAGCAAGTTCTGGAGTAACCATCACACTGTTGATAAAACCCATAGATTCGGAAATATCGAAACCGAGTTCCAGAAGAAACACAACATACGGCACAAAGATAAAGACAGACAGGTTAGCAAAGTGTTATCATTTTGGAAAAATCTCAGTTCTCGGTCAAAGATTAACTAAACCTTTTCTCGTGATGTTGCAAATACGAGTAAATATATAGTTTTTAAAAAATTAAACACCTTTTTATGTGTTATTATGTAAAACAACATTTAAAACTTATTTATGTAACGTTAAGCCTATTTTAAAACGCATTCAATTTATAGCAAGAAAAGAATAAAATTCAGAGGTAATACCAAGCCTGCTAAACAAAGTACACGAGAACCATACAGGTTTCTAAAAGTATCATATTTAGGTGAATTATAAGTAGGATAATGGTAATCTTCATAAGTATAATCTGGTCAACTGTCAACTTTAAGGTCAAAAATTGACAATACTTGATAGGTTTGAAAACTAAAATAAGTGTTAAGAGTTAAAAAATTTAATATAATTTATATTAGCCTACATAAATTTAAATTATTTAACTGCATGTAACTGACATTTAAAGATAAATTAAGTTTTATGTCATTTCATATTCTGGATTATTTCCAGAATCTATTTATTTACCATGAATTATTTTCAGGCAGGAGAAGAAATGAAAACCAAGGAATAGAAACATAACGTAAAATCCAGTTGAAGAAAGACACAATGGAACATGGAATCAGGTGGCATGATAAAGATTAATAATAAGCAAAGCCAATTAAATAGTAAAAAAAAACATAATCCCACTGATAATATAGTTTTAATTTAGAAGTTGTATAGTACTAGTACTTTAGGCTATTAACTCAACATTTCTTAGTGATAAAAATATATTGAATATATAACGGTACACAAAGATTGAAATTACTAAATTAAACATGTACGAGGTTATAAAAAATGCATAAATAAGTTTTTAATAAAAAGAAGTCTTTGGCATTTATTTGACTTTTTTATGTTATGCTGATTTGGAAGAAGTTACGAAATGCTACTTAAAAGAAAGAATACATCAAGACTCTCGTCGTGTTTTACATCCTATTTAAGAAATTTAAAAAAATATTAAATTACGGATTTGTATTGTAAATATTATGGTCGGACATAATTTTTAAATTCGAGGTACAGAAATAGGCATGATTACAGCTTAATATGATATGAATAAATATTTGAATTGTAGAAAAAATAGAAAGTAGGCCTTATAAAACACATTTTCTTAATTACCGTGGTATTAAGTTCACTACATAAAAGAAAATGCCATTCTAATATTCCTCTGTTGTCGAAATAAAATATTTTACTTAGCATTATTTGCAATATGGTGGACTTGTTTTTATTGGAGAAGTCCATTATTTGATTGCTACATAAGAACACATAGTTGCAAAAAGCTCTCTGCTTTCATTTAATATATACACTTGTGTGTTACTTGGCTAAGCGCACGTGTAAGATTTTCATTCATTAGTTAGTTGCTAATTTCTTGCTTATTTAAACTTTATTATTTAACGTACATAGGCATGGGATATATTATTTAAACTTTGCATGAGTATCGAGGTTTAATTTCTTGTGATAATACTAATACTACAGTTATTAGTTGTAATCTCTTCTCATAATTAATTAATAATAAATTCAATTGGACAGGCTTGAAATAATACGTCTCTTACCATAGTGTTTGAAAGACATATAAGAAAATATTATTGCTTTCTTAGTGGAACTTTTTGTGTATCATTCATATTATGTCGGTTAGTTAATGTTATTTGTTGTATAAGCTTAGCTCTTATAATGCTATTTATTATTTATACTTTTACTCCCGGTACACAAAACTTATTTTTGTATCACGGTATTTTTCAGTGTAAGTTTCAAATAAGGACCATTCAGTTGTAAATAGCATATATATAAGTATATATATATATATATACTAAGTATATATATACTAAGTAATAATAAAAAATAATAGTTAATCATAATAAGTGTTGGTAACTTGCTGAAAATGTTCATAAGGTCAACGTAAAGTATACTCTATTTGTTTACTATGTTTATATTCTTATGATGTTATTTAGTCCTTAATAGCATTAAGTATTCTCAAATAGATTAATCTAAGTTTGTTAAATAACTTAATATTGATCTGCACTCTTAATTTTTACCAAATGCAATACAAGTATTGTAAGGTAGTTTATGATACATTATTATATACTAAAATGGATATCTTACCTTCATTATGGGTTATCTATATTATAAGTAGTTGAGTAATATCAGATTCTTATCTAAGATAATAGTAAATCCTGTTCTGTGCGTTGCTCTATGTCAAAAGAGAATGAGGTCAAAAATTACCGAAACATTCCATTTTAAATGTATTTAACATTGATGAGTTTTAATATGGTATGATATGTGGGGTGTGGCGACAATAAATATAGTAATGAATAATAATTACTGAAAATAAATGATTAATTTGATTCTCCAAATTGAATAGAATTGTAAGAACAAGAGCATAATAATTAATTACAAATGTCGTAGGCGATTAAAGTTCTAAACTGCCATCACTAATCAATTTGATGTTAACAAAAACATTCAATTAAACATTACTCCTGTTGCATTGTAATCAAATGCTTGACAAGAACACACCATGCCACATTTATGTGTGGGACGTTCCCTAATAAACATTTCTATTGTAACGTGAATACACATTGCTCATCATGTATACCAAATGCCATATTTCATTTTCCTAACGATATTAGCATAAATACCTATTGGTTTTGATTTCTAAAATCTAAAACCAGAGAATTCGTGGTTTAAATATTGCGTTTTATTACAAATTCGGCGTAATATTGAAACGGTTGGACACAGTTTCACTTGTGTAGACGAGTACGTGTGGAATCTTCAGTCTTACGTAATCAGATCTACGATAGTTAGGTACTATCGGCATTAGCGAACCCGAGAGCCTGGAGAACTTCCATTGCTGTATATCTGTAAGTCTGCCCACACAATGTTGAGAACCAACTGATTTGTTGACTGGAAAGTTTGCAGGAAGCTGAATTTCTATTTAGAAAACAGCGAGTATGATGATAGTGGTAGAGTCACTCCATGAGTTTGGCTGAGGGTTATTAAATATTTATACAATGTTTTTATGGGTGATTATGACGATAACGAGAAAGAATTATAATAAATTAATTTGTTAGCAGATAGTACAATAAAATTAAACATTAAAATTAGAGATAAAAACCATGTTGCTAAATACTCCATTCAATTGTCCTCCAGGAGGGTTAACGTCTGGCTGGTTTATACATTACAATTGATGATGTAGTAAAATCATTTAAATCTGAGCAAACCTACGGATGTCCAGGAGTGCCAAATCATTAACCGCAAATATGATATTGAAGTGCAAGGGTAGATCAATAGGTATAGTCCACTGCGGAAGATGGCTGATAGTGTTGGGACTCTCTAAGTGATTTGGGAGTTGATAGTCCAGACATAAGAGAGTGATAACTCTGCTCGCTTGGACTGAAAAGGCTGATTCGTTGTTAGACTTTCCAAATTTGAATTTATCATGAGTTGAGATCTCAAGAAAGATTTTATATTCGAGTAATAAGCATTTAAATAAAAATCTAAATAAAACATAATGACTGCAATAATCTTAAAAATTCTGCGATGCAATTGAGTATCATTTAAGCGTCTGTACTCAGCAGAGTGACGCCATTTATATTTTGTGTGTCGGGACTATGTAATAATTTCTTTTCTGTTTTATTGTGTTTGTCTGTCTGTCCACAGAACATCTAGAAAAAGACACAAATTACATGCTGGAAAGTTTGCATGCAATCTTGTTACGCGACACATGGTGTGGCATACTCATAACTGACCCTCAAATTGTTGTATAACATTAGCGTACAATCTATAGTTGTCGATGTTAATTCTTTGGCTGCTACGAGGAAATTCGTGAGGTATTCAGTCCAGTGTTTAACAGCTGTAACTACGTATGTGATATTTAAATGGTTAAACAGGTTTAAGAAATGTATGATATATGAAACAGAATTTAAAAATATGATGGTTGAAATAGTTGCAATTTATTTTTTCTGAATATGCTTTAAACGTTATCCATAAAAATTCATATTACAGAGCTTAACTTATCAATAGTTTGGTTTAAGCTATAAAAGAAACTAAAACCAACTTATTCGTATAGGATAATATTTGATTAAACCCTGACTTAAGACTTACTCTTGATAGAAGTTTCATTAAATTCCTAGGAGCATCCAGCGGAGAAATGGCTTCATCACCATTCATGTCATATGCTAGAATTTGTCATGAAAGGCTTCAAAGTTGTACCAAAGTAACGCATGTAATTTGCCCTTAGTTGTTACCTAACTAGATACATTGAGGAAATAAGCAAATCAATATTTTACCAAACGATAGACATACTACAATTCGTAACGATTTTTTTAGTATACAATGACAAAGTTATATAATAAGGAGTTATAATTTTTAACTATAAGGGAAATAACGCTTCTAGATGAACAAGAAACTTGAAATACTGAAACTTAAATTCTATATGATCATAGTTAATAATGTTTTGTATGTTTATTTTACGTAGTGTTTTTGGGCCAAGAAAAAAAGATCAATGTTTTAAGATAAATTAAATCCACTTACATATACTCACATTTTTGTGGTAAAGTATTTACAGATTAGAGAAATAGTTCCGTTTTGTATGAATAACACTAAAACATTCCCAGCATTGGTAATTTCAAAATGTTAGTACTTTATACGAAAGCTTAGTTTGGTGTAACTTATAACTCGTTTTGTTTTACTTAACACATTATTTTACCCCTCAAAATTGTGGAGAAAAGCATACATATAAAACAGTGAATATTTATCTGTCATACAATTGTTAAAGCTTATTAGTGCCATATCTAGGCCGACTGTTTCAAGGTCACTCAATAAGCAGCGACCTGCGATCCACTGCCGCTGCAATTCAGTTTCGTCAATTAAGTCATGATGTGATTACTGCGAGTCTCATTTCTCTACAGCATTTGCAATTAAGTTGCCAAATATTTAATGAAATAAAAAAGGGTTCTTTGTATACAGGCTACTATGGACATGAATAATCTGCCTAAGTCACGACATTGATGCAACGGTAGGACTGGGTAGCGTTTACGTATTAGTGTAAGAGCTTAATCCTTCGGTTCATGTACAAACATGGATTAAAGTGAGCTCAGTGAATAGGAATTTATGGTCTTGAAGTATTAGGATATCTCTTTATTGTGAGTACTAAACATACATTACCAATGCAAGAACATGCCATTCATGATATTTAAAAATTAATAAAAATGACTACTCGTATTATGTAAATATATGTCATTATAAAACAAGTAGTAATCCGTGGTTCTACGACGATTTCGTAGGCTTTGAAAGTGTATGAATAATTCAGTTTTTAGTTAATTATATTACTGTTGAGTTTTTCTTCTTGCCACGATCAAGGAAATATACCAAAAAGTGTAAGTCATTACTAATGTAATTTACTTCTTAATTTTTGTTCAGTAGTTGATTTTTCCTTGTTTCCCGACAAAGAAAATATCAATACATACAAAATCTGATAAGCCTTCTGTAAAAAGGCAACACTGATGAGTTTTATAAGTCTTTCATTTCATAGTAAAAGTTAGACAGTACCATTGTATTTATATCTAGTAGAAATATTTGCTAAAAATATACAGTTAAAAGTATATGAATTGTAACACTATTTACGTGTTTGAATCTTTATAAAATGAACTATATGTTTAATATTTTATAAATAATAATATATTTGTACGTCATGTGTTTGAGCTGGAATTAGTTTAAGAGCACAGCCCAGCGAACTTTCATCCAGCATAGTTCTTACCGACTGCTTCAAAAGGAGTCTTCAGAGTGAAATTCAACCATCATAGGTCTTAGAATATTTTCTAAGGTGGATTAGCAATTATATAGTTGCTGAAATTTAAAAACCTCGTGAAAACTAATTTTTGTTCCTTATAGAGTTTACACAAAATAAATGTAAACAAGTTGAAAATAATGGTTACATTTATTAAATACGTAGTTATGCCGTAATAAAATAATGTTTAAACAGAAAAGCAATTAAATTTGACAAGCTCTTTCAATAATTAATATCTCACAACGTTAGAGGCGAAGATGGAATTTTTGGCGAATTTTAAGACCGGACGGGAGTAGTCCGAAGGGATTTTAGAAATAAGAATAGGCCTTTATTCATCCCATGGACCGTATGAATATCTATGACAAATTTCAGGACAATCGGTTGAATAGTTTACAGCTGAAAACAAAAAAATGAACAAAGGTACAAGCGCATTTATAATACGATTAGGCTAATGTTGATATCTTTTAATTACAATTTATTTTAAAATTCTTTCATTGAAAAGTATGATCATTTTCATACTCTATAACTCGTACTGTTATAATAAAAAAAGATTGGTAGAAAATAAAAGAGAAGTGTTTAGTACTTAATTGTGAGAGTATATTTTAATCAGGTTACATTTAAATCACACGAGGTTTACAAAATAATGCCTTATGCTTTTCACTTATTTAGAAAAATTAATATGATTTTATTTTCATAATTATAACAAATAGATAATCATCCTACATCATTCTTTAACAGAAAGACTTGAATTTTACTTAAAATTTTTGCAAAATTTTCCCAACAGTTTTCAACTTCTTCCGACATTTATGTTTCAGGAGGAGAGTGTAAGTATTATGAAACTGTAAAATGAATTAAAATTTGTTAGATGAAAATATAACGTAAACAAATCCGTTAAATGCACAAAACTCTGTGTTGATATATGGCAAGTAAATATTTTGTAATCCCGGAGAATTGAAACGTATCCCAGGTATTACCCTTTTATGCCATATAATAAAGAATATTACTACAGTACGATATATAAATGATCTAATTCCAATATAAACATTGTGTAATAACTTTATGTACAGTTTATTTAGAAATAAAAAAATGAAGTATTTAATGATACAGTGTTGAATAAAAATATGCCTACGTCAACAACTATACAAATCTTAGTAATGTTTATAGGTTAAGAAAATATAAATAAACAATTATAATTTTAAACAGCGAAGTTATTCAAAGTTGGATATTCTCAAAAGTTCTTAATAGGAGTTATTATTTTTCAGTAAACTTTCAATCTTGGTAAGTTGTATTCAAATGATTTTGAGATGAGCGTCCTTGACGTAAACTGGGAACGTTACCAAAGCAACTATATTGCAATAAACGGTGGTTCAAAATACAGGGTTATCATAAAAGAATGTTGCAGTTTCAGTTATTCGTAGGAAGATAGTACAGAAAGTTCTAGTTGTTATATTGGTATATAAGAAATCCTCCAATCCAAAAGTTTGTTTATAAGCTGTTCTAACCTGTTAGTTCATGTATTGTTGTTGTGGTAAGTTTAGTGAGTTACTATGTTCTCGGATAAAGATAAAGCTAAATATGTTTTTTTGGATGGCTGAATTAAAATCCGTAGTTTCGACGTTGATTTAGAAAAGTTCCAACACACAAAAATAACAAAATACGTTGATTTAAAAAATTCGAAGAAACTGCATCAGTTTTGTAACAGAAATTAACCGGCAGACCAGGTGTACCAGACGGAACGGTTGAACTAACTAATCATTTGGCAATTAGAAGTCCTGTGATGTACATCCCACGTTGAAGCGTTGAATTAGGTATTCAAAAAACAACAATTCACAAAGTTTTATCTAAGCACTGGAATTACACGCGTATAAAATCTATATTGAATTTTATTTGAAAAGAATTGAAACCCAATAATTGTGTAAACCGTTAGAAAGGTTTGACAGAATAAGTGAAAAGGAATCATGTTTAGATTATATAATTTGTACAGAAGAAATTACTTTCCATATGAATGGATGTGTTAACAAACAATTGTTAGGGAACAAAGTGATTCGCCTAAAGTTAATGCTTGGTGTGGTGAGATAAAAAATCTCGTAATAGGGCCTTTCTTCTTTGCTGCAAAAAAACAAATAACGCAGTTGTATATCTTAAGATGTTAATCAATTATTGCTTTCCTCAGCTAGAATGTTTTCAGTTACTCGAACAAAAACTTCGATAACGCTCAGCCAATACAGACTTCGCACAAGTAGCACTGCTCTGATTAGGGTTTTTTTTATCTTTCATATAATTCTGAGTGTTGGAACTTCTTATATTATAAAAGAATAAGGGTCACGTGAAATGGAAGAAGATATGAAGGTGATGGAACTCTAAAATAAATTTCTCACTGACCTCAGATATGTTTTGTGTGAATGTGATATGATAGTCGTACTAGCTAAGAATTCCTGTACGCTGGCTCTCCTGTTCGAGATAAGTACCTTTTAAAGATCATGGACAGAACGCTTAGGGGTTTTAGAACGATTAAATAAACCTGTAATTTTGTTTTGTGTAGTAGATTATATTTATTTAATCAAAAACACAGTGTTCACTATTACACTTTGGTATTAGTAACTGAAGTTACTCAAAATTTGTTTTACACATATTTTGTGCAAAAAAACACCTTCTATTGGACTATTTCTTTTAGTTATGAATGGTTGCAAAAAACCTCCAATTGGATCATTATTTTTTTAGCTATGAATAGTCACCTGCTAAGTTTTACAGTACACAGTACATCAATCTTGAAAAAACTGTAATAACTTTCTAGGCTGGTTTATTTCACCAAGCACTTCGTCAAAACCAGTTCCTTAACAACCTTAAAGTTGTTAAAATTAAAATGTTAAATAGTGTTATTTAAGTAATACAGTTGACTCACTCATTAGTTATTCTATAAAACTAATTTCTAAGATTTCCTATGTTCTTTCATTTACATTTAGCAACAAACTATTTTTTTTTTAGTTTTTAGTATATAAAACCAAACATTCATATATAGGCAGTAAATTTCATATAAGATGCACTAGTTAAAACAATATATGTAATGTTCCACAGCATTACATTTATGACTTCATATCATAATGTGTGTTCCGTAGAATTGAGTAAAAATAAGTAATAAATTAATCTAACTTTACAACCAATGAGAATAATACCTAGCAATTATGTATGCACATTTTTTAATTGTCTACGCACTGAATAATACAAAATAATACAAAGAGTGATTGGCACTTAATGTTTAAAAAATATTGAGGTTTTGTACTGAATACTTGAAATGAAACAGTGATTTAGCTTTTTTCAAATCCTGCTTCAAACATTAATTATTTAGGGTAAAAAATAAGTGTAAATCTCTATATAAACCAATAAAAACTGTCAAAAGCCTTCCAAGGATATGCCATATATAAATGCTAACAAATAAATGACGTGATAAGCTCACATGCATGTATAGCTTAAGATCAGTCTAAAAATACACAAAATTAGTTTAATATTAATATTCAAAGCTTAATAAATACAAAGATTAATATAAGTTTAATAGGTTCGTCCACAAATTATGTAAAATAGGTCGGGAACTAACAGCCAACAAAACCTCTATACATTGAAATAAGTATAACCTAAAATTATGTCAAAGGAAACCAAATACAAACCCAAAATGAAAATAGTTTTGTCAAATATTCCATTGGATGTGAACTGTACTATTTATTTAATATGACAGTAAACACATAAATATTTTAAATATTTGTATTAGTAATTAAACGTCATCCTTCACGTTACTATTTAATAAGGAGTAAATCCTCGTATAACTAAGTACCGTGAACTGTCATGGGGCACAATCATGCAGATTAGTTATTGTTTACAAGCCTTTTCACGTTCTAGAGATGTTCGAATGGCTAGTAAAATGTTAGTTATTTCAGACTTATGTCATTAATGTTCTGTCCCAAAAGCTCCACCAAAAAAGTAGCGACTTTTAATTTTTTATCGAAAGCATATCTGTGTGTCAAATTTTAATTCAGCCAAAACTATATAAATTTTCGTGAATTATTTAGAGGGGTGAAGTTATTTTATCACTTAGTCATATATGTACTCTAAAATAATCTGGATTATTGTTTCAGTTTATTGAATAATCTGAATTTGTTAGTACTGAACAGACAAGGAAGAAACTCTTTTTCTCACAAATAATAAAATTACATATACAATTTTTATAATATTGCACAGGCTGACCAAAAAACATTACATGTACTTACACATAAACAATACATACATATGCAATTACAACTACATACAACTACTATTACACTTTACATCACTATGAGAAATAAAGGAAAAACTCCAAGGCAAAGCCTGTTTGGAGTGATAAATATTATCAAACTAACAGAAAATTCAAAGCATTACAAACAATACCATAATATTTTTATCAAAATTTATTTATTTTAAAATCTGAGTGATATTCATGAAAACTCTACTAAATTAATACACAATTCTTAACTGTATATAAAATAATCAACTAAGCCTACGTGTAAAAAATTAAACAAATAAATATGGAGAACATAATGATCTTATTAGAGGCACTATTTAAATGATGCATTATTATAATTATTGGTAACAGATTATATTCAACAATCTCATTTCAAATATTAATTTTAAAAAGGGCTTGTTCAATATCTTTCATAGACAATACGGTAGCCACTTTTTAAGCTGTTTGAGAAAAATACTTATTGCACATTGACGCTTCATAAGCAGCGGTAACAGGTTAACAAGTTTTGGTGCTAAAAATAAACGTTTTTTTGTGGAGACAGTATTTGAAGGTTTTGGTACTAGTAAATCTTAATTTAAGTTTAAATTTATTTGTTGTCTTATGGCTCATGCTTCTCAAGAAAAATAGTTTTAGAACATAAGTATATATAGAACAAACATATATCTTAAGGGAAGAATATTCAAACTCAAAAACAAAGGGTTAGATAATTCAGTTTTCTTCCTTTTCATGATTCTTATAAAGTGTTTTTGAACTATAATTATCGGCTTCAAATTAGTTATGTACGTTCCTCCCCAGCACGACATAGCATATTCCATCCTACTGTTCACCAGGGAGAAGTATATCATCCTCAACAGATTAGTATCACACATATCTTTCTAGTGATATAAAATTCTTATTACGTTATTTAGTTTTTTATGTTTTGAAATATGAGTTTTCTAGTTTAAATCTTTATCAAGTCATAACCCCTAATATTTCAGTAAATCTTCCCCTACTACTATACTGCAATTTATATTACATTGGCAATTAATGCTTATACAGTTAAGAAATGTATATATAATTTAATTTTCTAAACGTGGGTAGGCATTTTTAACGAACAATTTGTGTATTTGCTTTTTTTTGGGACTTAATATCATATTATTAACTGAAAACCACCACCTTAATCCATTTAAGTCCATGTTAACAATTATATTTGTTGGCAAAGGGACTATTAACAATATGTTTAGGCTTATAAAAGTATGACAATGAGTTTACTCGTTCCGAATTAAATTTTAAGAAATGTACGACAGTACAGCTATCTAATGCTGCACATCAATCTAGAAGAAGTTATTGTACAACTGCCCTGTGGGTTGATCCTTATTCATGACGAAATAAAATCTAAAAGTTCCAGTGACCTTGATCAATTGAATCCAGTTAGAAGAACCTTTAAGTCACAGTATTTATAAATATTTATTCAAATTTTACCGTATAAAATAATAAAGTTAATTATAACGGATTATCAATTCTGTGAATAACATCAGTACATATGCATATATACCAGTACTCAATATATATCAAAGCTCATTGAATATAAGAAATCTCACGTAGTTGGTTTATGCTACACATATTTTATAAGATTATAAATAAATATATTACTATTGGCCGATGAATAATATTACGATAAAAGGTCTGTTTCAAATCCATAACCATGTTTAAATTGTTGATAGTCATAGTAATTGAATACATGAGTTCGGAAAAAGTACTTTAGCTATACGGTCAGCAGTAATAAAATAGAGTTAGTTTATGAAGCAATCGATATATCCACAAACCATAACATTTTGCTGCACCAGGGAAATTGCCATATCGTAAACGATTGCTGCATTTCCGTTTAAATGTAAAGAAACGGGGAAGTTACTCTATGTATAGGTTTCTTCCAAGTAAGTTTATTCGTTTTTTCTTTTGTGAAATATATTGACCACCTTTATATTTGGCTGTATCGCGGCTAGTAGTTCTAGAAACCAAAACTCGAGGGCAACCCTGACAACATTATGACATTGTGAGCAATCGCATATTATGAAACCTGAACCTCTTAAGTATTACGTTTATGTGTACAACATTAGCACTGCTACTAGGTCGTCAAAGATGAATGAGGAGAAATTCTACTATGTTACTAAAACAAGAAATTAATTTTGTAATAAATTAATTTTGCAAATGATTAATTAATTAATTATTGCAAGAAACCAATGCAATGTGCAAATGTTTGCAATAACACTAACTATAGGCGACTCATAACGTTTTTAATTAGTAAGGTTGGGCTAAAATTACAATTTTCATTCTAATAACTCGCTTGTAAACACTCATTTTATTGTTAAAAATGTAGTCCCTCCATATCTGTTTGTATATTCATACGTGTATGTGTTTTGGTTTGTTTTTTTGTAATAATATTTACCGATTACTAACGTGGATTTACATTTAAGGCTATATTTACATTGTTTGTATTATATTGTTCTTAAAATCTCTCAGAAACTACAACAGAAGTTCTAAAGTTACGAATGTGCTAGTTTAACTGAAAGAACGAAATCTGGTATGATGGAGCATGATGTTGTAGAATGCAGTATTGAGATGATATTTTTTTACCCTGTTTTAACTTACCTTAGGTAACCGGTGTACTTATCGTCATGCACCTGAGCATTCCGATGAAAAATGTACCTACTATTCTAAATAATTGACTGTATATGTTGATTCACACACACACACACACACACACACACACACACACACACACACACACACACACACACACACACACACACACACACACACACACACACACACACACACACACACACACACACACACACACACACACACACACACACACACACACACACACACACACACACACACACACACACACACACACACACACACACGCACACGCACGCACGCACGCACACACACACACACACACACACACACACACACACATATACATTAATACATTATTAATGATGAATGCCTTCTTAATAACATTTCCGTTTAAAAGAACAAAAACGGTGGTAAATATACTTCTAATACATTCAATTACTATTCTTAGCCCTTTGCTAACCATTAAACCACCTCAGGAAAACTTAGATGTCGTATTTCCATAATCAAAAGCTGAATCGAACTGAAAAAATAAATAATACACTGGAAATAGCGGTTCAGCTGTTCACATTTCAAGTGTTTCATTCTGCTGATGAAGGATCCCCATGATGTACGGCCTTTCACAATGTTGACAGATAATTGGGCCATAAACACAATCTGTCACTTAAATTAGCATCTTTTTGCAGAGGAAACTACTGGAGTGTTTCCGAAATATTATTATTAATGTATTACACCTCATCTAAATAAATAGTAATGGGTGTAAAATGCATCTTTATGAGATGAACAATAATTATCAATCTGTCAGGACCATGTGATCTACTCGGGATGGTTAATATACTTTTCAGTTAATTTATTGATATGTGTGTATTTGTAATAATGAATAAACAATGACCTTGATACTCATTGTAGATATTTATTATAGAGAATATTATGTAATTGTAACAAGGTAGAGATACGCCACGCATCTCATGGGGTAACGGACTTCGTTGAATCTGCACGCAAACTTTTAAGTCTATAGTTAATTTCATTCTCGGTATCTTGTGGGCAGATAGACATACAGATAATAAATGTTACTTCCTCCGGTATACTAAAAACTGTATCAGCCTACTGAATGATAGGACGTGCAATGAAGCAGTGAGGGATAGACTTGGTAGGCATTCCAGTCTATGTAGAATGAATGAATGAACGTTTATTATCATATTACATCTTATCTAATATTAATCATATAAAAATTAAACACCATTAATAAACCGCACATAAAAGCTTAACGAAGATGTCAGACAGTAATATAATGAAAACTAATATTTGTCAAAGTTTGACCTCAGTAATAATTCTGCTATATACATATAAATTAAGCAATTCCCGTTCCTCGCTGTTCCATTGTTAATAGTAATAATATGACCATCAATTTATCAATAACAAGATTCCAACCAAAATTATTCGCTAAGAAATAGATAAGCTCATATCAGTATTAAAATTTTCAGCTGTGTAAAAAAAACTAAAAACTAATTAACAGATTTAAAACATCTTATGTAAAACATTGTTCAGTCGGATAACGTTAACACTGTGACACACCATAATGTATTTAAAAACTACTTTTAATGCGAAATAAAAAATCTAGGGATAACATCTTTCTCTAGATATTTTGTTACATGATGAATTTAAGATTTCTTTCATAAAGTTAGGTTTTACAGCATTCTTTAAACAACAAACGATACTGTGAGCTTCAGAGGTGCTAAAATAAAGAATGCGCTAAACCCAAATCTTGTCAACGACTTTACTGATAGAATTAACACCCTCTATCTTATTTTTATTTTTAATCTTTCAATAAAGACATTGGTTTAGATTTTGTATAATTGGACTCTAATTACAAAATCTATGAATTATTATATTTCCCGTTGCAGTCTTATTTAAACATAAGACCAGTGAATTTTTTTTCATTAACGCTCAGCCAATTAATATGTAGCCTAGGCTCGAGCTCACAGTTGAAGAAATACTTTAATACAGTGAATTCAGCTTTTAAATGATTTATTTTATTGAAACTCGATTTAGTTGGGACTGGTACAGACTAATTATCCATTTGACCTTTAGAGATTTGAGACAGGTGGTCTTATACACACTGTTTGTAAATGAACCTATATGCAAAGTTCAAAATCTATAGGTCATTTAGTTATCAAGACATCGTGCGTAAGGCATACAGAAAGAAATTAATTTCCTAACCTCCTTGAGTTATATGTTTCTCTAATGTTCTAGCAATAGTTCCAAATATATTTTTATTCTTTATTTGGTAATGTTGTGCCTAGTAATATGCAATTGCATACAGGATGGAAGTTTTGCCACTAAGGTAAATTAAATTTACGTTTCAAAAAAATGTTTTTCTTATTATGAACCAATTAAGTTAATGGTTTCTTAAATATTTATGTACTTAAATTGTTTATTACTGGATTTTAAAATAAAAAGTTAACTGTAAAAAATTAACATTCTTACTTTTTATTCAGTTATTTTTGAGATTTTTATTTACAGTCCTTTAGTGAGATTCCTTCAGGGATTGGTTGATTTATTCTGCAATATCACTGTATTGAAGTTCTACAAAGTCCTTTGTTGGATTACGCTGTAAAATATCTCACTCTTGGAAATTAATTCTTGGAAATCAAGCTGGAGTTTGTCTTCAAGTAAATTTGGATTTATCTTGGATACTCAGAATGTTGTTTGGTCACTATTGATATTGGAAATTAATTTATTGACCAAACAAATTATTATATTTAATAATTTTATTTTAATGTCTTAATGTCCGTTTGTGAGGGAGTAGTTAAAGAAATGTAAAAAATGTACCTACTATTCTAAATAAATTACTGTATATGTTGATTAACACACGCGCGCGCGCGCACACACACACACACACAACACACACACACACACACACACACACACACACACACACACACACACATACACACACATATTCATTATTAACTATGCATTCCTCCTTATTCACATTTTCGTTTAAAAGAACAAAAACGGTGGTATGTATACTTCTAATACATTCAATTACTAGTATTAGCGCTTTGCTAACCATTAAACCATCTTAGAAAAACATAGATGTCGTATTTCCATAATCAAAAGCTGAATCGAACTGAAACAATAAATAATACACTGGAAATAGCGGTTCAGCTGTTCACATTTCAAGTGTTTCATTCTGCTGATGAAGCATCCCCATGATGTACGGGCTTTCACAATGTTGATTGGGCCATAAACACAATCTGTCACTTAAATTAGTATCTTTTTGAAGAGGAAACTACTCGAGTGTTTTCGAAATATTATTACGTCAGCTAATAAATAGTAATGGGTGTAAAATGCATCTATATGTTGATTACAAATCTATTGATTAAATGGATATGTTGGGAAACTATTAAAATATGTTGTAATATTGCCTGTAAGTGGATATTTTGTTTTTCATACATTTACTGGCAGTATCAATTGAAATTTTAAATATTAAACTATACAATTTTTTGCAACGGGAGAGAAACAGATTTTTGTGTACTCAATGCACAGACTTCACTCGTTATTAAATGGTATGGTTTCTAATAAAGTAATTAATAATATGGTTACAAATATACTTTACAATATACATATTCTGTAGTCTTAAATTTTCTTTAAAGAAAGTTTTACACAACGGCATCTTGTTACATACGTAATGGTGAGAAAGAAAGAATTTCTCATTACCAACGCAGTTCCTCAGCCCGGTAATACAACAAAGTCACATTAAATTTCTTGTGAGTGATTAAGCTAACTCCACAGTCCGTCCTTTTGTCCTTAACAACGCCAGGAACTAATCGACGTAATAAATTTCCCTCGAGACTATACAAGTGGGGATTTTGGCGTACATTCCATGGTCTTGTCTAATTACCACAATTAAATCTGTATTTAGTCTAATCAACAATAACGTTGAGTTCTACAATTTAACAGTCATTTAAAGTTAAAAAGACTGTCTACAGATTGGACTAGTTTTTATAATCACGAATAAAGTAAAGATAGGTTTTGTGATCGATTAAGATTAAAAATCATATATTTTTTACAACCATCTTAGATGTTTTTAATTACATTGGGAGTCTCAATATATTATTGAAGTGACTAATTCTTCTTGTGAACTATGGATGTAAATTTTGTACGGGGGTAAAAACTTTAGTTTCGCGTCACGTCACGCATGACGCATTTTTGCTCTGTGGCCGCTAAGGGTAGGACTATCGCGGCCATTTTGATGTCATTGAATTTTGCCGGTATTTTCAGTGGCTATTCAACCGTGCTAGTGAGAGTTTATTGTTGCTCCTTGTTGAATTTACTACTTCTTTTGGTGGGTTGTGGATGTATGTTACAAGTATTAAAAAATTAATTGTATCCTTTGTAGCAAACAAAACTGTAGTGGAATTAAATACTGATAGAAAATTAGTGTTCTGTTGGTTATAATTATAACCTTTAATCAATTACATTGAGCCTTAACATAAATTTAATGTACTGAAATCGATGTTCCATGGGGTCTGTGAGTTGAGTTTTAGTTATAAACATTTATTTGGAATCCTCAACCAAGTTTATAATATTGCCGTTACTAGGATTTAAATTAATAATTAAAATACTAACCAAAGTTATAATATATTTGAATAGCAATAATATTTGAATAGCAGCCAATTATCATTAATTAGACGCAGGGGATTCAGTCACCACCCGCTTCTTTGTCACCGTTGAATAGTTCGGAGTTTTGTTAGATCTGGGTGAGTTTGGATGGAAGTAACTAATTTTATAAATTTTATTTTAGCTAAAAAAGTTGAAGGTTTATAAAAAATGTACAGTTTTATTTAATTTTTAGTTATATGAATAATTATACTGTATTTTGTGATATTATTATATTCCATCAATTTCTCCTTCCTGCATCTATAAACCACTACGTTAATATATAAAAATTCAGTTAAAATCCATAACAACTAAATCTAAATAAATGTATGGATGAAGATTTATTTACAAGAACATCATAATAGCTAGATAAGCAATACATCTATAGTAATAAGATTATTTGAGAGCCAAAAAACATTTCACGCCAACTAAATACAAGAATATATGGCTATTTTTTGTGATATTTATTTAACAGTTTTTAGTTGTACAACACGTTGTACGTTCTATCACTAAGTCTAAACGAAAAGTATAACAAGTAAAATAATGTTATTGGAGCTCTAACTAAAGATTTCTTACCTACTGTACTATGAATGGATTAACAAAAATGTTACTATCTATAACAAAGTAACCGGTAGAAGGCATGGTTTGTACGGAATAAAAAATAACTGCAGTAATCCGGTAGTATAGAATGCACCACGTTAAAAAAGTATACTAAAAGGTAAATTTTAATAGTTTCATACAGTATCACTTTATACAGTATCTTATCATTCAAATACGCCTCGTTTTATATCTATCTGACCTAGTTTTCTAAACAGTAGTCGCGAATCCAAAAAGTTTTATTAAAATATATCTAAGCAATATTTTAGTGTATCAAATAAGCGTTATTTCCTTTGTGATAATTGAATGAATATTATATTATAAATAAAGGAGAATACATTTTCTTCGTGTCATTAATAATGAGTTCATATTTCTTCATTTCAAACCTAACGTAATTGTATTTGCGTGATTACGCTGTATCTAGCTAGTATAAGTTATTAATACAATTTAAAACTGCATACTGCGTAGTATGACCGGTAATTGGGAAAGAATTCTGGAATCTAATATACATACAGATACATAAAGGCAAGTTATTACTTTATCTTTTACGCTTTTTTGTAACACTAGGACTAGAATAAATTTCCTGTTCACGAAACAAATTACATTGAAAATTCATTTATTGTTAATTTATTTTAAATATAAAGAGGAATATACTTTATTACTCTTAATCTACCCGTCTTTATCGGCCGTTTGCTTAAATAAATGAAAACATTTCTTTGATGTCCAGAAGCAGATTCTTATTAATGAATCTCTAAAATTATAACAACTCTTATCATCTGACACAAATCTCATTTAAATCGATGGACACTTAGCATGCAGTTTTAATATTTCACTTACAGTCTTTATAGTGCCATATATCACTTACATATGTAGATTATAAAAACAGATGTTGCATCTATAATTATGTATTTCCGGCTATGACAAAGATCAGAGAATATACAGGGTGTTCAAAAAGGGTATCACAAACTTCTGTTGGCGATAGGACTCATCATTTCAAAATATGTCCTGTAAACATAGATCGATAAATGTGTCGTTTAGATGCTAGCCACCATTTTTACTTTTCATATAAAATTAATATTTTTAGAACTAATTAAGCAGATTAAACCACATTTAGCACATACGTTTGAATATGTAAGAGAAAATGTAAAAGAAATAATTGTGCTGTTTTCTTTATATGTAATAAATGGCGTTTGTAGAAATATTTTTATGTAAAAAAATAAAATTGGTGAACTATTTGATCAATTTCATTACAATTCAATAGATACATGTTTCAATGAAAGCCATCAATGCATAAACGAGCACGACCACTTTAAGAATAAATTTCTATCCGGGAGCATCAAACATTTTGTCTTTTGATAACACATAATAACTACTTAAAAATTTTTATAGCGATTCCCACGGTATTTTATTCAACAAAATCGGTTAACACCTAAACGAGCACGACAACTTTAAAGATACGCTTAAACAAGCCGGGTGCGCCAAACATGTTGAGAGGTGTCGGTTGTTTGTTGCTCCCTGCTTGTGCAAGCGTATCTTTAAAGTGGTTGTCCTCGCTTATGCGTTGACGGATTTCGTTGAAACAAGCACCGTTGGAATTTTAATAAATTTGCTTGCATAAGTAGTGCATAGTAAATGTTTTATTACTGTACTGGTTGTTTTGTATTCTGACTTTTAGCAGACGAAATTAAATTTGTAATAAATAAAATAAAACAATGTTTTATTTGTACGTTATCTACTCAAACCGATGTGCAAAATTTGGTTTCTTGAGGTTACATAATTTTAGAGATAGTATTATTTATTAAAAAAAAATGGCGACTAACGGCTAAACGAAACTTTCCTAAGCCTATGTGTATATGACATTTTTGTTTGAAATCCTAAGTTTCTAACTACTCTCATGAGTTTGTAACACCCTTTTGTGAACACTCTGTATAAGCTAATAACTAAGAGCGTCCATGTAGCTCTTGTGTGCGTGTAAGCATAGGTGTGTGCGCGTACATTATATCTAAAACAGATTTAACCTGTACTAGAGATATTTAGAACCTAAATGTATTTATTAAATAGTAAGGCAACACAAGTTAGGATCTTTAACTTCACTCCTCAGACCGGAAGTATATTTCAATAACTGCAAGTATTTAATGTTTTATACAGATATTCTATTTCAAATACTAATATATTTTATCGTACATTTGTCTGTTCAAAGTTTATCATATTTGCAAAAAGCTTTTTAATACAGTGAGAACATTTCATTTATTCCCCTCTGATGATTTGAACATAAAAAACAGTTTTAGAACCTTTTAATTTTGATTAGAGCGTAATAAAAAAGTGGTTAATACCTTCAAAATGATATAAATATCTAAGCTATGTATGAATAAAAACCAAACCTAATGTCTGAATCGTAATGGTATTTTATGTATTATAACATTCATACTTTTGAATAATGTTTTCAAGTAATATAATAAATATTTGTTATATTAAGCCCCTTACAAAAAATCAGTAATTTTCACTTAGGCTATATATGCCTGGTTTGTACCTTAAGGAGGAAAGTAAGTAGGTAAATAAATTACCATCAATCGAAAGCAAAAACTATAATTAATATCAAAAATAATACTTTTATTACTAATAAATATATAGTAATAAAAGCATTTACTAACAATTTCTAAAGTAAAAGCAATCTAATGTTTCCTAATCATGCACTTTACATTTGTATGAAATGAGACATTAAGTGAGAAATTGTCAAGTAATCTAGTGTAACGCCTATCAGTGTAAAATGTATTAATCCCAAATCTACGCATTGAGGAATCCTCTATCACTGCAAAATACTCCACATCTCCACATAACAGAGCTATGGTGAGGAGGGTTTATTCAATCTCAATGTGTTACGTTAATTTATCCTCAAGAAGAATACACCCGAAGGGGTCTTAGAAATTTAAACGATGCAATTCAAAAATGTCTGAAAATTCGTCTTGCCGAAAGAACGTTTTGAACGTTTTAGTCAACGAATGGAAAGGTAGGTTGGTCTGAGTACCCTGATGGTGCTATTACGTTCAAGGACACTGAAATAATAGCAATTAAAAATACTAATTCCAAGGTATTATTTCGGCCTTCCTGGATCTCATTCTCAGTTGGTCATGGTCTCCTTAGAATTCAGTCCTTGGCGATGTTAAATTTCACATGCTATTCTAAAGAAAGTGAAATAGAGATAAACTCAACTTTTTAATATTCCGTATCATCGTTTAATATAAAGTTATAAGGATACCCTTAAGCTAAAATACTTCTGCATTGTGATATATATATATATATATATATATATATATATATATATATATATATATACTAGGGATAGACCCACACAAATAGATAAGCTTATAAGTTCGAACCACCAAAGTGAAATAGAGATAAACTCAACTTTTTAATATTCCGTATCATCGTTTAATATAAAGTTCTAAGGATACCCTTAAGCTAAAATACTTCTGCATTGTGATATATATATATATACTAGGGATAGACCCACACAAATAGATAAGCTTATAAGTTCGAACCATTTCTGGGGCATACAAATTTCCAAGACCAAAAGTGAAAATGAACCTTTTTATAAATCGGTTAACGAAAATAATGGCATTACATAAATGATGACTGAAGCAGTTTTTAGTGACGAAGACTGTAAAAGCTTTCAGCCAATGAACACCTTACTGCAGTAGTTTAACGTTCATTTTATGGTTCTTCTCCTTTACTTTATTTCTTGACCTCCTTTACTACTCCTGGAACTTTCAGTTATTCGTGTACAAAAAACGAAATAATACATGATATGAAATAATACTATTGTACGTGTGTACAATATTAACATGTAATACGCATTTAATTTGGCCATATCATTGGCAGTAGACAGTCTAGCTAGAAATATTATCATCTGTACAAATTTATATATATATATATATATATATATATATATATATATATACAAAGTGTTTGAAAAGTCTGGGTACGGCTTAATATTTTACAAACCATAGCAGATAACATCTATAAACTTTCCACAGTGTCATATGGTTATGTAAACTATTTTTCCTTGCTATTACCATGGCAACATGCATCATTTGAAAGAGCTCACTTAGTAGAGTTGAATGCCGCAAACCGCATCTGAAAAGGCTTCTCCAATCAGAAATGGTGGGCTGTTTTAGGTACACATTGTGAAGTACATTATGCGCTGCCATTTCTGACTGGATCGTCGTATTCTGATGCGGTAGGTTTCACTCTACTAACCAATGGTTTCACTGATTAGTATTTATAAAAATAACAAAACAATGTAATTCTCACATAGTGAGTAAAATAGCATTGCTAGTGTGTAACTATGTTAATTCATAAACATAAAGACGACGAATTCATTTTAGTTTTATTTATTGTGTTATAAATTTATGACATTATTTGCTAATTAATTGTGAAGTACATTATGCGCTACCATTTCTGACTGGATCGTCGTATTCTAATGCGGTAGGCGGCGTTTCACTTTACTAACCGGTGTGTTTTCACTGACTTTTTTTCAATTAGCATCACTCGACCCATGCTTTATTTTAAGATTTCCATGTTTCCCTCTGTGGGTCGTCCCCCCATGGTTGGCATGTCATGGTAATAGCAAGGAAAAATAGTTTACATAGCCATATGACACTGTGCAAAGTTTATAGATGTTATCTGCTATGGTTTGTAAATTATTAAGCCGTACCCAGACTTTTCAAACACCTTGTACTGTATATGTATGCATATGTGAATGTTCTTTATGTATGCGTTCGCATTTAAATTTGTTTTATCCTGTTCACAGAGTATTGCATTACTGTGTAAGATTGTGCTTAGAAGCGGGTAAATTGTCATGACGTGATTATGCAACACAACCGATAAGTTTTGTATTAATAGTCCGATAATTGGAACTGATTCTCATAGTTTTCAATAAAACAGGACTTTTTCAGACATTTGCCATCATACAATACAATCAGTAACACTAAGTTTCGAGACTTTAAATCTGATTTCTTCTTCATGTGAATAGCTAAAGTAATGCATTACTAAACTGTTGGTTAAATAATCAAAACATGCCTAATAAACAGTTGTGACATGCATAAGTCAGGAACTAAAATAGCCGTGTTGTTTGTATATTCTATGTAGACTAAAACTAAACTATAAAACATGCACATAATAAAATGTGTTGAATTATAGTACGAAATAGTGTTTCATTAAACCAATATAACAATCTCCCTTAACAGAAAACCGATTAACCGAACGAACCCCAACTAACCGACCAAAATTATAACTTTAAAATTTATATTATTCTTATCTAATTGGCTAATACATATATAATATTAACTACATTTCGGTTTTAAGTTTTTAATGTAATACTTATGTAAACATTTAATTTTAATTTAAACACAAACGCTTCCAAAACTACCTCGGCTACGTTTCGATTTTATTTTAATAAAAATTTCTGTGTTATTTGGAGGAAACCTGTGTCGTGTTAAAACACAAGGAAATGTTCTTCCTAAAATCTGGGAGTATAGATAAAGATACAAAATAGACAGCCTTGACATATAAAATTGTAAAATTTAATTTTATAATTCATTTCTACAGAAATAAATAGACACAGTCAAAGGATTGTAAATTAAATTTTACTAAGAAAGAATACAATGTTTAGTTTTTGGCCAGTATGAGGATATTATGCAACATTTTTTAAACATGTATAACTTTAAAGTCATAGAGGGTGCCCCTCGTATACCATTTCGATTGCATTTTTAAAGTTAAAGCAATTATTTTTAAAATATTAACATGTGTTAACATATTTAGCTGTTAAGTGAAATAAGATAATTGTATACTTTTAAAAATTTGTTTGTCTATAATAGAAAATATATCTTCACATGATTATTAATTTGTTTTATTGTGTATATTTTTGTTTAATTTCATTGTGCTACATGCAGCCATAAAAATAACGTATTATTGTACAATATGTTGTATAATTGGCCCCTGATTAGTTGGAGAAATAATAAATCCCATATAGACACTATTGAAGATTGTTCTGAGTCACTTTGGAGTTTTTACCATAATACCTAAAGCTAAACGGAGATTTTAATTCGATTCATTTTTTTGAATAGAAAAAGATAATAAAATTGAAATAGTTGTGTGAGCGTTACGTCTTGATAATAAACCTACGAAATATAGACGAAATTGATGAATCATTGTGATAATAATCTGTATTATTATTTAACGTGTCGCTTGTTTCTCTATAATATGCTAAATAGTACATCTGATCAATGGTAAAACGCTATGCAAGATAAACTCCAAGTTTACATAAATATTTTTACTTAAGTTTTCCAATTTACCATTAGAGCTCCTGGAACATGGAGATTTCGTGCAAAACAACATTGAAAGCCATTTCAATACCATTGTAATTGGAATAACACTGGTTTTATTGTTAGTGTTTATTGTTGTTTTTGTTTATTGTTGTCTAGATTAGTTTTAGGATGACAGAGACTGGCGTTCACCACAACCGGACTCTTCACTACGATTCCAAATCGAATGGAATTTAATAATGATACAACATCAATAATAGAAGAATATAAGAAATGACAGCTACTGAATCAGTTAGTTACAGATTTATGCAAGAGATTTAGCCTATTAAAATCTGAAATTTTCGTGGGTATATATTTTTAGTAAATGTTTACTTCAAATGCTAAATAATCTTGTTTGGTAGCCATTGTGCTGTGCTCTTATTGATTGATGCGTTCAGTAGTGTAACTTTTAGACTTATAATCTATACCAATAATTTAATATGAAGGGATACAAGTACGAAAAAAACTATCGTTTCACAAAGCTAGGTCCATAACATTTATTTTTGTAAGAACATGTCGATCTATTGCTGATGTATGGAATTTTTCATAACAAGGACAAACCTATTAGGAAATATTGTACTTTTTCCTTCAACCTGATTTATATAGTTAAATGAAATATTAGTATTTTAATATGTATTATTTTTATTACTAAATAAACTAAGAGAAATTTTTAATGGTTTCGTAACATTATTAATCGTTCCTATAAAGGCAGTGAGAGCGTACATTTTTATATTATAACTTTTAGTTATTTATCGTGTACTGCAAACCATATATTATTTATGGCGTTTTAATTATTTGTAATCGTCCCAGATTGTTTTGAAGAATTCATTTTCTCCCACAGATTTTTGATACAACCTAATTTAAAGATACAAGGTACTTAAAATTTGCATTTTATCGAGGAATCCTGAAATATTTCCTAATTAATAATGTTTAATTGCATGGTTACAGACCACACATTTTGAATTAGTAAAATTAACAGTCAAAACAATTTAAAGAGTTTTTGATACGTGTTAAATAACCGTTGCTGACAATGTTCTTTTGTGTTCTTTGCGTAATGTTATTTGTAAGAGACTCTCCATTCAAAAACTGTTCCATCAATGTTTTAATAGATTGTTTGTATTGCGAAGCATTGATAGTAGTGTGTAGGTTGCTAATGTTTGTAATTTAAAACTCAATAGCAGTGCATACAATATATCTCTATAGAAACAAAATAAGATTGATTTCGAAATTAAATACATCTTTTTAAACCAAAAATAACTATTCGATATGTTTATCCAGTGTAGAAAATAAATCAATTATTAGATAGATGAATATTGTTATTTTATTGTCTGTGCAATTTATTGTATTTACAATGAATTTTACTATCATAATTTTTATTAGTAAAAAACATACTACACAGGTGTATCGGCTTCTAACCCACTTGCATAACAAGGCAACCTTAGTATATAGCAAGGTGAGCAGCGCATTTATAAGCCAGCCACGATTCGATACTACGCTATCTTAAACTAACGATTAATGACATTGTGCTCTATTCATTCCGTCCATTTGTACTTTAGTCATCAATGGGTTTTCATTATATTAAACCTCTTCCTTCAACCCCTGTCCATTTCTTTTTATATTATATTATTATAATTTTATTTGAATCACAGAGATACTTGGTAATATCAGGTAATTTTAAAAATATTTAACAAGAAGATAAACATAATCAGTGTCTCTATTGTTACCTTAGGAATTGTAAAAGAAATATCAGTGTTTCAAAAATATTGTGAGCTGCAAACGGATTGCAAATTCAAATCGGTTGAAATGTTAAAGTCAACGTATAAGCAATAACACAATAAAAGCTTTTTATAGAAACAGATAGATAGAAAAGAGGTTTTGAAATTCCACTGAATACTATGCTACAATGATTTTTATATGTACATGAATGTTATACAAAATTAAATCTATAGACTAAATAGTGCTCGGGATATTCTGCGGAAAGTTATTTCATGCTAACGCTCAGACAAATGTCACACAGACACGCGCCTTAACCAAACTAGATGTTGCTTATGTAGAAATTGAATATTAAATGCTTATGAATGTACATGTGAATATAAAATCTATATACTTACTATTTTTCTAGATATTCTCCGAAAAAAACAACAGGTTTTCTGGAAGTAATCTTATTTTGCCTGGCTGTCATGTTTCTACATGTAAGGGTTAGCAAGCAAAATAATTTTACACGCTAATAATTTCACATCAGTCTGTTTAAAGTATTTTATTCCATGATTTTGTCCTTGTTATGCATAATACTAATGTAAACATATCCACCAATACTCACCCAAACCCCCATTAAATGACATTATAACTTCGTTATTTTTCATATATAAATATATTTTCATGTAAAATGTCACGAGTTATATGCCTGTTCGTTCTTGAAATATATTCTGGACAGAAATACATAAATGGAATTTTGCAGCTCCTTGAGTGATAAGGAGTTGTTTGTTATTTTTTTTTTCATTTGCGTTTTTATAATGCACAAAGTAATTTATGAAATAAGTTGTTTTAATCGTAATTATCGTTGACATCATGTGTATTACCTAAATTTAATTAAGTAATAAATTAAAAATAAATGGTAAACTATTATTAATTATATTAAATAATAAATAAATATGGCATTTATTTGGTGAAAGTTTTTCAACAATACATATTCTTTTAGCTAATCTCCCCTTTAAAATCAAGGTCTAGTTTTAAAGTAACAGTAAAAAACACACATTACAAAAATACATGATTAGTCTAGGCGTATCTAGTAATGTAGTACCTAATAATTTCCTAAATTTAGTATTAAAAACTTGCAAAAGATACAACATTCCTGGTGTGTTCATAAAGGATATAAATCAAATGGGGACCAAAGAACGAGAAGCCCCCCCTCCCGCCTTCCACCTTAGAAAAGTGAAACTTTCCGCCCTGATAGGTGCTTTGTTCTGAACCCCCCCCCCCCGATACAAAAGCCTATAAAAGCCTATCAACTAGGTACCTTGGCTCTCCAATCATGAGTGCCTTGAATATCATGCAGCATGTGAGCAATTTACGTAATACTTTTCAAGGGAGCATTTGAGCAGCATCACGAAAAGGAGAAAATATAATCATAAATTCGAAAGTTGAAAATGAACCTGATCGCAGAGTTCTGTAATTTCCAGATTCTATACATTCTCTTGATTTACTATTCCCATAGGCAGGATAACAGTAGCTGAATACTGACAAAACCTATGACTGAATGAGCTGCAGTTTATAGATTCTGGTAGCAGTGTTCTTAATGTGTACAGGCGTCTCAGTATACCAAGGTGTGAGAAACGTAGTCAGTGAAATTGGGTTTGCCGTCAGGCAGAACACCAAGAGTCTTAACCCTCTCGCACCCGATCAAATCTCCGCCACCTCACTCCCACTAAGAGCCTGAACTAGATTCTGTGAGGCGTTATGAAGGATTGGACATTTGGCTGCGTTGAGCGTTTACTGATGAGGTTGAGGCAGTTTGAAGGTCTATGTTTATCTAATTAATGCCAGTTGACATTTCCTCAGGCTAATGCTGCTCCTAATACTCCTAATACTCTTAATTATACTCCTAAATGCTCATTATATAACCTTGATTTCAAAAAGTCAAAGGTTTAATATAATGAGGACCCATTGATCACTATAGAGTACCAATCGCCGAAATAAAAAGAGCACATCTTCATTAATCGACAGTTCATGATAACTTAGTGTAGAATCGTGTCTAGCTTTTAAATGCGCTGCTCACCTTGATATGTACTAGGGTTTCCTTGTTATGTGAGGATATATGCCAATTAATCAGTGACTACACTGGTATATTATTTAAAATGATATGATAATAGAATACATAGTACGTACAATAAAATACATATAATAAATATAAAAAAGAGTATTCATTTATTTATTAGTTATGTATAAATAAAAATTGGATTATTTATTTATTGAATGATTTAATAATTACGTACACATAATAATGTTATCGACTATTAATTATTAAATTAAAGAAAGCCACCCATTACTATCATTACTTATTACTTTTTTTCTTTTCACTACAAACAATCCATTACAGCATTGAAGACACAATTCTTGAATGGAGAGAGTTGTGGCAAACAAAATTATGCCATGAACTCAAAAGAACGATGCCAGCAAAGATTATTTCACACGTATTGAAAAGCCTGCAAATGATTGATAATGCGTATTTGAGTTGTCATTCAAACTGTGTGGTTTGTAACCGCGCAATCAAACATCATTAATGGTTATTTATCGGGAAGTATTTCAGGCTTGCTATATAAATTGTCAACAGTTGTCAATAAAGTGTCAAATACCTCTATCTTAAAATTGGATTTAATGAAATATCTATTGTAGAATGTGTTTTGCACAAAAATCTGAGGAAACTATAAAAAATAACAAGTTATCAATAATATATGGTTTGAAGTATATCCTAAATAAATAACCCTAGAATATACAAATACATTCCCTGATTATTTGTGAAGAAACCAAGTAATAATATTCAGAAACTATAACAAAATGTCTTTTTATTTTTTAATAGAATAAATAAAACACTAATATCACGTTTAAGAAATGTAATAAAGCAGATTTTCAACAAATATTTAAAGTTCACAACGGTAGTGGGATTTTTACAGTTTATTGCAGTGTATAAATGTATTAAAATTTTTTATTATCATCCTAATTTGTTTATATAGCACACACTACCGTATACCTGTATGCAACCATTGTTTTCGTCTGCTGGCTGGATATTGTTTAATATAGTAGTGGGAACGCCATAAATCATAAAACGTCTTTGTTGTGATATTCTTTATCCTCATTCTGAAGCTGTAAATATTTTAACATAATGTTAGTACAAAAATGTCACCTTTAAAAACTATAAATATTTAATAGTCATTCGTCATTATCAGTAACAGTTAAATTATAGTTATATAACCAAACCTATTAATTTAAACGTTGTTTGAACGAAGACACCCCACTAAAGGTATTATAATTAGAACCAATTAAATAATAAGTGAAACAGAAATTATTTGGTTGTTTTATGAATACATATGTGACGAAATGTGGTCATGAAAACACAAAGTGAGGACTGCTGCACTGCGAAATAGTGAACAATCTTCCCTTCAAGTGAGGGATCAGATTTTGGATTATGATGAAGTTAATAGTTTGTGACTATCAATCTTTCTTATAAACATATAAATAATTAGATATACTAGGTTTAATTAATTAATTCAACAATTTATCTTTTTATACATTTATATACATATAAAACTAATATATTTAATAAGTTTAATTGATAAATGCACATAACACAACAGTTAGGTTAAACATGTATTAATTAAATTGTATCTGAATATTAGATTTATAAGCTGAAATCCCAACTGTTCCGTAAAACAGTATGTACTGCATACAAGCAAATTTGAAGAAAAAAGTCAAAAAGAATAAAATAATTAGCTAGATTGCGCTACAATCAGATGATTATTAATTAGCAGATTTAAAACATTAATATCTCATTTTGTGTATTTTTTAGCAAGTGGTGCCGTTCAGTAACTTTACTATTTAATTATAATTCGTCGTAGCAAAGTAATTTTCGGTAAACATTTTCATACCAATGTAACCAATATTTCACTGTTCTTATAATTAGTTTTTATTATTAGTAGATTTATTATTAGCTGTTGCATGTTAAAACATAGTATTATATTTTTTAATATTTCTCAAACAGATCCTAATTAGAGTAAAATTTATGTAATAAGTAAAACGTAGGCCTATTAATTGAATACCTTTCTTCAGTTTAAAAACATATAATGTTTACTTAAAAACTAACTAACAGACAGAGAGTAAACTATTTTTTTTAATTATTGGCTAAACAAATCAAATGGATAAAGTATTTTATAGAATATATGCAAGTTATGCCCTAAGAATTTTATTGGCTCAATAATAAACTCTCTTAGAACAAGGATGATGGGCACATGTATGCATGTAAACATAAAAAGAGCAACCTGTAGAGTGAAACATGGCTTGAAAAATAATGTAAATGTCCTAGAAATATATTAAGAGACAAAAAATTAGAAATAAATCACCAAATGTATGTACAAACAGTATAATAACCATGGAACAAGTCATAAGCCCGCCTCAAAATAAAAATTTGCAAATGGATTAAATGGTGACTTCGTCAACTAAGACGGACAGATTTTCTGTGTAGATTTTCTACGTTTATTGTGTTTTTATTGCCCTATTTATAACGATTTGTTTTATATCATGAAGACGGTTTAAGCCGAAATATAGAATTTGTTTATTAATATCTTGCTATTTATTAATATACATGTATTAATTCAATTGTAGCTGAATATTAGATTTAAAAGCCGAAATCACTATTGTTTGGTATAACAGTATGTAAAGCATCCAAGCAAATTTTAAGAAAAAGGTACAACAGAATAACAAAAATAAACTTAATCCATGAGGTTACTGGACTAGAGGAGGAAGAATCACAGAAATATTGGTAAATATCTTCTTTTATATTAGTTTTTAAATATTAAAAAAGTATCAAAATTTTAATATGAAAATTTAAATTATATGTAGAGTTTAATAAAGAGCAAGTATTTGTGTGACTTCACAAAATTGAGACTTCTTGTAATTTACTAGCATAGTTAATAACATACTTGATATTTGAAATAATATATATCTCCTAAGATACTATTTGTGTTAGGCCTTTATTTACTTTTTTTATATCTTATGTTAAAGTAATAATAAAGCTTAAAGAACATTTTTTAAGGCAACGAAAGTCACGTATTGGTTATTGAAATGGTTAATTTTAGTATTATTGATTTTATAGTAGGTTAATTTATAGACCAGTCCATGCAGTGCACGATATGTAACCACAGTGATTAGTTACATGTACAAGTAAAATGAAGACATGTTCGCCTTTGAAAGCAAACACTTTCACATGCAGTGAGCTTTATGGTAAAACATTCCTTTTGACTCGTTTAACATCAACCATATCAAAAAGGCAAATGACCTTTTTAAGATTGTGTTTTACAATTGATAAACCTTAAAAAAATATCCCAAGCAAAGATTTAGCTTCAGATGTAAAATCATGCATCAAAGTAACAATTTTCGTACTAAAAAATTTACTAATATGATATATCTTCAAATTAAAGAAATATGCACTCAGAGTTATATAAAAGGGGACTATAGAGTTTATAGTTTAGCTACGCATATGAGGCAAAATACAATAACAATGTAATTGCAGTTGATGAAAGCGGTGCAAGTTGTACATCTTTATAGAGATAGTTACAGTTCCAAACAGCCACAGTATATGTATACATGGATCACCACTCTCTTTGGTAAGACAATGTGTCAGCAAGATTTAAAATTATATTTTATATTTCCGTAATTTTACAAGTTTGGATAAGCGTCTGGTGATTACAGTAGCTTAATACTCACAGAACACACAAGTTCCATATAAAATATTTTAAAGTTTTGTTATAAAATCTTAACTTAAATTGCTTTATTGCATGTAAGTAATGTCGTCCCTCATTCCACTAACAATTTTACAAAGACCAGATCAGATGTACACCCCATTTTTACCCCTGTAATATGTAAGTATACACGGACTCGGTAAACACTTCTTTTATATGGTTCTAAGGCATCGTATAACAGCTTAATTAACACTATTTCGTTAATAAAGATTTTGTATTTGCTTTGTGACAAATTTTTATATGTTTTATTTCCGTTTTGGTTCTCATTTCAGGGAATTCTGTTTTACTTTTCGCCTTTCAAGTAACTGTAATTATATGAATCATTGTAAGTCACTAATTTCTATCAGTCAGGACAAATTAAATCAGTAATTTCGTAATACAAATATAACCTAATACCTGTGTATATCAATAAAATTATTATGATGTTTTATATCATACTCGTATTTTATTAAACTTGTATAATACTTACTCGTTATTGGACAAGTTGCAATTTAAACAGTTTGTTCGATACTTAATGGTTTTCGTATCAAACAAGACGAATACGAAAAATAAAGGAGCACATGTATTCAGAGAATATATACTTTTTTAATGTATATTGTGAAAGTAACAGATGTTTGCATAAAATATGCATATTCAATTTGATATCAAAAGTGTTAGATTTACAGCAGATACATAAAACCTGCATACATCCACCATAACAATGATTTATCTCCCCATAGGAACGTGAAGTGACGGTAAGGAGGTTAATGGCGTGGACAAGACAGCCAGCCTTTGCACGTTCCTCACCAAATTGCTTACACCGTTGTATTCACCTTATACTAGATGCTAAAAAGTATTTTGCCTCAAAGCGACCTAACACATATAACATTTAGAGATATTTTAAAACAAAACTCTAATTTTTTTATTTAAAAGGACATCTTAAACAGATTTTATTTATGATAAACATACACTTCTAGTTGTTTGAGGTTTTTAATCATCCCCATTAGGAATCATATTGCAATTGATAAAATAAATTTTGAGACTAATCTCTGACATCTATAACAAGAACAGCTAGTCGATATATTTGTTTTTGGATCTAAACAATACCAATGCTCTGTCCCTGATTTTGTTGATTCTCATTTTCAGTTAACAACAGAGTTATTAGCTGAGCATTGATGCAGTCCGTTATTCACGGGACTGGCATGATTTCTCCCGTCCATCTATCTGTGTTAGCGCAGGATATATAGAAGGGATCGCATTATACATGTGAAATTTAGCTAATAACTGTATTTCTACATTTCTGAGGGAGATACCGAATTCAATGATCCATGCTCCTCCATTGGTATTGGCTGAAATTAAGCGAAACCAATTACCAAGAAGATAACTAGATGATATCTATAAAACGAGTTGGGTTTCGTATTTTTGGAAGTACAATTATATTATGAAATATTTCTATAATCCTAAAGAGTAATATGTTTACTAAAGATATCAGCATGCTGGTGAAAGTTGCTTTAATGCGATGGAACTAAAAGAAAAAATGCAGTTGTTCAAATTTAACAATAGAATAGAATAGAATAAACTTTATTTCTCATAAATATGCACACATTACAACATATTCAATACAAATATACAACAAATATAACTGCAAAGCACATACATAGCAAAATAGTCTTCTGCTTAGCACGCGATTACAGAGCATATCAGTACTGGCTGACCTTGACACATTAACATTCATGCCACACATACATGCATACATATACTGAGAAACAAAGTATTGGCCTCCAAGGCAAAGTCTGTTTTGAGGCATTTACATATGTTTTGAGGCATTTACATAATTCATAGAAATAAAAGAACTAGCAGTGATAGAACAACAATTATACATTTCCAAATATTATAACATAATCCTAAAACCCTCTTTCCATCAGAATTCATTCAGATTCATATTTGCAAGATAAAGAAATAAATCACACCTACACTAATTATATAAAATAAATTATAAATTTTAATCCTCATTATGTCTACATCTATTTTAAACAAATACTATCCATTGTACAATTTCCTACACCCACACATACATTTCCCTATCAACCAACAATACAACATTTTATACATAACTCATAATACAAAGAAAAAATACTATTATTTTAACATTAGTGTTTATTATTAAACCATGGCCATTAACAGTGCATATCCCTCCCACTAGTTTTGTACAATAAAACTGGACATCAAAACAGTACATAAAATAGATTTAAAAACATTTAATTTACATTTAATAAACATTCAACATTCTACAGTTTCTTCATAACAGTTCATTCTTCATTCTATGAACAGTTTCTTCATAAACATGTTAATTTCAGGATTAACTTATAAAATGTAATAGTAAGTATAAGATGTTTATAAAAAGACTTACAATTTTTGATATAGTTTACATTTATTCTAAATGGTCCTGGTTTCTGGTTGTTTTAAATGAAAACATAGCAATTTTTCCTGCAGACAAAAAGGCCAATCGCATCTTTAAAAGGCGAATGCATCGGTTGTCTATTTCTTCAAAACTCGCACAAGCACTTCAGATGTAACTTGCTAAGCGGTGGGATATATTCTTGCTGTCAGTTCCGGTAGATTAGTGGGAAAGGAGGTACACATCATATATTTAATGAGACACAGAAGAAAAGTATAGCGAAGTCAGATCTAGGGAAGTGGGAACCATGCAATTAGCGCAGCAGGACCAATCCAATGACCAAAGCAAGTTACAATAGTGTTTTATTGTTAAATAAAAATTACACATTATATCCTTTTGGTATAAATATATTACTTTTGATAATATTATTGAAATTTGATGACAACTTGTAACTTTAATAATATTTATATAAGAGAATATTTAGTAGCAAGTAGCAAAATTTGTGTTCCTCAAGTTCAATTTCAATAAAATATTCGCCGAAGAAGTCTGCACTCAACGTTCTTTGCATAAAAGCTTTAAAACCAGCATTACTATTAATTAGTATCCTTTTGGTATGAATATATTACTTTTGATAATATTATTACAATTTTATGACAATTTGTAACTTTAGTAATATTTATATAAGAGTATATTTAGTAGCAAGTAGCAAAAGTTTTCTTAAAGTTTAATTTCATTAAAATATTCGCCGACGAAGTCTGCACTCAACGTTCTTTGCATAAAAGCTTTAAAACCAGCATTACTATTAATTAGTATATTTAATATTTTGTCACGAAACACAATTAACGTGGCTTAGGAAAGGACGAGAAATTTAAGTAAGAGATGACAGGAAGTTTGCGTAAGTCACTTTGGGCAACAGTCACGTCCGTCTCTGTTTCACAATACCTAAATATTACAACGAAATATTATCATACATTTTATCAATCTGCCATAAAAAATATGTTTTAGTGTAATACTATTTTTATCAATGTAAAACACCAGTTTGACCATAGATAAATTCTATTTCTTAAGTGTTTTAATAGTTAGTTTTTGCTCGATACATAGTTTTAGCTCAACACGTAGTCTTTCCATTGGATTCTAACTTTTTGAAATTTAAATCTAAATATTTATGACAATTTCATTTTGGATTAAACATAGAAATAAATAGCTACCTGAATTCGCAATTAGTATTTACGAACTTTGTGTATGAAAACTCCACCTGAAGTTCTAGGAATGGGAATCGCAGGTCGAATAATATTACACTGCTGGAAAATGCTTGTGGGGGTGATGGTGATACATTTGATGAATTTTTCAAAATGAACTGTTTGCTTGAAAACTCATTGTATTGAAACGTTGCATGCATTAATTCAAATCGACAAATAATTTTGATTTTTAATTCAGCTGCTGATTTGTTGTTTAAAATAATAGTTGTGCCATCATGTCGTACTGAATCGCTTTACCAAGCTGGATAGATGAACTTCAGTCCATTGATATAGAGATTAAAAAGAATCGGCTCAAGAGTTGATCCCTACTAAGAAGTCACAGAGCGTAAAGGATGAAATCGGACAAAAGCCTGGTGAGAAGATTAAGAATTTCCTTTCTATCTGCCTCTTAACGTTCAATGTAGGTTCACTAAGTTTCAAGTAACAAGATTGATTTAGTTAGAAATCATATTTTTATCGAGTCACTATTCCTATAACTTTAATTTAACCAAGTCAGTAGACTATGTTAACTAATTAATCTTATAACATTATAGGTTATATTATTAATACATTATATACAATATGTAATATACAAATTTGTATTCATTTTTAATGTACCTGATGATGGAATCATTGATTCCAAAAGGCCTTGCAATAAATAAATATTTGAAAATTGTCATTTATTTACCAGTGATAGTATTACATACAAAGATAAAAATGTGTATAAAATTTACAACTGGTGCAATCAGTAACATGATGTTACTTGGGACAATAAAACTATGGAATTGGCTTATGGTAAATACGCAAAGAGTATTACAACTATTTTTAGAAATAGCGTAAACGTTGTTGACGATGACTTAACAAATTCCATCACGAATTTAGAGAAAGTGATAGCAACGAGGCACTTTAATATGAAATAAGGAGTCAACCCTATTATGACTGAATAGGATTACTGACGATACACCTGTCTGACTCTAACCACTGCCTCAGAAGCAGCGTATTGTACAGCGTGTTTTGTGAGGTGATCCTATTCATGGCAGCATCACAACTGAATCGTTAAATATATTCATGGCAGCAACACAACCGAAGTATTTTATACAATAGAGATCATATACTGTCTAAAATAACATTCTCTCACATATGCTTAAAGTGCCTAAGCTCTGTGTATTAACAAAATGAAACCAGGTCCATTTTAAAGCAATTTAAACTGTCTAAAATACAAAAATAAGCCAATAGGCAACAGTACAAAATATACAGAAAACGCACAAACCAGTCTACTAGAATTTTAATCCACTCTTAACTTAGCGTGGGTTAATACTCAGTATATTTCAGTTTCTATTTTCCAGAAAAATAACAACTAATTACAATGTTTATAAAGAAACTTTACATTAACTTCCCGACTACAACCGTTTTGAATTCCATTAGCTTGCGGCTTAGAACATTGTGGAGAGTATGTGGCGAAGAATTATAAATTTTAACATGACGTAAAGACATCTAATATCAGGTAACTCCACAGATATTCATATGCTACCTACTTGTAAAATAGAACGGTGCGTTCCAAAGAAAGCTGGTTACAAGTATTTAATTTCATCGCTTGCTCCAAGCGCTTGAGAATTTTGTTGTGTGTACACAACAAACGCTTGCATTTCAAGCTTAGTGTTTTTAAGCTCTCGTTGAGACAAAGCTTCATCAAGTGATGAAGAGTTACTTTTACTTGAAACTTCGTAGAAGGAAAGTCGGTGTTGCAATTGACCACAGAAGAGGTAGGTTTGGGAATACCACCATCTATTTCCTCAATTGAAATTTTACAAAGTGAGGTTTTTTCTTATATGAGAATGGAGTTAACCACGTTTGGTTACATCCTCAATTAAAATGAAAGCGTTTTAGTCAAGTTTTGGGGAAATTGGCATAAGCAACCTATCCATACCGAAGAACGACTAGTTATTTTATATTTTATTTGGGCGTTTGTCAAAAATAGCCCCTCTTCTAAAGATTTGAGATATCAGTTCATCGACATCCATACTGCACAGTTGTTTGTCACTGACTGGTTTGGTCAACAAGAGCTGGAAAACAAGTACAACACGTTCTTGCATGCTTGTCAGAACTTGTAGCAAGCGCTTGCTAGCCGGGACAGGCTTTGTCTGTGAACGCACACGCTTAATACAATGTAGACTTTCCTCACGCCGGCTGGAGCTTGCAAGCGCTTGCCAACAAGCGCTTGTAACCAGCTTTCTTTGTGAACGCATCCTAACAGAGGAAGTTAAGTCATACTTACCTTTTTATTAAAAACTTATTTTTCGACCATTTATATACATTATAACTCATACAGTATTACGGCATTAACAAAAGCATATGACATTAAAAAACGTAGACACACTGTTCGATTGGAATCAGTTTTTAACAAATATACATGTGTGGTGATACTGAGCACACTTGTATATTATGATAGTTTTTGTTATTTTAGAAAGTTGACATAGCTTTCAAAGTTGAGTGTTATAATTTCCATTATATAAAGTTTAGGTAATTTAAACTTATGTGATAGCCTGTGAGTGTAACAATAAATTTACTGGGGAGGAACGCTGTTTGACAGCAAAGGTAAAGCTCTATCATGTTTAATGATTCAGTTGTGATGCTGCCATGGATAGGTTCACCTCACAAAACACGATGTACAATGCGCTGCCTCTGAGGCAGTGTTCAGTTTCTATATAGTGTTATATTGTTGGAAATCCGATTCGGTCCTAAGTGGCTTGCCTCCTTATTTATTATTAAATTGCTTGCAACTACTTCTTCTAAATTGACAATGGAATTTGTAAACTCATTGCCTTATTCCTAAAAATAATTGTATTACTCTTTCTGTATTCCCCATATAGTAGCAATTTTTAATGCCCCATGAGGCGGTGAGTTACCTACTGCACTATTAGTTTATTTTATATAAAAATTATATTTAAGAATAAGAAAAATATTATGTTTTATTCTTTCATGAAATAATTTATAACAATAAAATTGATTAGTCAGAAGACTTGGTTAAAATTAGTGCTAGGAAAATCAATACTGACTCAATAAATTAATAATTCCTAAAGAAATCTATGTAGTTATTGGTAAATTAGTGAAACTACATGTGGCGTTAAGAATCAAATTGAGGATGAAATATAATCTTGACTTTCATCTGATTACAGTGTTTGCTCTCTGTGAGTTTTAAGTAAGTTCGGGTGTAGATTTGGAAGTACCTTTTTAAGGATGTAGTTTTAAAAAAGTTAACT
This sequence comes from Homalodisca vitripennis, assembly GCF_021130785.1. NCBI lineage: Eukaryota > Metazoa > Arthropoda > Insecta > Hemiptera > Cicadellidae > Homalodisca > Homalodisca vitripennis. Next base: position 34,690,731 of record NC_060210.1, read on the forward strand.
TTATGAAGTCATACTTAATTTTATATAAAAAACTTATTTATTGACGACTTATATACATCCTGTAACATGCAATATTACAGGTAAAAAGAATTAAATGTGCCATTAAAAAACGATAGATACTCAAAAGGTTCGATACTTGAAAACTGTCAGTTTTTAAGTACGTTGACAATCGTTGTTGTAAATTAAAGTATTAGTATATATATATTTATACATATATCTCATGCTGAAATATTACTTGAACATAGTAGATTAACTATAAAAAGTTAGCACTTTGTAAAAAGCTAGAAGCTATTAAATTTCTTGTGAGTGATTGAGCTCACTTAGTGTGTGCAGTTTTGTCTCTGGCAACGCTAGAAACTAATCGACGTAATACATTCCCTCAAGACTTCAAATGGTAATCTACCGTACGCTCCACGCTTTTGCCTGATTACGATGATTAAGTCCCTTACGTTTAGTTAAACACTATATTTGATACCCTCAAATTACTGAAAATGTTCTGACCTAAAGTATTGTTAGAAAATGTGTTGAAAATATAGAAAAATATTTATCAATTATTAAATAACTTATACGAACGTTTTATGAGAAAATTAGGTTTCTAATTGACATTTGTATTAAACCATTTTAAATCGGCACATCACTGTTTATATCGAAACATTAAATTACCAATATTAAATAAATTTTCCATAACAGTTTTTGTATAGAAGAGTTTATGCATCACATTAAGAATTTTATGCATTATGCATCTACGTGTACACACTAAACTGTCAATGAGTCAAAAATATTATGGTTTAGATTTATTATTTTTACCGTCTCTTACATTTTGCAGACAATATAAGGTTTTTATCAGCCTTTATTTGTATAACAAGTGCTCTCCTGTCACAGTCCAATACGAAATTAATAAAGTTCAGATTAACATGCAATTGACCTCCATTTTCAGATATTATTCGTGTAGAGATACAATTAATTTGAATTTTTGTAAATTTGGATTTGAAAGGAAGGTGGACCGTCCCTAGATTAAAAATCCACCCGATGAACTGTGGATGGTTCTAAGTCACCACTTAACCCGCACGTACATCCATATAGAGACATCCGGACCTCAATCGATAAGCGTTTCATTATAATGGTGGTATTCTCCTGAAACAACTGAATTTGCACGAAACCGGTGATAGTGTAGCCAGAGAGTGGATGGATGAAGTGGGTGTATGGATGAAACAAACATCGGTGAATACCATAAATGATGGTATGCCTTATGCCTTAGATGGTGAATGTCAGACAGTGGATGGATGAAGTGGGTTTATGAATGAAATAAAGATTGGTGAATACCATAGATGGTGTATGCCAGAGAGTGGATGGATTAAGTGGGTTTATGAATGAAACAAAGATCGGTGAATACCAGAGATGGTGAATGCCAGACAGTGGATGTATGAAGTGGGTTTATGAATGAAACAAAGGTCGGTGAATACCATAAAATGGTTAATGCCATAGACGGTGAATGTCAGACAGTGGATGGATGAAGTGGGTTTATGAATGAAACAAAGATCGGTGAATACCATAGATGGTGAATGCCAGACAGTGGATCAATGAAGTGGCTGAGACATCAAACTAAGATTGGTGAATGCTCTGGATTGTAAATTGTGGTGAGTTATGACTGAAGCAGGAAAGATTACTAATACTATACCGCGTACTTTAAGGTGAAGAATGATAGTTGTTAAAACTGTGTACAACAATGGCTCGGTAACATGAATAGAGCTATCCTATTATCTCAACTTTCGCACCATAATTTAGCCGACAAAAACTACATAATGAAAAAAAAAATGCAAACAAATGCATATTTAATAGAAGCAGATTTTTAATTAGTGCCAAGCATTCCTTTAATTATGAATAACGTTAAGAAAAAAATTGTGTTTCTTAAATACATGTTCGTCTTATTAAATGATAGTTTTTAAATTAGATAAATAAAGTATGCGATCTGAAATACAATAATTATAACAAATTTGATGATTTAAAAGAAAAAATAACAAAATTGAAAGCTTAGAGAAAATAAAAGATAAATTTTGGGTTTTAAACCTGGCATGGTTGTTACTTTATTCCATTAAACCTCTATCTTTATTTTATTATATTTACGGAATAATTAAATTGTAACAACTTTACGACTGGTACACTGCACTGATGATGAAATCGCTCAAAATATTTCAGGAACAAACTATTTTGGACCAGTATGGAAAAGAATAAATAAAGAGTACATTCGAATTTCATATCTTTTTAGACAAAACCATGGTATTTTACTGCAGTTGTCTAAAATCCAAATAAAGATATACTCAGACATAGGAAAGCAATTATAATGTATTGACACTCATGAACATTGTAAAGTGCAACTGACTTTGCAAGATTTAGTAGCAACAGTTTATAAGAATATAAATTAATTTAGAAATTGGAATAAGCCTTTATGTTGACCTTTGACCCTAAGAAAATCCATTTCAAATTTATTAGAAGTGTGCGTCATTTAGTTATACAGACAGAAAAAATTGTATTTTTCAATATTAGTATAGATATACACAAAAATTTAAATTAATTAAAGCTAGATGAACCAATTTCTAAACATAAATTTTTTTCTATGTTTTGGTTATATAAATAAATATAAACCTATATCAACATGTACTTAAACAATGTTCTTCAACTACGAACTTAAGCCCTCAATTACAAGTAGATGGTCTTTACTTATCTTCATTAAGATGTACGAAGTATGGTAAACACATGAATGAATCGAAAGGATTCAAGGACAAAATTGTTAAGATATAAGAAACATGAAGACGTGGACACGTTTATATCATTGATTATATTAAATTTGGAACTTATCAACACGAGTTTTTAATTCAAGACTATAATTTTATGTTACGTATAGTGATCTTATCGTTACTTACTTTTAGCTACTTCTGATGTTATTTCTCCATGTATTCTTGATTAGAAGGTACCAGTGGCTTCGCATGCACCTTCATTTTGATAAACAGAGACACCATGAGCGTATTATTTTAAATTTCATTCCATAGTCCTGGTACAAGTGATAGTTACTAAAAAGTATTCCAATCTCTTGTCCCATATTATTTTCAATTTTAAAGATGTAACCTAAAGTCTGATAGTGAAACTTTCTTTTATAAATATCTCCAAATGTATCCAATCTCTGTCCAATATTTCATTTTTGTTTAAATCGCTCAAAATATTTCAGCAACAAACTATTTTGGACCAGTATGGAGATAAATTCGAATTTTATAGCTTTTTAGATTAAACCATGGTATGTTACTGTATTTGTCTAAAATCCAAATAAAAACATACTCAGACATAGGAAAGCAATTATAATGCGTTGAAAAACATGAACATTGTAAAGTGCAACTGACTTTGAAAGATTTAGTAGCAACTACCTATAAGTCTATAAATTATTTTAAATATTGAAATAGGCCTCTTGTTAACCTGTGACCTTAAAAAAATCCATGTCAAATTTATTAGAAGTTTGTGCGTGATTTAGTTATACAGACAGACGAAATTGTATTTATCAATATTAGTATAGATATAAAGCAGAATTTAAATTAATTGAAGTTAGATTAACCAATTTCCGAACATACATTTTTTCTATGTTTTGGTTATATAAATAAATATAAACCTATAGGAAAATGTAGTATAAAACAAACTTCGATTATCAATTTATATACTGGTTTAACGTACGTTTATGCTCTAAAAAGCATGATTTTTTATAATATTCCATATCAATAAAATTTTCGTATAGTTAATTATATTAGGTAGAATATGACTTTCATTTCATTTTAAAGTATAAAACGCATTCAGTTACCTACTATGGAAAAAATGAGCATATCCTAGTATAGTACAAGTTGCAGTGGGAATTTTAATCTAAAACCTTACAATATATATATATATATATATATATATATATATATATATATAATGTATATAATGGTTTTTTATACAGCTTTATGTAACTGTCCGTATCAAGTTCCCCAAAAAGAGTCTTAGAAAGATATGTTTGTAAATATTTAAGTTAATCTCCATATTTATAGAGAAAACTCAAAAGTTTTGATTTCCATTTTTTCATCACATACTTATGATTTTATTAATTTTTTGTTTATAATCGCTTATTTATAAACTTTTTCTAGTGGTAATTGCTACTTTTAATGTCAAAGTAATACATAACACGACGAAAACTATCCTATACTATCTGTGAGAAAACGTTAACATAATCACAATTAAAATATATTAATATAATTGTGACATTAAACAGGATTATTAGTTACCAAACTAATTAACACAATCTACAAGCCATACCTCACCTAAGAGGATTGGTGGTTAGGGAATATTTCTCGAACAGGGTATCTACACAGTTATTACGTAATGTTTCACTATGTTTTTAATAATAGGTGTACGCTTATTATCCTCGTTTAACAGACAACAAACTAAATAATATAATTTTAATATTTGTACTAATATTTTTTAATTATCTGCAATGAAATCTTACACTACAGATCATTTTCAGTAACTCGCAAAGAACAAAGTACAAACATTTACCGAGTTTTAAAGCTGAATGTTATAGAGTGAATAATACTTGAAATTAGAGGCTTAAAATTGCCAGTCAAAATAACTAAATTGAGTTTTATAAACATAGATTATCGTACTTATGACGTAATGATAATAGTTACAAACTTCTAGGTTACATTAATTATGCATCTCTGTGTCAATGAGAAACAAAGCCAGTGATTGTTTACTGAAGAATCACTCGCAATGTTTTGATTCTTTATAGCATATAATATATTATTTATTAAGAATTTGGAGCATTAAAACGTTCTATATTGGAGAAAAGTCTTTAAATACAAATTATTATTATTATGTGTTGAATTTCAAATTACTATTGTTTTGAAACGTTTTAGATGAATATAGCTGCTTTGAAGTTATTTGACAAACACTTGTGCAAATGTGAACCTTAAAGGACCAACTATTTCTCATGGTATATTTTTGCATCATATAGTATAGTTATTCTCGGAAATAATGGCTTTAAGCATTTCTAACGTCAAACATTGTTAATTGTAAAAAACGCATATCGTTAACGTAGTCTTCACAGTGTAATAAATTTGAAACCCCAAATGAACCTGACATGACATGTGAAATTCATAATTTCATCAATAAATATAATTATAGTTACAGGAAGAAAACTTTATTTCTTATTTCAAGAAATAATTGTTATTAACTGTTCTTTTAATTTTTATAAATACAAATTATAATGGCTGGTATGAAAATAACCATATGGAACATTGACATAATATCAAAAATTTCTAGACCTTAAGATATTGTAATTGTAGTAAAATTGCTTATGAGCTAAAAAAACATTGGTAGAAAGCCTGACATAAATAGTGGCACTAGTAAGATTTAATACGGATGGATTTTCTTTCAATACCAACATTTTCATATCATTCTTTTCAAATGCTCCTCTACATAAAACACCCTCTTTCTGTCCCACGCAGATCGAGACAATCCTGTATAACCTTAGTTGTTATTATTTGTAAGATATTATAAATATATAATAAAATATATAAATTGTATCTGTCTCGTTAATTTCAGGACAATATTCCAAATTTATCCCAAATTTAACATTATAAAGAAAACTATAAATAGTTCTTGCAATTTCTGTATTAAATCATTTCATAAAAGCTCGCAGTTATAGATAATGTTCTTTGTTGAAAGTCAAATATGCAGAGATATCTCTTAATTATAAGGACTGCACGTAGTGATTTATTGTAATAATATATTTCACAAGTTATGAGTAAAGGCACAAGTGGGGATTATGCAGAATATATATTTGAAGCAGCAAGACCGAAGAGTACAGAAGACCAGAGTGTGCGAATGTTTTAGTAACAATTGATTGATTGATTTCCAAAATTTATGTACAGAGTAAAATATAATACATAACAAACATTTTATAGAAAATTATCCCCACATGGGCATCAGCCTGTGTGTGGGGAAACGAGTTCCTCAGTCTGCACTACCAATAACACAAAAAAAACCTAAATTAAAATAAGGAAATGAATTGTCATTCCGAGATGAAAAGAAATATACTGTAAGAAGACTTTTAGGTAATTTTAGAAGGTCTTTGAGTGACTTTACCTATTATTTCAAAGTCCTGGATAGCACTTTAAGGAATTATAACATATTTCAAACATAAATAAGCTGCCACACAATATATCAAATAAGGTATATGTTTTCCTATACTCAAAATTATAAATTACATGGATATGTAAAAACTTCTTGTCTGCATGCATATAAAATTCTGAATTCTTTACACAATGGTCTAACAACTTTCTTGTGTGTATATCATTTATAACTACATCATACAATATATATGTACGTATTAAATTGGAATATCCAACACTATTATAATAACGGTGTAAATATTCGATAACTATGCGTAAAAAACAGCCTACCCCCAAGGTGTGGCATTGTGGTAGCCACCACAGAGACTTTCTTGCTGATCTGTTCAGTTTGTTCTTTAAAGTTATGCCGTACGTTGAGTATCACATTGAGGTACCAGACTGATCTCTGTTATGTTATACCGGTTTTAACAGCTTTATGCGTCATGGTCTCTAAATCTTATGCTCTGTGAGTTGTATTCCAACAGAGCCTTCTTGACCTTCAGGAAGACTTATTTGAAAGTCGCGACGATCTCCTCCAGGTTATTAGCAGTTACTATTTCCGCCACGACGTACGCGAAAGTCGTCAAATTCACTCCCAGTGGCAGCTTCAGCTTCAGTAATCCGTCATTGTACATGATGTATAGCAGCGGAACCAACACTGAACCTTGTGGCACCTCTGCGGCGACTATTTACCTTTTTTTCACTCCTCTGAGTCAAAGGTCAGGAACCTCTTTGACAAATAGCATACTATAACCCTTCTGAAATACTATGGTATATTGATTATATGCAGAGGCACCATGATGTTTTCTGTCTTGCCAAATTAAAGTTGTTCTTCATGTTAAGAGTAGTGATTAAGGGATATTTTTCTGCTCCACCCATGCATCTTATTCTTGAGTTTGGACTTTTTTTGTTTCAAAATCCTTGCTTATGGCATCCAGCGTAGAGCGCGACCGTATTAAACCTTCCTGGTTTTCTGTCAAGAGGGGATCCACCCACGTTTTAAGCCTCGATCAATTCTTTCTTGACGTACGATTTTTCATTTACCTATATCTCCACAGAACATTTAAAGATTAAAATAGTGTCTACATTTTAAATTTAGAATGCACCTGGTACCTTTTCCCATAGACCACGCTAATATACTAAAACCGAACTTCGTTTTATACCAGCAACGAATAATTTGAAGGTGATATATGTTAAAGTAAGCCAATAGTTAAAAATATTACTTGTTATTAATTGTTATCAAAATTATATGATTACCGTGACTCTCCAAATTGCATAGAATTGTAAGTAAAAGCGTATAAAATTAATTTATTATATATGTCATAATTGTAAATTGGGACCAATAACGAACTTTATATTAACAAAGACATTTAATTTAATACCTTTCCTGCGGCTTGGTATTCAAATGATGAACAAGAACACACACATTTATGTGTGGGACGTTTCCTAATAAACGCTTTCAACTGTAATGTGAATACACATTGCTCATCATTTGGGCCAAATGATGAACAAGAACACACACATTTATGTGTGGGACGTTTCCTAATAAACGCTTTCAACTGTAATGTGCATTGTGAATACACATTGCTCATCATTTGGGCCAAATGATGAACAAGAACACACACATTTATGTGTGGGACGTTTCCTAATAAACGCTTTCAACTGTAATGTGAATACACATTGATCATCATTTGGACCAAACGCCATATTTCATTCCTGTTACAATTTTTGCAGAGATACGTATTTTCTTTTGATATGTTAAGTTACAAATCAAACAGTTGGTAGTTTTGATACTATTTTCTATGAATATTTATATTTTAACCGTTGGACACAGTCTGCATAATATAACACTTTTGGTGTAAGATGAGATAATTTGGTTTTTTGTTCTCATCTGAAGCAGATGTACGAATCTCGATGGCCTGGAAACAATAATTTCTGTCTATCTGTCCACACCATATTTAAAGAATGATGATGTTTGTCGCTCTAAGTAAATTTCGTGAGCGTTAGAGAACATTTCTACGTAAGTTGTATGGATAAAAATGATGGCAACGAGAAAATTATAACTAAAATTTTCTGTCAAATCTTAAGATACACAATCGTTGTCTACTATTTTTATTAATCGCACCACATGATAACTCATTTTTGCCTGCTTTATAAATTCTGATTAAACCTACACCTGATAAGGCAAAAGTCGATGTCACTTAAATCTGGACAGGGGTGGCACAAAACTAACCGCATATGTCAAGATATTAGGGTGCAAGTGTAGATCAATAATTGTAGTCTACTATAGGTATGGCTGTTGGTATTGATGAGGGTCCCTAAGTGTTATAGGTAGTTAATATTCTAGATATAAGGACGGGAGCAGCCATGCCCACTTAGACTAAAGAGGCTGGTTGAGGACTACTCCTTTCTCCTTCTTAGGAGATATTACTATTCGGCTCCTACCCCCAACCTTGCCCATCTTTAAAATCCTGCTACTACAAAACCAGTGCAAAGGTCCTTACAGGACTAAGTGCAATTAGAGGTTTCTCAGCTTCTTTAACATTAAAATTGGTAACATGGTGTACATATTTTTATTTGTCAAGCAATGCTGAAATGAAAAGTTGAACGTTAAACAGAAATCAGCGTAATGAACAGAAAAATGAAAGTATTATGTTGCAAGATATCTCGAGAAAGATTTTTATATAAATTTTTGAATAAAACGTTTAAAAAAACATCAATGACTTCTATAGTGGTGCACATTCAATCACAGGAATTAGCTGTGCGACATTTGAATCTATTATAGTTATTAGTGTCACAGTATCTCTTCTGTCTATCAGGAATATATAATAATTTCTTTTCTGTATTATCTGTATCTTTATTTTGTTGAACGATTAAACGATATACATGAATGGTTTCGTCCATCCTCAACAAAACTTGTTATGCGACACATGGCGTGGCTTTCTCATACCTTGTACTCTAAAGGTTGTATAAAATTACCGAACTATAAGTACCTATATGCTAATGCTTACGTACATTACGTATTATTTTTTTGAACAGGAAACAAGTTAAATTCTTTTTGAAAATGAATAAATCCATTTGAATTATTTTCAAAATATTTTGAAATTGTACTATGTGTGGTAAATTTACCACCTTAGAGAAATATGTCAGTTTTATATGAATAAATCGGAAAAAATTCCAGCAGGATAAATTTAAAAATTTTTTATACTTTATATTAAAGCTAGGTTTGGTGTAATTCATAACTGGTTTCTTTTTAGCTAAAATAAGGAAATATTAGGGGTAAATACCCCATGCAATGGAGTAATATAATTTGTATAAACAGTTACTATTTATCTCCGATAACTCTTAATTAATTGCATAAATTATTCAAAAGTAAATTAGGGAAGGGTTCTTTAATTTTAGACTTATATTATGAACATGAGTAATCTTGTTACGTCACAGCACTGGGCTTTTTGGCAAGGTACGCTGGGACAGTGTTTACATATTAATGTAAGAACTTAATCCTTCGGCTCATGTACTACAATGGATTATCATGAGCTCAGTGATTCAGAATTCGTGGTTCTGAAATATTAGGATATCCCTTTAGTATGAATACTAAAGATACATTATCAATGCATTAAGGAGAGAAAATAAGTACTTAATTTAGAGCATATATTTCATAAGGTTGATGTTTAAACTAAACGAGTCTAAAAAATATCTACACTTATTTCCGGTAGCTATTAAAACTCTGATTAAGGGGAAAATTTTATTAGTCTTAAAAATCAGTACTAATATTTTATATTTGCTTCTTCCCTTGTATTGCTGTGATAGGTTTAATTAATTTTAAAACAGCTTATTAGATAATTTCCTGATCAGATACTGGTCGCATCTTTAAGAATAAAGTTGTACCACACTTGCGCAGCTTTTCTTCAATTAAAAAAAGTAATAAAAGTCGATTCGATAGTTTATGGAAAATCGTTAACATACATAAAAAAACGTAAAAACTGGCCGAATTGTAAAGCCTCCTACCTTTTTGAAGTCGTTTAAAAATACTGCAAAGTGTAGCAAGGTAGGAAAAACACCAAAGTTTCTTATTGTGTAATTAAAATACACGAAAAACTAAAAAATTGTTCAATTTTACATCATTGCAAAAATGAGTTTTATTTTCTATTAGTAAATAAAACTCTAGTAGTTAGAGTAAGATTAACATAGGATTACAAGGAAATGCTCATTTCAATAACATCAAACACAACCACGGGTTGATCCTGGTATAGCAAGAGGGAACATTACTATGGTTTGATGATTTCCCACTATTCTCCTGACTACTGACATTAAGTACACTTGAAATCACCACATTATCATGACTATGCCCTTATTAGAATATAAAAAATTGAAATGCCAGTTACAGTATTTGTACATTTACAAAAATGTAGATATAAATTACACCATACGTCAAATAGGCGCAAAATAGGCTTCTTAGGCTGAAAGACAACAATACAATAAATAATTTTACATTCCCCAGCCAGAAAAATATAAGCTTTGCTAATCTACTAAGTGGTAGACTTCAATAAAGACGAGGCAAATCCTATTGATGGAAAGGCATCTTTATAGAACTCATTTATATCTGTCATGCAGATAGTTAGGATAAAATGTGTTGTTATTTTTAAATTTCAAGATTTAACATGACGACTTAATTTCTCATAAATTTATATATTCCGCTATTTTTTCCAATATGATTACTCACAAGACCAATATAAAAATCTTCGCTAAACGCTTAGCTAAATCTCATGGTGTGACAAATTCTATCACCTAACACGGAGGATAGAATTTGGTGAACACCTGCCTCTCTAAATAGGCTTAAAAATTAAGTCAATAGGCCCGTTTTCTCTTGAGATGTGATGCAGATAGGCAGACATAAATATATTTATTTACAGTTCCTCGAATGGCTAACTTCGATTTCGCTCAGCTAATAAGGACTTCAATAGAATGGTACATTGCCAGTAATGAAACTTTTCGAAATAAAATTGTCACTCATATTAGATATGTTTGGGATAAATGTGATATTGGAATTCTCGTAATAAGCACAAACAAGTGTTACGCTAGCTCCCCTTTTGAAGACCACGATATTCCTTCATAGTGCAGTGACGTGGATATTATGCAACTTATAAGGATTACAAATAAAAGATTAAAACTGAAGGATCTTATTTTTATTGCACCTCTGTTTGCAGTTGGATAATTTTATTGAGGTTGCTTATGGTAGAGAATTCTTCCAATTGTCAATCACTGATGTTTTAATAAATTTATTACTACGCGCTAACTTTTATTATTTTCCTTAGGAATTTTAATAACAACTATAAAGTTGCATACAATTATCCTTTTTATAAAATTAAAAAAAAAACTTTCTTATAAAAAGGAAAATATTCCAATTCTTTGAATATTTTAATGATTCCATCTTAGCTGCAGAGACCCAGTGAGCACTCTTACATATGCAGATCTACATCAATCCATTTCTAATTATGATCAATCGAGCCAGTTCGAAATTTTTAGGTGTTTGTGTCTGTGTTTACATCCTTACAAGACTTTGTTCATACATTATCTCTAAAGCTGTTTGACATATAGTGAAGAGATTTTAGCTCCAATGTATGCTTATTAAAGGGTATGAAACTATGGAAAGTTTTGAACTTTCTAATTGTAATTATTCACCAGATAATTTAAAAATCTAGGAAACTAGATGGTATAAACAGAAAAGAAATTTGTTTTCATACTATAAACATTTGTTATACATAATAATTGACAAATTTAACGATATCCATTTTTATTGAACCTTATAGGCTGAAATACTTTATTTTAAAAATAACATCGTAGTATGGATTTGAAGATAAATTACATAATATAAGTAGTAAAATGTGTTAGTGTTATTGTTATAGATTTCCGATTTAATTTTTTATAATACAATCTATATCCATGAAACTTAACTGTATTGAATAACATTATAACATTTTATATAGGTCTACGAGTATCATATTCATTCCCAGGAAAAAAATTGGTACTTAAAATTTGGCGTCAAAAATATAATTAATTCGAACGAGAAATACTCTTAAAGCAAAAATATCAAGAAATAACTCTCTATTTTGCTTAAAATCTGATCCTCTGAACCAGGAACAGTTAAAAATGGATACTTTATGTATAGTGACTAATTAAGTTTCAAAAATATCATAGAACCCCATTGTATATGATTTATGTGCTTTCTATAAGAGAGCTATGAAAATCGAATTTGGAGTTCCTCCACATTGGCTTAAAATATATAAAGTGTTACTGAAATAGTGGGAGCTCGTATTCAATCAAATAACCGGAGTGTTGCATAGAAACTGCAGGCGAAGTTTTAATTAGTGCATTAATGAAGACAACAGCTTAAATTTGCAGTATACTTTAAACACTGTCCTTTGAAACTAGTATCACGGTATTCTTAATGAGACATCATTGAGTCTCTACCGATCTTCGTTGAAGTAAATTATAGCACTTGTGACAAATCTGCATCTCTGTATTCAATCATATGTTATGATTTTATTATTTGCTATATACTGCTGTTTGGATTAAAATTATGAATTAGGAAACCATTACAAATGTTAAAATTAAAATCAACTGATGAAGTGTCGTCACTGATTGTGGGCGCCATATAAGTTATTTTCTTAAATAAAAAAATTAAAGTATTTGAGATTAGACAGAACGTGTATAGTTGAATGAATTATTTATAAAATTCAGTAATTTAATCATTACTATTCATTAATCCGACAATTATTATTTACTAGTATCTACTTATTTATAATGTTGTAATTTATTATTCATTGATTTTATCACAGTAATCACAGAAACTTAACGAATAACTCGCATTCGTATTTATTTCGAAACAATAAGTTTACATTAACTTTAAATCTTGTTTTTAAATATTGGTTGAAAAAGTTGATTACCAAGTTCTAGGCTTTGTGCTAAGGAAAGTTTTGAATCCTTTGTTAATCTGGAAGTGTAAACAAGGATAACTTGGCTCTGATTGACTTGCAGGTGAACTTTGTAAGGTTGAAATTATACTTTGAGAAAAATATATTCCTTTCCTACTTTTTGCTTCATGTGAAACAGCAACAAGTTTTACCTTGCTATTTTCCCACACGAAAAATGTAAAGGTCTCTTTAAAATATCATACAGAGCTTTAATGAATATTGCAAAATGCAAAAATATTGTGATGAAATTATTTTTATTTAAATTAAAGTTAGTTATTATGATACAAATATTTACTGTATCACTGAATATTCAAAGTCTATGTGATAACTCTCTGTAACAAAAGCGAAACGGTAGCAAATATGTACCTTGCTATTTTCCTCCGTTTTAAGGATCTATTTCCCCTTTGGGAGATATAAATACTCGCATACGACCGGTGTTACGTTCATTCAACAATGTTTAGGTGCCAATTCCAGTTTTATATAAACCGCAAATGCAGTTAATTCGCAAAAAGTTTAAATTCCATTACTTCAGAAACCAATCGTGTAACTGGTCTTATATTATACTTAGCATTTCAGTTAGTTATACAACAATACATTTGATTTATTCTAAGATATGTTTTGTTATAAAGAACAGTTATGTTTATTTTAAAGGGAACATTGAATCAGAAAAGTGTTAATACCAAACTACCTTCAATGAGTTATAAGTTTAACTACGGTATAAGATTGATATTAATGTATCTACACGTATTAAATTAGTTGAATTATAATTAACCCTTTTTTATAGTGAATTGGAAACCTATACACTTTATGGGTTATTAACTGAGAAATTAATACAACATATTGAAGAAGTAATATAATTATAGTTAAATTTCATATAAATATATGAATTACGACCGAACTACCTAAGGAATTCACACCGTTGATATGAAATGTTATATATGATGCTAATATTAAACGGATAGTCCTTAAGTTTAATTATTACGTTTCCTTCATTTTTATAAAACATTTATACATTTAGTTTATATAAAAACACGTATTATTTTTTTCAACTCCATACTTGTTTTGTGTGATACTTTAGGAATTTGTTTTCCAAAAAAGGTACCGTCAAATTAATTAAGATTAACGCAAATTATTCACAGCGAGTTAAAATGTTATTTTTTTTAATTTATCGTGTAACTGATCTTATATTATCCTAAGTATTACAGTTAGTCATACAACACTAAATTTAATTTATTCTAAGATATGTTTTGTTATTTCAAAGTAAAGTTATGTTTCGTTTCAAGAGCCCCTCGTATAAGAACAGTTTGAATAACAAACTACTTTGAATGAGTTAACTTAATTCCTAGAAAGGTCTCCAGGGTTTCATCCGTTAATTACAAAAACTAAACAGTTCCGAGTTCCGTCCAAAATTAAACAGAGGGTAAACAAACTTTTATTCACACTCTATATGCTTATAATAAATTAAACGATTCCAGGGATTATTCATTTTAGTAAAGTTATTCAAATATTGTTTAGTAATATTCGTAAGTGGGATTTAAACAGTTTCATAATTTTTACTGAGCGTTTCAATACAAATTTTTCATACTTACGTAAACATTTTTGTGCAATGCCACTAGGGAGATATACTTACGTTTACTCGGTGAACTAACAAATTCAACGACGTCATAAAAATATATCTAATATAGTTAAATAGTATGGTTTAACATTTTTTATGAATTTTAATTTTTCTTGAATAAGGTGTTCATATAGCGACATCTTACATTATAAGGAATAGTGAGAAAGGAAGAATTACTCATTAAAAATATAGTTCCTATGCTCAAACAAAGTTACAAGCCATTAAGTTTATTCTGAGTGACTAAGCTATCTCCTTTTGTCTCAAGCAACCCCAGCTACTAATCGACATAATACATTTCTCTCGAGATTATACGAGTGGAAATTATGGCATACATTGCACGGCTTTTCCTATTTACTACGATTAAATTTGGATTTATATGAACTAACACTACTGTGAATAATGCGGTTGATTAGTAATTTAAAATGACTAAACAGTGAAGAGATGGGAATAATATTTATAATCTCAAGCAGTGTTTAGAAAAAGGCAATATCGTTCTATGTTAGTTAGTTAACTTAAAACTAGCACTTTTTTATGAAATCATCTTATATATTTTTAATAGCAGTCGTATTGAAGATATCTGAAATTTTTCGAAAACACTTCAAATTATAAACTAGCTTTGCATACGAAATTGTCCACTATTTAAGATTAAAATTTGTATTTGCTTAAGATTTTAATGTGTAAATTAAATATTTATCGTGTTATACATTTGTTTTATTATATTTTGTTATATACATTCGAATATCTAGTTCTCTTATTGATTTTGATCCAGAATTGATAGTGATTCTATTAGTAATCAAGGTTTTATAAGTAAGAACTTAGCCCTTTTTGGAATGCAACTTAATGAAATTTAAATGGGAAAACATATGCAACAGGACATGGAAGGAATAGGGCTGGTTCCCAGAATATTGGCTTTTTTTATTAATCCTATTGTCACATGCCTGGGCGGGATATTCCTCTCCACAAATCCTCTACAGCTCTAAAGGTCATATTGTTTTACCTACAAAATACAGGTGGTGGCATTAAATTATTCTACTGATTATCCTCTCAGCAGACGAGATGTAAAATTAACATTCATTAAGAAAAAGGAAATTTGAGTTAGCCTAATTAGACAGCAAAATTTTCCTTCGAAAGACAATTAGCGTCCATATTCTACTTCCAATGCAGATCCATTCTCTATTCCTTATCCCAATATATGTTCACACAGATCCGCAAAGTAGTTCTGATAGTATTCTGGGCTGCAAAGGACTCAATTCAGTAACTGCACTGATTAAACTACACCGATAGTAACCCTTCATTTACGATCAATATATTCGGTACGAAACTTGAGAGATATAGAATTTCGATTTAAAAAAAATGCCCAAAAACGTTACTATATTTCTTGACATATTACAAGCTATTGATTTAACAAATTAAAGGATTCGTAAAACGTCTGAAGTTGTTGCACAATAATTATGTTTTGAGGTTAAACGAACTTGATACCCACGGTTAAGAACTATAACAACCGTCTTTATTTAAGATAGTACAATATTTTTGTATAAATTCGTTGTATTTTACGACTACAATTAATGCATCTATCTATAAATTAAGCACCGTTCCGTAAAATTGGTAAACTTGCTATGCTGCATATAGATAATGCTAACTACCGAACATATATATATATATATATATATATATATATATATATATATAGTTTTCCTGTAATTATCTTCTATTATCATTACTCGGAAAATTTTTCTAGCAGTAATTAAAATTGCTAACTTAAGGTCTCTGAACTAGGCAGGCAGTAAATATAATATAATGAATCGATTTTTTATTTTAGGTTTCACTTTATTTCTATATACAAAAAATTCCTAGATAAATTTTTAATTACAAAAAATGATTATGCACATTGAATAATTCAATCTTATGATATCCCAAACCGTAAAAACCTTGAATACTGTTCAATTATAATAAATTATACACGGCGGATTACTAGACACGCACTTCTGTGAGGCTGTTAAATACTGCAGAGTTTCTACAGATTGTGTAAAGGTTGTGAGGACATAACTCAGATAAACATTTCAGATTTTTATTTTAACTATAAAAGTGTAAAATTCATGAAATTTACTATTTAGTTTAATAGATTGATTATAAGTTAAATTTAGTAAAGTTATTGTATTATTATTCTTTAGAGATTTGTGAAATGATATTAAGTGCTCCCCCTTGTATGAATTAACAGCTATACTGATACATACCAATTTAGTTAAGATCCTATGAAATCAATCATTGAAAAAAAATATATATATACTCTAAATATTTACAAGAAAATAACACTAAATATAAAGGAAATACATTTAAAAATACTGAGGTGATTTGAGGACTAAACAAACTATACAAGAGTATATGATTACTATTCGTGATATATATTTAACGTATTGTAGTTTTAACTATTGTATGTATTTAAATACTGTTCGGTGTATCACTATACCTAAACCAACATTTTAAGGAAGTTAAAAACTAGTGAGCGTGCTTCTATTATCATTCAACAACATCATGTAATATTTACCTTCGGTGCAAATCAATGAGTGTCTACAGAGTCGCTGCGACTATTTCCTCTATTAATATGCTGTGCCTTGAATGGGCTATCAGAAATTTTAATAACGGTTTAAAATTATTTTTACGTATCTATAATAACAAAATTTGGGTATACGTGACTGGAATTGTAGGCGCAGTTAGTACAGTATTGCACCGTCTGAAATAAATAAATAAATATATATGTGTGTGTGTGTGTGTGTGTGTGTGTGTGTGTGTGTGTGTGTGTGTGTGTGTGTGTGTATTAACCTGTAAACCTTAGCCTATTATGTTATTTATAACAAAAGTAATTCAAATGGTTTTCATGACCTCACTTTATGAGGTATCGTGTCATTCAATCGCGCCTCTTTTTATGCCTGTCCCAAACTGGTATCTCCAAAAATCTATGTTGAAAGGGTGCAAGTATAAAGCTTTTTATTTCAATTTATCCAATTTTGTGGTGTGTAACATAGATGTTGTAGTTAGCTCATAAGCACTATGTCTAATGTGCCACTAATCAACTCTTTCGATAAAGAATCATTTATTTTTGGCCCATTGCTAATGAGTTAATATTTGCTAATATCAAGCATAATGTAGTTTCATGTGAGAGATTAAACATTTTTTAGCTAATATAAGGTATTGATGAGTTTATGACTGGTGGTAAGCACTGTTGTGTTCTATTGTCCTGAACACGACCTTAATTTACATATGGACATCCGCACAAACGGCTCATCAGGAATTCATGTTTTGTTGGGATGGAGGAGAAAAAAAGCTTTTCTTTAGACATTTTTAAATATTTTTGGGATAGCAGAGGTCAATAGTAAAAGAAGTTTGTAAAATAGATAAGTTTTCAGTTATCAGAAATTCTACATGGACAAATCACATTATTTATATTTTTATTCACATAGCTTATACTTGTATCCTATTTAATCTCGTTGATGAATGGTAAATTCGGACATCATTGAAAATCTATTTATTTATTTCTCTTTTCTTTAAAAACAAATGGACAAGTCTACAATCTATTAATCGTATTCTTCACTTTCTCATCAGGTACTTGTGTACTATAATTATATAGAGAATAGCAATACGACAATTTTAATTAATAAAAAACGATATTAAAACATATGATCGCTGTCCAGAAGCAGATATAATTTTTCTTAACATTTTTTTTATATAATGCGAACACGAATTATATAAATAAAAGTAATTGATCAAACTTCATGTATTGCTTATTTTATTTTTAATCGTAAATATTTCATGAGTTTTATATTGATGATGTCGATCACAACAACTCATATAAAATATCCATATCCTTTTAGCGCCATGTTAAATATCAAAGGATATGTAAGCCAATAAATGGTGTCGGTACCTATAGCTCTTGCCTGTGTGTATGTCCGGGTAGGTTTGTGCGTATAAAAACGTATTGACCCATATGTGGGATATGTAACAACACATTTTGTTTAATGAATAGTAATGCAGAACTGGAGTTGGGATTTATTACTCCACTCTTAAACCGCAAGATGAATGCAATAACCAGAAATATACTGTTTAGTATAAATGTTTACTTCTTAATCCTTCCTCATTTTACCTTACACTTTATTGTTCAAAATTGACCCTTATAGCTAAAAGCTTTTTAACAGAGCGAATACATTAATGTTTTCTACCCTCTAATGATTTGAACTTCTATTTCAAAAAATTTATAAAACTTTTCATTTCAAGCATTATAGCAGTGGTTATTATTTTTAAAAGGACATCACATCACATTTTTGCATCACTAAAAACCTAATGTAATGCCTCGTTTTTTATTTTGTTGTGTGCAGTATTATATTTATAGTTTTAAATGAGTTTTGAAATAATAAAAGAAATATTTAAAAAATTAAACCTATTGAAAATTCCAGGCAGTGGAAGTTTCACTTATACATTTCTGGTTTGTGCCCTAATGAAGAAAAGTAGCCTGGTAAATAAATAACCATAAAACATAACTTATTGCTATTTCAAAAAATACATTTGTCTCTAATTAATGGTCGGATAAACAGGATTTATTAACAGGTTTACTTAAAAACTCTTAAGAAAAATTACCAAATATATCCTAATAGTGTACTTATAGATGAATATATAGTGAAGATATATGAACTCAAAAATCCTGTATTAATGCCTAATGCCTATAAATGTAACATTTTAATCCCATTCAACGCATTGAGGAATACTTAGTTCTGCAACATACTAGATTTCACCACATAGTGAGAATGGTTGCTTCAATGTGAATAACGAGTTAAGCTCTACTTTCGTTTAGTGCAGCCTAGGTGTATCTGATGTTAAAAAGATGCAATACGAAAACACATGAGAACTCACATCGTGTGTACACTTTCAACGATATAGTCGCTGACTAGTGAGATTGGTTGGCTCCTAGCAATACCCTTGTGATGCTAGTGTATTTAAGACACTGAAATAACGGTATTACTAAGTAGTACTAAGAAGGTACTATATTTTTTTGCTCTTGCGGGATCTTAGTCTCAGACGGACGTGGACTCCAGATTTCAATCTGTAACAATGTTAAAGTTCACACGCTACACTTAGCAAAAAGTGAAATAGAGATAAACTAAACATTTATTGAGTATCATCGTTCTATTTAATATATATCAAAAGATATCCTTAAGTAAACATACTTCTGTACTGTGATCTACGGAATTGATCTACACCGATAGATAAGCTTATAAGTTCTGACCATTTTTCGTGCATACAAGTTTCCAGGACAAAAATGAAAATTACCCTTTTTATGAAGCGGTTAACGAAAATAATGCCATTACATAAATGAATACTGAAGCAGTTTTTAGTGACGAAGACTGTAAAAGCTTTCAGCCAATGAACACCTTACTGCAGCCGTTTAACTTTCATTTTATGGTTCTTCTCCTTTACTTTATTCCTTGACCTCCTTTATTACTCCTAGAAATTCCAATTATTCGTGTACACGTAATGAAACACTACATGTGTACAGTGTGTACTTGTAGTGAGCGTTTAATTTTAATATATCATAATTAATTGACAGTTCTATATTCTATATTTCAATAGGTATCCATTATATCTACGACCAAGATGACTAGCTTGAAATATTATTATGTTTATTCTAATATATTTGTAATTATTTTTTATGTACGTGTGCATACGAGCATTTTATTATGATCAATACTGAAAATATAAGATATCAACACTCTTATACTATAAACCCTATTTATATAAATCAATGCGTGGACGAGTAAGCAGTTCAAATCAAATCAGAATCTTTTTATTCACATGCACAAAACAATAACATCACCCAGGCTGAGCAACCACCGACCCACCCTACGCTTGTACTCGGCTACACTTCCACCCTCTGCCTCCAGTATATGCTCTGGTAGATTTTTATAAAGCACATGAGCTATGTAAAAAGATTTAAAATTTTCTATGGAATACACTTCTATAATTATTTCAATGAATAAATCCCCATATAGACTATAGGTCTGTGTAAGGGGAAGAGTCCATCAATCAGTCTTTTCTTAATTTAATTTACATTTGTGTACCATAGTTTAACGTAAAAAGTTACAAAAGATTGGCTTAAGATTGTACAAAATACATTATTGTAAAAATTATATATATATATATGAATGTATCTGTGTATGTGTGTACATATGTATATATAGATATATATATATATATATATATATATATACATAGATACATATACATATAAATATACATATGTACACACATACACAGATACATTCATGACACGCACACACGCACGCACACACGCACGCACACACGCGCGCGCGCGCCACACACACACATGCATATACCCACCCATCTCTATACAGTTTAGGCACCTCTTAACCACTATATTACTATTAGATGGATGAAAACAATCCAACAGCACCACAACACCACATCCCACAATAATAATTCTCACTTACACAGTATTCCCAAATAATTTGCTATTAACAGGCTTGTACGTAATTTATTGGTAAAGCGAACGAATCAGTGCCTCTGCAGCAGCATCACCCAGGCTGAGCAACCACTGACCCACCCTACGCTTGTACTCGGCTACACTTCCACCCTCTGCCTCCAGTATATGCTCTGGTAGATTTTTATAAAGCACATGAACTATGTAAAAAGATTTAAATTTTTCTATCGAACAATTTGGTCTTGGTATCTGATATCCAGACTGCATTCTATTTCTGGTAGTTTAGTTGTGGTGAAGCGCTATAAAAATAAAATCTTTGTATTTTTGTATATGCAGTAAAAGAGATTTTATACATAATTGCCTTACACTTAAAACAGGAAACTCATTATATAACAGATTAGAAGGATATCTGCTTTGGCTTCTCCTCAAAATGATCCTTAATATACTTCTTTGTGTGACCGCAAGTGGTTCCAGTACAGCAGACGACACTCCTCCCCACGCGAGAATACCATACTGCAGAACCGACTGCACGTAGGCAAAATAAACTGATCTAATTTAGTTGAATTTAAAATTAATAATTTCGAGTTCATACTTACTATTCACTAATCACTAATTAATTTAGATATAAATTAGATGAACAGGATGGAGGGCAGAGATGAGGGTTTCAATCAGCTAAAATTTACTCTGAGAACTTCTGGAGAACCTAATTCTGATGAAGGTTCTTTTATACACTTAAGAATAGACCAAAAAGGTTTTGTTATAATAAATAAAAAGAAAGATAGTTGTATATTTAAGCATTGTAGTTTAGAGATTCTGTACCTCCCAATGATCGTAATGCACTGCATTAGAGCACGAATTGTCGTGAAGTTCAGGTAGGGTTACCCTTACTAATGATGCCTTTGTCATAGATCTAAAATTTCGGAACCACAAGTTTTCTGGAAAGGTAGCGAATATGGAGATAACGCTAGTCAAAGTCTCATTACGTATATCAAATTGAAATTGCAACTACAGAATAAAGCAAGGAAGCCGCACGTGTAACAGCTTATGTTGTAATAATTATTTTGTAACAGCTTGTTTCATTACTGAGTATATTGTGCATAGAAACTGTGAAGTTGTTCTGCTGTGCGTACGCAACCCGCTCTGATTTTTGTTTATTAACAGTCCAAAAATATAGAGTGAATTTACATTGTATTAGAATGCTAATTGTTATAGGTTATCAGCAAGTTTAGCATTTTGATAAATTTAATGTGGAATATTGATAAAGCAAGTTACGTAATAAGTTTTTACAAACAATCAATATATATTTGGCTTATCAAACCAAATTACTATAAATAAATAAGTTTTATCTCTGGAAAACATTTTGTTGAGAAAGAGTTCTGGTCCAAGATAATAGTGGTCAGACTAGTTTATCTGACCTATTTTAAGAAACTCAACTTTACACAACGTGGACAATTTATGACGAATAATAATTTAATATACCTTATATGCTTAACACAGTCTTAGAGATAGAGTATAATAATGAATTGATAGACCATATTAAATTGTAATAACAAAATAAAGAAATATATGCTTGGAAAAGTTCACTTATTCGTTGATTGTAGACAAGCTGTTCATTTACCTAAAAATTTAATGGATTTTTAAATGTTTTAATTTTGCATAAAATCTCATGGGATTATTTTCCTTCATCTTAAAATATTTGGGATTAACCTGAAAATGGTGATTCTTGAATCTATAAGTATTAAATTTGTATTGAATGCATCAAATTAATAACAGGTAATTAATAACTCTATTGAGTACGGTGCCTCAATTTATTCAATTATCAAAAATATAGTGATACAGCATTGTTATACAACATTGTTATGAAGCATGTCCATAACCTTGAAAACTGATAAAATTGTTACAACGGTATGCATTTATTTGAAAAAAACGTTGACTTAATTTAGTAACAAATGATATACAAATATATTTGTAATCATATTTACTTATAACGGTTCAATTGTTAAAAACACTGCACATCTATAAACGGCCACTACCTGTAAACCTAACAATTATCGATCGATAAGAAGAAATAGATTTTTGAATTATTTACTATAATACTTAAGATAATACATTTTCCAAAATAGCCGCCATCTTGAAAGGTTTTATTTGTTAGGAATGACTTTATAAATGATCCAAATCATATACAAAAACTGCCTGTGTATGAAGTTTCGTCTGTATGAATTAAAAACTATAGAAACTTAGTTATCGTTTTCACAGTTGTTCCCTTGATGTTGTATACTAGTTAAAACTTTGAACATCCGCTATCTAAAATCATATGTTGACAACAAACGTTATTGTGAATAACCTGATTACTATAAATTACGTTTTTAGCCCTATACAGCGTAATAAGTTATATATAAACTGTCCTTTTCCTAACTTTAAATGGGCGCAATTTTGACATCCTAAGGGACATCTAAAAATTGAAAGAATAAAACTTGTATATGATTACGTAATATATGTAAAGAATTTACAGATGATTTCAAAACTATTAGCAAACTTTAAAATGCTCCTGCATCTCAAATGCCCCCACACGAATCAGAATTCATAAAAAAACTTCCAAATAATATTAAGTTTGTATAAAACAAAGAAATCCATAAAGAGACTATATTCCATTAAAAGGTTTTAAAAACTAAGAAATATTCTTCGGGCTTAGAGCATCATAAATTATTGGTGCCAGTTAGCTCATGTTCCACAGTCCAGCTAGAATAAGCTTTCAGATAAGGCGCCAAAGTCTAGTGTAGCTACACTCAGTTTATTTGCAAGTGGTCTCTATTATAACATTGGGCTGCTGTTGGTTTTGGAAATATATTGCTTTGATTACATTTATTATATATATATATATATATATATATATATATATATATATATATATATACATCGCCAAAAATAGGTTTTAAATAAAAAGGCAAGTGTGAGTTCAGAAAATGAATTAAATGTTTTATGTTCTATTTCAAAAGCAGGTGGCATATGCATATTTCTTTAGTTAACTGATATTGGACACCGTTATGTCATGTTGTAATCAGAATTTCCTCACTGACAGAATGGTAAATAACGGTAATTAATGGGCGTATCGGCGGCCGGTATATACTGGATTTTGGGGTTTCTTAATACTTGGCAATACAACTCAAAATATTAAACAGTATTTTGCATAGCTTAACTCAAAATTAACTTAAATTATTACTTATCTTTACTACAAATGCTATATATACAATACAAGTTTAATATTTCAAACTCAATATTTCAAAACTATTCATGTATACAGATTATAAAATTTGTGTAATATAATTACATTTGAAAGATATTTAACTACTTTAATATAAGCATGTATAATGTTAGTTGCTCTATAAAAAGTAGGATTTTTATTACTGCTATTTTTGCCTATTGCCATAATTTTGCTTAGACAAATAGGTCTTTCTTGGCACATTTATAATGTTTATATACGAGAAGGATTACAAATTACAATTGTATGCAAAAATCGCGATGAATAGTACGATAACAATTACTATATCAGTAAGGATTTAATTATAGTAGATTAACCATCAACAGTTTAGCACCCCTAATCTGTATAAGGCTAGAAGCTATTAAATTTCTCGTGAGTAATTGAGCTCACTTAGAGTCCACCGTTTTGTCTCTGGCGACACCAGAAACTAATCGACGTGATGCATTTCCCTCTAGACATCAAATGGGAATCTTAGCGTACATTCCACTCCTTTGAACGATTACCACGATTAAATCTGTTAATTTTAGTTTACATCAGCTTTGACAGTTTCGCATTATTGTAAATGTTATGAGATAACATATGTCAAGAGTGCAAATAAAACTTGTCAATTCCCAAATAAGTTTCATAAACGAATATGTTTATAATTGACATTTATTATAAAACCATTCTATACATATCCTTTTGATAGTAAAAAATAAATTATCTATTTTGAAATTTTCCTGTGCCAGACTTTATTTATTTCTTTACACTACCTGTGCACCTACAAACCAATCTGTCAATAACTTGTAGTTATTAGAAATTTGAATTATATATCTAAAATGTCACAAATATTACATAATATTCTATTGACTTTAAGTCAATTATGCAATAGTTTTATTTTAGTATATAAAAAACAAGTAAACACCTGACAAATTGTAAACTTAAACGTGGGGAAAGCTAGGGACCACAACTTTGTATAGCATAACGCCTGAACCAAGAACACTGCTTTATCAACTTGCGCACTTGTAACTTGTAATTTGACCAAACAAAATCAACATAATGATGACAAAGGGAATAAGGTGTACTAAATATTTTAGACGACCCCTAAGGCCACCTCACACTGAACATCCATCCATTCACTGGACAGATTTTACGTCTTAGACATCCACGGGGAGTTACCTCGCACCGCTATCATCCACCCAGTAGATAGACGGACAAATTTGTTTGTATGTCGTCTTTCAGTTTGGTTGTGATCTCCGTCAGGGAGACATTGAAATAGTGATACTTAGAGTAAGCTGCTGTGTGCTTGAGGTAGTTTGTACTTTTGTTACCACTTGTAATAGCTCATTTAGTAGCTACTTTACTATTTAACTGCTACTTCCATTGTAAAGGTAATTCCACTAAAAGACGAATAATTGCAACAATAACATTGAATTAATCACTATTATAAGATATAGTTTTATATATATATATATATATATATATATATATATATATATATATATATAAATATATATAGTTATATATATATTATATTATGAACTCCACATTATAGGGTTATCTTTATGTTAGAAAAATAAAAGAATTTAAAAGGGTTCTAGTTTACGATTTATTATTCTAATAGTTATATATATATATATATATATATATATATATATATATATATATATATGAGATTCAACAGGAGCAATAGTTAACAAACTAATTAACATAATCTACAAGCTGTAATTCAGATAAGAGGATTGGTGGTTAGGGGATAGTTCGCGAATCGAGCGTCTAAGCATACATTCTAGTTATGACGTAATAATTCACGATGTTATTTGATAATAGAAGTACGCTTATCTCTCCTATAACAGAAAATGGGGTAAATAAAAATCAAGGTAAAACAGCATCACTGGCTAAAAAAACTTGTTTCGCGTTACTATTATTAGTTGTCACTACGGAACTATACTCTACAGTGCATTGTATCGACAATACATTTTTAACTTAGAATAAAAAATTTAAAAAGGTTATAAGTTACTGTTATATTGTATTTATGAAAAAAAGTCCAGTTGCATATGTTTACTTGCTACTTTCAACTTTTCGTTCATTTACAGTTTTTAAGTCAATACAAACCACAACATTGAGTGTTTATAAAAACATAAATACTCGTACTTATTGCGTAAGAAGATAGTTTATGCAAACTTTAAAATAGTATAAAATATAAATCTTTATGTCAATGAAAACCAAACCTAATGATTTTGTACGTTGTTCTAATTCTATAAACAGATGATTCCAACATTTTATTTGTTAGGTTTACCAATCATCCGAATAGTACGATCATAATTAAATTTTCTTCAAAACAAACCATACAAAAACGGGTTTTTATGACTTTATTTGGCAAAAACCACAAGGAAGGTTATAATGACATGTATGGCGTGAAATACTCTACTTTCCTTTGATTAAGTAAAATTTTCATTGTAATACTGAAAACCTATACACATTTCCTGCAGATTCGATGTAAATACGTTTCCACATAAGTGCTAACAATAGGGATATTATAGTTTAAAAGTTCTGACCAAAAACAGTTTTGTAAGAGTAGCGAATTAACTACGAAACAATTAAACAACTTAGCCATATTTATTTGCACAAGTTTGTCTATTTAATCTTTGCTCTCTCTTTTATAATTTTAAAGATCCCTTCAGTGTGCTAAAATTTTGAATACACTGTATTCATCACTTGCAGTTGAGATTGGTACATTATCTATCTGTAAAAACAAAAGATCGCAAAACGAAATCTGGGTCAACTGAAAATTAAATATTAATTTATTACACCCTTTAAAACATTCCTGCTTCATAACTTGTCCTCATCCTTTTCTGCATATATCAATTTCTTCCTTGGTCTTTTCCTAAAATGCTTTACCAACAAATTTTTCCAACTTTGGCTGCAAAATCTTTCAAAATTTTAAATTTAACCTTACGGTCCTTGAAACTGGTGACAGTATCATATGTATAACTTTTTAAAGTTTGAATGCCAGCAATATTCACTCATGATATCCTGTACCAAATTTCGGAACTGAAACTTTCATTCACATTTTGCGTACGTCATTGTAAGCACTCTTTTAGGATATCTGGATGAGCTAGGTCTTTGAATATCGGTTTTATAGTCCCAATTACAGCCTGATCAAGAGTTATTTTTGCGTTTTTAACTTTTCCGCTCTTTCATTGTCTCAGTCTTGATGTAAAGGGAGGAAAACTCTTAGACCTGGGTTTAACGTCAAACTCAGGACTAACCAAACCTTCACTTTCTGTGAGCGATCTGTACCAATTTCCTCTTAATTGGTTAAATAATAATAAACTATATTTCGATAATCTACCAAAGTTATATTTTCTCGTATTTATATATTAGAACAAAAAATATTACATTTTTTATTATTCCACAGCGTTTTAAATTGTTGCTTGTAGATAAAACGTTCTAACGGATCCAGATAACAGAACAATACAAACAATAAATAGAGAATGTTTAGGTAACAAGGGATAAGGTTAATAAAATAAATCTTTACATACATGGCGGTTTAACTATAAGAGCCCTTCCGTAGGTTAAGTAGGTTTGTAGCTAATAATTCATTGCTGGCATGGATACATTCAAGAAAAATGTAAACATATGTATGTTACATCACTGCACTTACAATTAAAGGTAGTATGATTTTTTTAAATATCGATTGTTTTGCCGAAAATATGTAAATTTATGGAACACTTGATTTTAGCCGATAACAGTCTATCTATAAGTATCTATTTACTAGCAATAATCCAATAACTGCTTGCAAGAAATTCATTTAAGTGCAAATAAACAGACGTTCTTCTAGTTTTAAATTCGCATTGGCAAACATATGGAAATATTCCGGTGATAAGAAAAGGGTTTGTTCCTTGCTTTCCATGGTTCCGTTCGTTCAGTCCCAGGAGGCTTCTAGGTCTGTGAAATTCCCACGTAAAACTATATTCACAGCCATTTCACATACACTGCAATGGCTCAGAATAACGGTGGTTTTATTGTTATTGTTGTTTTTGTTTGACGCCGTCTAGACGGGTTTGACGTGACGTTTAATACTGTCACCAACCACTACTGCACCTTTACTCATCACAATAGTCTTACTAAATTTGTGAGTTAAATGAAAACCAGGCAAACAAACAGTGAGATATTCGTCAGATTTTAAGCAAATATTACGCAGTAAATTAGCATTGTATCTTTAAAGTATAAAACTGACATTCATCAATGTTCGATTCCTCAGTAAAGTAGGTGGTAATGGTTATTATGTCAAACAATAAGAGTATTGAAATAAAATTTTGATTTTCCATAACAAAAAATCTAATTTATTTAAATAAATTTAATCGCAATGTGGTTAATAGTTATTCTCTAAAAATAATTGCATAACTAAACTATTGTTAGTTTCTTATGCTGCGAGTAATCATTCATGTATCCAAGTACTTTTGAATGCTTAAAGCTAACTAACTATTTTTAATTCTAATAGTTACACACGACTAAATCGATGCGGAATTATAGTGAATTAAAGAACCATAGAAATCAAGTGCTGTAATCAATCGTTTAGCATTGAGGTGTCTCTGATACCGACGAGGGGCACACCATTGCGGGTTGAACACTAAATGAATGCGTGAACGTGCATCCATATAGCATTTGCCTCGCCTATTCATTAATTCAATAGATGTTCAAAAGTCTTCCCAGGAGGTTTAACTCCTCGTTTCAGAAAAAAACCGTATTTAGACCTTAAATCTAAACAGCCCAGTAGATCACGAAATGCAAAATTTCAAGTTACTGAGGTAAGAATAGTTCTAGTTTGCTGTGGAGTATGAATGTTAGAGGGCGAAGCTCACTTAAAGTTATAAGTTGCAGGTTTAAACATGAGCGAGTCTAGTTCCTTACCTTATTTGACTGGAAGAGTCAGGAACAGATGGCGTTTTATATAATGTGGGAACTCTACAGGAGATGGCTCCTTACCCTAATCTTACCTATCCTGAGTATCCTGTTACTCCGAAAAAGCTATTAGCTTTCGACAGTCTAATTGGTGATTTATTTATTACTAGACCAGTGATAAAACTCTATATACCCCTTATATTTTAAAGATGCTCAATTGTTTTCTCAGTCACTTAAACTAGTTTTGAAATATGTTTCAATGATGGTTGTTCACGTTCTTGTAAAACAATTGTTGAGAGGCACGACATCCAGCAAATAAACTTTTGAAGGATGAAGTATAATTTTTTAAATTATAAAGATCTACATCCTTCTAAAAGTAGAAAGAGTGAATATAGATATTTATTTTCCTCATTTACACACCACACAAATATTATTGTGACGTTTTTACGCTATTCAATAAATAGGTTTTCTTCGAAATCTTATGCTACGGTAGTTAATGTAAAACGTATATTTTGTGGCTACAATTGCCATCGCCTAATCCTTGATAATAGAGATATATATTATTGTTATTAGTGTATATAAAATTATGTCTTTAAAAAGCCCCTTAGATTTATATAAAAAAATTATATGTATATAGCTATAACCTTCATTATTGGTGAAAAAGTAAATTTTTCAACATATCAGTAACAAGCCATTTTAATAACTCACTTATATATAACGCCTCTTATGTAGTACATGAATTCCTGTGAAATCCGTTAATCGTGATCGTAACCATTGAAATTGCCACAAGATAGAATGTGCTCATCACAACTGAGATGAGACAATGAAAACATCTTCATATAGATTGCTCTAATTTGCTGATGGGTAACAAAGCGGAGCTCTTACTTGTAGTCTAGGTATCTCTGATGTTATCGGCCTTTTTGGATATCTTCAGATAGGCAGAAATGAGGCCTTATACAGTGTCAGATTAAAGACGCTGCACTGAGCTGTAGGTGATATGGAGCTAAACTAAAAGTTCGCATTGAATACAACCTTCTAATTATGTAACTATGTTATGTTTATACCATTCGCTATTAAATATAATACTTACAAATAATTAGTTATTGTAAAAAATTATGTTCGCTTACCAAATCCAATAAATAAAATATGATATATGTATTTTATGTATTATCAAGGTTGGAATTATTCTTTTCTTTTTCAAGCTGCAGAATATAAAAAACAGTTTTATCGTCTGGAAGAAGTGAGTAGATTATGTAACAACTTGAATTTGATTAATTAATTGTCATAGGATTTACATATACTGAATATCTAGAAAGTCATTTCAAATGCAAAATATTAATAATTACAATTTTTTTTGTAAGTGCTATAAGTATTCCGGAATGTTTTTCTCTGAGTCTACAAATAAATGAGCTGTGAATTTTTTGAACGACCGCCATAATGAAAAAAAGCTCCAAAAAGCTGGGCAATGAACGTAGCCGAAATATTTATAAGTATAACAAGTTGGGTATACATTTTACCTAAAAGAGGGTAACCAAATTACATAAAAACACGAATAGATAATAGTTCATTTTATATAACTCAGAATACATACAATATGATAGTGACCGGGAGTTAATAGATTCAGTTATCAGAAAAAAACCTAGCAAGAACAACAGTCGACCAATGCTGTGGGAGACGATTCATTAGCCATGGTGTTTTCTTTTTACCAAAACTAAAATACCGTTTTATGTATACTATTCATTCTCAAAATCTGGAAATTGCACTTAAATTCAATTTTCTTTTTAAAAAGCACTAAGGAGATACAAGAATAAAATAATAATTTATAGGTACACAAAAATATACACTTTCATATTTACTAAATTCTTTATGAAAATTATTTTACAAGGATTGAATACTATAGATATGAAGATACATCGTTTAAATTTCCTACTTATGGATTAAAACTTGAGATTATACGATCTGGAGAAATAAATAGTGTTTTTTACTAAATAGTGTTGTACTTCTATCAACCTTAAGGTAAATTAATTAGTATTTTATTTAATGTTAACGTTCAAGTTTAATATAAATTTGTAAAATATTATCACTTGATAATTTAAATTCTATATTTTAATAAATTCACGAAACGTAATATTTCTGAAAATAAGTAACAACATTTTTACGAAATGAAATTATTGATTCTGTTTAATGTCACAACAAAAGCAGTTTACTATATCCTTAATAACGTAGTTTATAACTAGATTATCAGATTTTCCTCTTTTTAACACAAAATGATTGGTTGTTACATCAGAAAAACCTATTCCAAAAATTTTCCGTACAGATTTTTGGTATGAAATTCAATTGAATAAGATTAATTAGTGAAAATGCCCTTTTATATAATGATTTATTATAGCTTGTTAGTAGTAAATATAGGGGAGATTTTATAGTTATAGAAAATATAGTTTATAGGGAGGATTAAGTAATTTTTAACATGCATGATGTGGCAGTATTTTATAACCTAAGTGTCTTAATTTAAGAATAACACTCTTTTTCTAACAAATTACTCGTTTAAAAATACAGGTTTAAGTTCACTAAATTAAATGTACCACTAATTGAAGTTTCTCTATTAAAAAACGATTTTCTAAAAGTTATTTTTACATACCATTGTAAAAGGAAAAATCCTAAATCTGCCTTCATAAAATATATTTAAATTATGAAAGGAATTTATATACACATGCTTTTCTAAAGGTTAACTTGATTTAAAGTAATTTAAAGGTCTGTTAATAACGTGATATTATAGTTTGTTCACATACGGCAATTAGAAACCTTTTATCGCACTTAGTCCTAAAAGGACCTTGGTTTTCAGTTTGTACTTGTTTAGTTTTAAAACATTATACTTCATCCTTCAAAAGTTTATTTGCTGGATGTTATACCTCTCAAAATTTGTTCTACAAGAACGTAAACCATCATTACATTGTATTTCAAAACTTGTGCAACTGACTGTGAACCAAAGTTGAGTAAATTATAAAAGGAAAACTTTATAAGGGGTACATAGAATTATATCACTGGTCTAGTAATACAGAAATCACCAATTAGACTGTCGAAAGCTAATAGCCTGCATTTTCTGTTACAACAAGCAATTTTTATCCTGCCGTGTCATGTTGCTCAGTGATGGCGATACATTTACGTGTAATACTGTGAGTCATCATTTTCATAATAGTGGTAATTTCCATATGTCTACCGCGCACATGTTTACCACTGTTATTAAACAAAATATATGTGGTATAAAGCAACAGTATTGCAGTAAACACATTTTTACTTATAGTAGTTATTTAATACGTGTTAATATTTACTATAGTTTAATTAAATAGAGGATGTTAATAAATATTGTCCCCTATCTATATAATTTAACACAAAATTATATTTCGTGAAAGTTTGTATATTTACATTCAATGTATCACTACTTAACATTATATATGTATGTATATATATATATATATATATATATATATATATGTGTGTGTGTGTGTGTGTGTGTGTGTGTGTGTGTGTGTCCCAGTAATTTAATATTGATTGTATTTAATGGCGTCAATCTTCAAGAACTTTGGCCTTGAAAACACGACTTCAAGAGTCAATTTGCTTTACTAGGCTCTTAAACAGACGACTTCAAAGGGTTTCCATCGGAAATGTTGATCTATTGAGGCCGTAGTGACAAGCATATCAAGTTCACTGCGATAATTAAAGTTAAATGTAATATCGGTAAGGCTATTACGTTAGAATAGAAAAGAATAGAATAGAATAACTTTATTGATCTCAAGGACATAAACATGCATCAGATCTTTTCAGTCATAAAACAACTATAATAAAGATAAACAACATAAAACAATAGTACATTTCATAGCATGCAAAGCAAGTAAAAAATACAAGCAAATAATATATAAAATAGCAACAATGTTTATGCAAAACAAGCCAAACTGTACAAGCATTAAAACATATCTAAAAGAGGATCTACATCTGCAAAATTTGATTCATAAAACTCGCACAGCCTATGGAACGGGTTTGCAATCTACCAGGCATGCATTATTTTCTTAAATCTTATAAAAACTAACATGCTGAGCACTCTGAGATAAACAGTTAAAAAGCTTTACTGTATACTTACAACCTCATGAGCATTTAGTACTTTAGAGAGCCTGGTGAAATGTCTAGCAATTTGGCTACTGTTTCTTGTGTTATGTTTATGTACATTACTGTTTAGTGTGGTTTAGGGCAGGTTCTTCTTTACATGCTGCAAGCAGAGGAAAATGAACATATTAACGATAGTCAGAGTACCATCTTGGATAAATAGTGGTCTGCAGTAAGATCTAAAATCAGCCTTTGCAATATTCTGATAGCTTTCTTTTGTACTAACCAATTCATTTTACCACACTAACCAATTGAAATATAATACCTGTACCTTATATAAAGAATTGAATTCAATCATAGTTTATTTTCAAAATTTTGTAATGCGTGCAGTATTTAAATAAGATAGAATTTCTTGAAAAAATGTTGATAAAATGTAGCAAAGAACCCACAATAAGTATATAGAAATTTAGTTACTATAAATTTGACGGAATTAAATTAATTGACTACTTGGACATTATAAAATTTCCAAATAATATCAAATTTCCATTATCATATTACTATACAATTTAAATGTTATATACAAATATTATACCCATAAATTTAAAGTGGCTCGAGTTACTTTCCTGGAATTGTTGGACCGATTCAATTTGGGTGATTAAGTATCAAATAACATCAACGCTCACACGCACACGCACAAACAGAAGCAAAAATCGTATAAAGATTTAGCGTAAATATTAAAAATAGTATAAAAACAGATTTTAAAAGAAAAAAAAGACAAAATCTAATCTAATGTATTTTAAGAATCAAAAAGTCAAAACAGAACAACCTAACATATTAGTAGCAGATGTTATGACGAATTGTTATAAAATAAAAAGATAAACGTATAAAACAGAAAAAATCCATTTAGAGGCATAGAGGCTGTTGAAGGGGCATTAAGAGGCGGGAGGCAAGGTCAAAAGTCAGGTCCGTCTGTAGTCAGCCGCGATAATTGCCTCGGCCTCCTCCGTACTAATAAGATACCGCCATTCATTCCAGCGTTTCTTACACGTAGATATTGACGGTGAGATGAATGTGTGGTTGTCAGGAAAGTATTTACAGTTATTGCTATACAGAAGTTGGCATATATAAAGAGTAAATGAGAAGGATTTACTGATTTTCACTGATGCGACTCCAATATTCTGGGACTATCATGTGTTATGAATATTTGAAGTTGTAGTGAAAACTGTAGAAAATGTTTATAAATATGAACAAGGAGTGTTTTCAATAAGGTTTTTTAGAGTTGATAGAATGGTAGTTCTTGATATAAGGTGTCAGTAGGTAATCTCCTAGATTTTTGAAACTGGTTTTTAAGATTGCCTTCTGAAGAGGCTGCAAATGAGCCTTGTCCGAACAAGAACAACGATTGGGTATAGGCGAAGTAAGCATGTGTAATTTCTTTTCCATTTAAAATTTCATTTAAACGTTTAAATGCAAATATATTGTTCCTTGCTCTCTATTTTACATATCCAATATGATTAGACCATTTTAATCGCTTATACCGAAATATTTATAAGAAGACACACATTTTAATAGCTTCAGAAGAACAAAAATCATTATTGTAACTGCCACAACTATAAACCATGAGGTTACTGTAGTCTACCATAGAGAGATGGGAATAAAGATAGTCTTTTATGTGTTTAGTTAAAGAATATTTTGGTCAAACCATTTTTTAAAGACCATGAGGTTAAGACCATAGAGCTTTAGAACAGACATTAATACAATCGTTAACTTTAATTAAAATTAGGCTGTCATATGCAAATAACATAAGATTTCTATTCAAATTAAATTTAGAGATACTGTTATATATTAAAAAAAAGAGAGAATTGGGCCCACAGACATACACGGTCTGCAGCCTACTTGTGAGGTAGGTTGAGAACCATGAAAGCGCATTACTCCGAAATCCAATGGCCTCCAATTTAAGAAGCGACCTATTTCTATCAATGCTATAAAATGTCTCCCTCAAATCAAGAAATATTATAATAATGCGCAAGTTGTTAGATATAACATCATTGATTAATCTGTTGACATCAAAAAGAATATCAGAAATGTCCTCTCTGAACCCATTACTGACACTCACACAAGATTGCATTATTAGAAAGATAGGCAACTAATTGTTCTTTAACTATACGCTCAAGGATCTTGGAGAATAGGCTGATGAGGCGGAAATTATTTTCATGTAAGAAGCTATCTCCTTTATGCAAGGGAATGGCCTTAGTGGTTTTAAAAGTATCTGGAAAGATGCCAAAAGAAATAATTAAATGTATTAAGTGCAGAAGGGGCTTAGAGAAGACATAAATATTGTCTTTTAACACATCAGCCAAGATACCATTACGTCCAGGGGCGGATTCCCACACAGTCCAGTCACGTGCCGTATTACATCAAGTTCAGTAACAGTGCTCAATGTGAGCACGATGTTCTGTCTGTAATCCGCATCACTCAAAACCGGGTCCCGAATCGATGGTCAGGTTGTGTTGAATTAAAATCATTTGCAACCTTAAGTACAAAAATCTCGTGATTCTAAGATAAACTTCATAGACAAAACATTGACATGGTTAACTATGATTAGACCATTACTGGATTATGTTGAAATAAACATCTATAAAAACACGTAGAATCATAGTTATCCATATTCAATACCTTGTTTTATAACTTTTGGCTCCTGTAATTTGTGTGAACTTGATTTATAAGATAGTTATTCTAATAATGTAAAATGTAATTTATATTTACAGTTTTAATTATGTCTAAAATTCCATAAGGAACACAATTTTGAAACAATGACGTTTTAAGAATGCCAATTTGTGAATATTTTAGAGGATTTTGTGACTCACTAAATTGAACTATATATTATAGTTTGTATGTTTGTCCTTTATGGAATCGTGAACTATTGGACCGATCATGATGAAAATTTGTACGTATATGTATTTTTCCACGGAGAAGGTTTATAAGCTATGCCCATCCCTTTTCCCGATTCAGGATTCCGCCCCACTGGTTACAGAAATACCCATAAGAAATGCATTGCAGCAAACATATGTTAACGTCTTTTCAAATTTTTAATCAGCTGTTCTTTGTAAACATATATTACACTTATAGTTTTAAAGCATAGAGTAAGCTTAAGAGAAACGACAAATTTTGTTTAAACTGTTTTTGCAATCACTGTTAAACATAGACTTTACTATCCAGATAATACAATTCAAATTTGACGTAAAAAATTCACCTTTAACTGCAATATTTATTTAATATAAACCATGCTCATGCTTGATCAGAAGAGTAATGCAGATATCATAATTACTATCTTACGTTGGCTACAAATATAAAGAATGTTATAAAATCAACCTTAGTTGTTTTTTTTGACAGAAGTATGGTTCTCAAAACTCCGTGTGTACATATTCTCTCGATCGAGACAACAAAGCAAGCTCAATCGTGGCATCGGAGATATAACTAATTTAATCTAAAATTTATTATAGTAAAAAAAAAAAATTTACTAAGTAATATAAGGACTTCGGTTCTTAAGATTTGCGTGCGAAGCCGTGGGTAACAGCTAGATAGAGGCAGGAATATGGTACATACCTTCATAATACGCCCAAGAGGCTCACGATGGAACGACTATCAATTATCTCAGCAATGTTTAGAATGTGATAGAAAAAGAATAAGTGAATATAGTGTACTGTTTTCAACGGGAAATTGCGTGCGAAGCCGCGGGCAACTTTTGCAAAAAAATTATTGAAATGCGCAGCAAAGCGCGCCGGGCCCGCTAGTATATTTATATAAATGAATGTTTGTGTGTTTGTCCTTTATGGAATCGTAAACTATTTAACCGACCATTATGAAAATTTGTATGTATATGTATTTTTCCACAGAGAAGGTTTATATACTATGCTCATTGATGTAATTCGCCACCAGGCAGTGCTGCAAAAGATACAAGTTTTCAAAGCGCCTGCACACTAAAAACTGCAATTACGAGCAGTTATGTATATTAAATAACCAAACACTATATTGAAGTTATGATGTATATTTCTCTTGAAAAATTTCTGATTGAACTTAAAGTTTGAGTGTTAGATCACTTTATAATAAATTACATGTAAGTGTATGATGGCTATAAACATACACAGATTGTCTTGATCGTGGCAACAAGGCAAACTCGACATCGGCACTGGAAATATAATTCACTTGAACCAGAAGTGAACATACACGGGCAAAGCTTACGAAAAGCGTGCTAAGCCGCGGGATACAGCTAGTTGTAATATAAATAATCCCTAACACCAAATTACTACTTCCCTTCCTCAGATGCAGCTGGATCTTGCGTTAAGGTATCGTAATTCAAAGTATTGTATGAGTCCTTAATTAAGTTAGAGTAAGTTTCTATGAACTGTTCATTGTCAAATTATATAGTGATATCGTAAATCAAAATTACAGTTTGGAAATTTTTATGTATGTTCTGTTTGTATTATGTTTAGCTATTTATTTAAACAAATCAGCTATTTTAAAAAGTTCACAAAACTAAAAAAACCTAACAATTTTCTTCGTACATGCGCATACTGTTTTGACTTCAATAATTTTTTTTAGTTAGTCCAGTGTAGTAATTAAATATAATTATTAATACCATAATCGTGTTATGTCCAAAATAATTTATGTTGAACAATTCCAGTATTGATTTTGTGAATTAAAGTCGGTACTTAAGGTAGTTCAACCCATAGGTGAACCAAGAAAGATGCCCAAATTTATAGTGAGATGTAATTGCATGCGCACAAATGTCCTTTTTAGCTAAAATCATGACAAGGTAAAATGTTTATAATTATCTGTCGTCCAAATAAAAAAACCTTACGTATTGAATAATTAATTTAATTAAGATTAAGTAATCATCACAAAGTCAAGTACAAGTTCAAAGAATTTTCTTAGAATTATGAGATATCTATCAATAAAATACGCTTACATTAATTCTAAAATAATTATTCTGCATTAATTCAAGTATCATTCGACAATCTTATTTATCAAAGATATCAAAAGGGAAAGTCTAATACATTAATCTGTAAAGAGAAAATATTTTTCAGTTTCAATAAGAGGCATATCTACTATACATTTAATATTGCTTCCTTGCCATGGTTTCAACAGTTCTAGTTACTTCAAAATATATTCCTTAATGTGTATGGAGGATGGAAACACAAATGATTATTAATACTCATTAATAAGGTCCAGACTCTGATACTTTTCTTCTGAATTATGACTACAGTGGGTCAACTTGTTAATAACTGAGGATGCACATATTGAGCGTAGAGGCACTCGTGAGAACAAGCTTTATGTGTTTCTAGCAGATAGCGGCAACAACTGGGAGTTGGAAGCGAAGCTTTAGGGCCTGGCGCCATAAACACCGGGATCCCTATCAGACGTATCGAGGCCAAGTGAACCTAGTGGAGTATTAAACCATTCTATGTTACCGAGCTAAGTTCCCAAATAATTTTATAATAGTGTACTATAAACAGGTGTTACCTCATGCTCATAAATGATAATGAACATACCTCAGTGCTGTCTCTTTCTCTGTAAATATGTGAAGAACACGGCACATGTTCGTCCACCGGCTTTTTAGAGTAAGCTTGTTAAAAGTTTGAATATTGTCCAATATTAGACGGAAACGCGAGGTGTGCCGTTAGCAAGTTAAATATATATTATTAAAGTTTAATATAAATGAACAATCATTATTTTCCTTTGTGTAGTTGCTTCACCACTGCAGTGCAGACTATTTTTGTAGGTGCTTAACTTAACACAGGGAACGTAAATAAATTTGCTATAAATAGTACACTTACACGAAACCACGCTGTTTAGGGGTTCACTATTTTCTCGCTCATATCAGCTTATGTACATTTTCTCAAAAATTATTTCAGATGTATGAATAAAGTTTTAAATATTTTATTTGATCCTTAACTGAAACTGGAACAAAATTACATCTTATGATTATATTTTTATTTAGTGAGAGTTTTGAATTATTATACATATTTGTTTTAAAATGTTTTAATAACGTTTTACAAAAAAAGTCTTTTAATTAAATACACATAATGTTTTAGCCTATAAAAAAACTTTCATCTCACTTAAAGAGTCCTAACATATCTTAACCCGTTCGTGAGAAAAGGGTACATAAGTATGTGACTGAAAACTAAACTTCCGGAAAACAGCTAGCGTATTTTATCATTTTACTTTTTACACTTCCGAAAACCATAGAAACACAAACTATAATGTCACTTGAAAGAGACTTTTATGTGCTACGATTTAGAGCAAAAATCAGAAAATTAATGATTTCCTCTTTGTTTTAATGTTACCCTCTTTCAACACACACACACTCGAAAATTAATGATCGACCAAGCATACAAAAAGGGAAAGAGCGATACAACATTTCAAGTATACAGTAACAGACTTCGCTGAAATTGCATGTAAAATGTTTAACCAATCGTTCATTTCTTTCTCGAGACGTTTTGCGTACAGATAGACAGAAAAATAATTCTACGTCCATCCGGGAGACAATTGAGAAGTGCTGCCAAATTTATGATTGTTAGGTTTAAATTAAGCTCAACTAAATTCATGTTTGGACATGCACCATCATATAACTCCAGGCTTTTCAATATAGAAATGTAGCATTTGTTTTTGCTACACTAAATATGTATTAATACTTTCACAAGTAAAACATATTTCTACAATAATTGTAGAATTAATTATTAACGGACAAGCGTTTAATTTTATTTGGTGTTATGTTATCTTTATAGCATTAATATTAGACATACGATTTAAAAATGGTAGAGTGAAATGTATTTTACTTTTTTATTTTATTTTATTATTTTTAGATCACTCTGCAAATTTAAAATGTTACAATATAAAGATTTTAATTATCCTGTTCCACAACAATCTACAAATTTAGCAATGGGGCTACTTAAATATTCCTGACATTGGAGGTATTTGCTAAATTATTTGTTGGTTGTTATAAAGTTATCAAGTTTGGACTGACAAAACAATCTAAATTTTTATTCTTTATAGACATAGTCTTCGCACTTAAAGGAATTCCATTTATTATTATTGATATTTATTATTATCTATTATTACTGAACTTATATCATAGGAGTACAATTTTTTTTATGAAAATTTTGTTTTATGATTGAAAAAGAGCACTTTATTTCGACGATTACTATGTGAGTACAAGATGATAACACGTGATGAAGAAGATAGATTCAAATCATCGAAAGGTAGTGTAGTTTTATATTTGTGTTTAACAGATAAAGCTGGTAAAAGTCAGAAATCATATTATCCTTTCAAATTATCCATAATCCTGTTGAATTAAATAAGCAAAGAACATGTAATATCAATAATTTACACATTATTCCATTATTTTCAAGTGTAAAACAGTACAGTACTCACTATATTGTTATAACGTTTGTCCCCAACACCACCCCGAGATTGCAGTCTGTACAAACGATTATATAAGTTTAGTCGTATTTCCTATTTGGGTGCTCAAAAGGATAAAGTTTTTCAATGATAGAATCTATATGTAGACTTTGCGCTAGAGGGCCTATCTATTTCCTTAGAAATTCCCTTACATTGTACTGGTTATTACAATCATATTGTTCTTGGATGTCAGAACTATGTTTTACTTACCTTGTCAATTAATTTTAAAGGAAATAAAAGTGTTTATTATTATTATTTATTGACTGTAAGGTTTAACTCTTTAGTATAAAAAAGGAAAAGGTCTATTTCTTCAACAAAATAAAATATGAACATTGGATGTATTCAATGTTTTATAAAAATTATTATAAATCTCTATTTATGGTTTTACAAAGATAATATAGTAGTATAGTTATTACGTTAGTATGAAGTATGCACCTGTGTCATAATAAAGTAATATAAAGTTTTTTCAGACTATGATGAAAAACACTATTATTACAAATTAGTTACTATTTTCAAAACAAAAACCTATTCCCTTTTTAGCCTTAATCTCCCCGTTCTCATGGGCCAGTGTCCTGTGCGAGCAGTTATTTAGGGTAATAACAGGAGAGTAAATACAGTACAAGGTCAATATTACTGATAACATGCACAATAGTTATACAGAATTTGAACCTTCACAATTTCTAACTCGAATCTGATACCACAGAATCCTGTAATGGAGTTAATCAAATCCGATATCTGATTATTTTGGTCATAATAATTTCGAGTAAAATTATGCCTGAAAATGAGATTTCAACCAATAATCCACTACATTGTATGATTCATAGATTAGAAATGAGTACTGTCTATATCATTCTATTTCACTGTTATATTTCTTCTATATATTATATGAAACGTATGAAAGGAGAAGCCATGGAATGATACCAGACTTGAATGCAAAGGCATCCCCATATATCAGGCTTCAGTGTCACCCGATGTGCTTGGTTGCATTGATTAGTAATGCATGTCTATTGACGCCATATCCGGAGTCAATTTAGGTTTAGAACACTGTAAGATAGTCAGTGAATATTTACTTTTTCTTCAGCTATTATTAACTCAAGTAAATGTATTTTTAAACCAAAATAAAATTTTCATATTAATTTAAAACTATCACTCTGCTGCTATTATTCTCAGAAAATTAAAATTTGTAGTAATTTATTCGATACATGATATGTTTTTTTAATATCATTATTAAACAATAGAAACTCACACAATGTAAGGAAAAGACAGAAAACTTTTTCACCCATATAATCTTTTTCTAGTTCAAAATAATCCGTCATTCCAGAAAACTGTTTAGACGATTTGTCCTTTAGTTCCAATAACCAGAGTTACAGTAAAAGTGAAAGACGACACTCCCGTTATAAGGCTATGAGCCGCTTGGGAACTAAAGTTCTAAACTGGCACGTTCTTTTATAATGAGGGCTGCTATTTATGTTTCTGATCTTGGTAACACTGATTATTGATAGGTACCAGCTAACGTTTCTAGTGCACAGTTTACATTGTTAAACATAACCTCAAACAAAACATTTTCTTATTTCATTGTTATTGATACCAGGTTGACAAATTTATCTTCGGTGAAAATGGAATTAAATCATGAACATTTGCATGCAAACTTTTTGAGAGTGTAAGATGAACTTAACTCCTTTATATGGTAGTGAAGCGCTTTCCTACAGCACCTAAAATACCGGTATAACGAATTCAATCATGGTCGACGATCACTCCAGAACCATCCCTGTGAAGGTCGTCCAACATCCATTGTTGTGAAAGAAAACAACAATACTTTGCATCAGCTGATTAAGCATGATCGTCATGTGGCATTACGTGAGATTGAGGTACCTTTATTAATTATTATGACAAACATTAATAATATTTTGCATAAAAATTTTCATGTGAAAAAGGTTTGTTCGCGTTGGATACCACATAACCTAACAAACGCTCAAAAGGAGGCTAGTGTTGATTGGTGCAAAAAATAATTGAAGAAATTCGCTGAATGTGCGTTATAAGTAGTTTATAGTATCTGCACAGGTGGCGAATCATGGATATTCTCGTATAATCCTGAACTAAAATAGCAATCCACCGTCTGAGGGGTTCAAGACGAGGCAAATCCAACGAAATTTGTTCATGGAAGAAACATCAATACAAATAATTGTCTGCTTGTTTTACTACATTGCCGGTCACGTGGCGTCTGTGCAGTTAGAGCGACGAAGGGCGGTTAATTCGGAATGGTACACCACTATTTGTTCGACAGAAGTCTTTGATAATTTCGGGAAAAGTCAAAGAAAAGACGCATCATTCTTCATCATGACAATTCGGGCTGCCACAGATCAACTGGAACAATGGAGGTTTTGACAGGGAAAAACATTGAATTGATGGGTTATCCACCGTACAGCCCCGACTTGAAATCCAATGAAAATTTTCTGATCCCGAATATCAAGAAAAAACTAATTGGGCAACAGTTTCCTACACCTGAAGCAGCAGTTGTTGCATTCAAAACCCATGCTTATTTAAAACCCACGTTTTAGAAGTACCTAAGTCGGAGTGGAATACATGCTTTAAAACTTGGTTGCAACGCATAAACCA
Organism: Homalodisca vitripennis; assembly: GCF_021130785.1. NCBI lineage: Eukaryota > Metazoa > Arthropoda > Insecta > Hemiptera > Cicadellidae > Homalodisca > Homalodisca vitripennis. The sequence goes on from NC_060210.1 coordinate 34,734,316, forward strand.
GTGTATGTGTATGTGTTGGATAATATTTAAAAAAAACAAGAAAACCGATTTTGTTCATAAATATTTTTATCTTTAGACCAAAAACGTAAATAGAAGCCCTCGTAAAATAAAAATCTGCAGTTTATTACAAATTTCAAAAATACAATATGATTTATGATAAAATTGATTTATTTACATGACAATATTAAATTTATTCAAATAATCCATACAAAAAATCTATTTCTTACTAAAAACATTTTTTTTGGGAGAAGTAGACCTATCTAGGAAGTTGAAGAACTTAATTTAAATAACAAGCTAAACGATAAGTTACTTAAAAATGTTAATCTCATTGTTTTGTTATAACTTTTAACAATATATTTTAACTTCTCATTAAACGTAATCTTCCAATTGGTAAATCTCATTTGCTTCCTCTACAGATCAAAATGTTCAAATTACCAGTAATATATCTGAATGTTTCAAAGATAGTGTTATTTAACGACGTATCTAGTACACGTTGGTCTAAATAGTTTTAATACTACTCGAATCGTTTATCATTAAATACCGGAGACAAATATAAGTTATTTCACAGTACTTCTAACTAACTAAAATATTACACTCTCCGCCGTAAGGGCCGCAAAAACACTTTCTTAAACATAAATCTAAAATGAACAAGAAGATTGGAATATTTTACATTATTATCAGGAGTTTCTACAAAAGAATAAAAACAGAGCTGCAGTCCATTACATTTCTTGTGAGCGATTGGCCTCACTTCAAGTACACCATTTTGTCTCTGGAAACGCCAGGAACTAATCGTCGTAATACATTTCCCTCGAGACTATTCAGTTCTGAATCTTGGCTTACATTCCACGCATTTACATAATTACCTCGTTAATTAACACTTTCTACAGAGTAATCATCAAATCAAATCAAATCAGATTTTTATTGCCGGAACATTATACAACGCAAGGCAAATGTCACATTTTTGCTTTTTACTTGCTAAAATTTTTGTCAAACACACCACAATAAATCTCATTCAAACATACAATTTTGCAAACGTACCTACATCCTTTCATTCACCAATTACTCCCACTTCCAGCGACGAATTTTGTCAGTCTTTTTAATTGGTGGTCTCCCAATCATAAGCAAAAAACTCTTCAACATTATAAAATGTTTGTGACACTAAAAAGCGTTTCAAACGAGTTTTTAACACTTTGAGCGTTGGAGTGTTTTTAACTGAATCTGGTAACTTATTGACGAAATGAACACCTGCCTGTGAAGGCAAGCGTTCAAAAACCACCGTTCTGTGTCTACCAGTTCGGTAGTTATCTCTGCCTCTGGTCTCATACACATGTATGTCTCGGCCATTCGTCATGGCACATTTAGACACACAAAACAGAGTTGTTTCCAAGATGTAGAGACTCGGCAGCGTCAACAGTTTTTTAAGGCTTCCTTGCACGACTCTCTAAATTTCAGCTTAGCGATAATGCGGATTGCTTGTTTTTGCAGCTTTAATACTCTCAGGAATTTATTGTTTGCACAAGCTCCCCACAACACCAACCCGTAAGTGAGGTGTGGGTAAATCAAGCCATAATACGCCATCATCAGAACCTGACCCGGGCAGTATTTGGCTAGAGACCTCAAAACATAAATGCCTGAGGCCAATTTGGAGTGGTCGATGTGATCGTTCCAAGTCAACCCTCGATCTAGGTATATTCCCAGGAATTTCGAACAATATACTTCGTCCAGCATAGTGTCAGCCAACATAACGGCTGGCTCATCATGACTATCTACTGATCGTAAAGCAAAATTTATAAAATTGGATTTTGCAGAATTTGTTTTAAGATTGAGGCTGTTAAAAGTTTGGACGCAGTTGTTAAATTCGACAAAACTCTGCTGTTCCAGAATCAATTTTGATTTGCTAGTGAAACAGAGAGTCGTGTCATCAGCATACTGCACTAGTCTTCCGTGCAGAAGTGATGAACCTACATCATTGACATAGATCAGGAAGAGAATTGGACTGAGAATTGAGCCCTGTGGGACACCATAACTCAGGTGAATTGGTTCAGATAATTTGTTTGAGATCTGGACAATTTGAGTTCTGTGGCTTAGAAATGATCTGAGCCACTGGAGAGGCACGCCTCGTATGCCATGGGATTCAAGTTTGTCAAGCATTGTAACATTGAATCATGTCTTCATATTGTGATGTGTGTTTCCTACATAATCACGTGTGTCTGTATTCCATTTATGGGATACCTTAAGTAAGTATTTAATCCAATTTTGCAGATGAATAAGATCAATACGAAAATTTGCAATTATCGATGTATAGAAGAATCAACGCGTGTATGTAATTGCTACAGAAATATTTGTTTAATGTACTTTGTATTTGGAGTAACACAACAATTAAATTTTTTAATTCTTTTTTAAAACAAGACTTTTTAAAGGTACAATACTATGTATTCATGTGCAATTGACAACACTTTTAGAACATACCATATCAGCCCGTGAATCAAACAGAAGATGATGTGATATGGATTCACTTTTACGACAAACGTGTTTCCTTGTCAGTACAATAGGATATTTTTGGAGCTAAGAATATATGATAAACGAATATAATTAACTAAATATATGATCCAATCATCTACGTAACTCTAATGAAACTCGTATAGTGACATGACTACTAACCAGGCTGTAAAATAATTAAAATATTAAATATTAAAAAACAAATTCAATGGTAAGAAAACTCCTTAGGCTCTAAATGTTTTGTAGTATTTATTTTTCAGACTGTCCCATCACTTAAAAGCATTGTATTTAAATTTTAATTTTGCTTAGGAAGGAATATATAACAAATATTCATTATACAAATGAAAAGTGAGTTTATTAAAATTATTGTACAAAACAACTTTCAGTAATAACGTTAAATGGCTAACATTGTTTATTTAAAACAATATATTCGTAAAGAAAAAACAAAAATATAAAAACTGATTGAAAAACATTAATTTGCCGGGGAATTATTTTAAATAAATGGATCTGGATGTAAATAACACTATAAAACCAGTATTCTATGTTATGTGAAAAAGGAAATAAAAACTTTTGTCCTTAATCAATGTAATATAATCAGAATAAACCATATAATATGCTTGTGTACGTACATAAACAATCTTCAAAGTTGAGATTATAAATTTGTGGGTTGAGAAATTAACCAGTACTTTAAAAAGGGAGTTGAATGTTTAAAAAAATCATTTGATCATTTTTACATCTTTAAATCCTAAAATATTCTGATTATTTTGACGTAAAATATTCAGTTGTATAGGATACTTATACTGAATACAGGTTATTAACATAAAATATTTGAGTTCATATAGTAAATCATGTATATTTTTGATTAAAAATTTCATATACATAAGAATAAATACATACTAAAATAACATACATTTTCCAATCCTTCCATTTAATTTTTATTCTTTAATCTAAGATATCACATTATTATAATACGAGTTGTTAATATAATCTTGTAAAGTTGTGTTTATATTCTACCTGGAAAAGTCTGATTTGGGATTTACCCAGTAAGGTTTGGCTGTGAATTAAAATATATATTAAACTAGGTCTGAGTGAGAGGATTTAACTAGTAGGTTCGATCGGAAATAATACAATACTCTGAAATAAACTAGCACATATTTTATTTATAGCAAATTCCACTTATTTTCAGTTCGTTTAAAATGACAACAGTGATCAACAAGAGAATTAGTGATACTGAGCAAGAATAAAATATAATAATAATTATGATGATATTATATTAACTTTACAAGTTATATTTAACTGATTTTAATAAAAATGTATATTTTAACAGCACAACCTAAATCATTTTGTTTGATTTTATTCTCATACACAAACTACGCGTGGGAAAATCTTTCTTTTAAAATATTTAACGATTTACATAAATGTTACGAAATTAAATGAACGACTTGCTTTAAAATTTAAGAAATTAACACTGTTTACATAAAATATACGACATTAATATTAATTTCTATAATATATGATAATTAAACTAATCACTCCACTAAAATTTCAACTAACAAAATTTTACAGTGGTGAATTTTGCATATAAATTCGTGTTATGGGTCAGCAATAAATTTGTAAATTATTTCATATTTCTTTAAATTTCCCTGGCATAAGTACACGCAAGGCTAGTTTACGTTTGTAAAACCATTGAAACAAAAATGCAAAATCTATTAAAAACATCGGTCGATTTTAAAATGGCAGAAGATAATCCTACTTCTTTAAGTGCAATATCGTAGGCATAAGCATAAACTTGTATGGATATATATGTATGTACAGTAAATAAAACTGATCTAATATTTATCCTATGGGAACTTTCAACAATCTTCATTATCCTTCTTTCCATTTTGCATCCATCCAGTCAAAACGCACAGCAAACAAGCCCTTTACCTTGTAGCTGGCTATTTAGTTGCTATTTCATGCTATATTACTCAATTCATTAATGACCTGATAATTGTGTTGGTCACCTAAACTATTAAAAACAAAACTTCGAATGTAGAGCAATATACATATCACTGTGGGATCAACTATAAAAGATAGAATGCCAGCTTATCGTTAAGTAAACTTATAATATTGCCATCGTATTTAATACCCTCAAAATCTATTAAAGCACCAAAGATCCTACATTTTATTAGAAAATCGAATTAAAGATCAATAGGGTGACTAATGTCTGAGCCTAATAAATGCTTATTTATCAAAGAAGAAGACGCAATATGGGGTTTCTCGCTCAGACTTTTCTTTTCTATTTCTAGAAGAACCAATTCGTTCCTTCTTCCCATAACTTTTTCTAAAAGTGCAGACGTAATTATTATGTTCATGCTTTAAAAGGGTCAGGTATAACCAGGTTATAAATATGATGTTATAAGTTTGCTATTTTAATACCTTACAGTAGTAGTTTTAATATCACATATTTCAAAAATGTGATACTTGATAGAATTTTGTTTTGAGTAATAAAATAAAAGATACTAAACTGACATAAGCATTATTTAATGAATGTCAACCTTTATTATTTATTTAATATTCAAAGTCATAAATATTTTTTAAATCCACGATAATAATATAATCCACAATCCACGATTAAACATTATCCACCAACTCACTATTTAATAATCAGTAGAACCTCTTATAACTAAGTACAAAGAACAGCGAGGGGGCAAAATCACGCACTATTTGAAAATGTCAGATAATTTTTCACACATAGATAGTGAGAACCAGAGCTATATCTTAAAAGCTTATTAATATTAATATTCAAAATGTCCTTCACAAAACTCTAAAATAGAATTAATCCACTATTCAATTATATACCACAACATATAGCATGTATGCTTTATTTAATGTCAGCTAAGAGTATTTGAATACCAGTCAGCAAGTCTAGGGAAAGGTCAGTAAATCACTTAATCACACTATGATTCAAAACCAGTAAGGATTATTCTAGAATTTACTTGTACAATCAAGAGAAATAAACAACAACAGTATGCTTCGGCTAAAAAAATCATTGTAACTAAGTTTACACATTTTGTCTATTATAAAGAACTGTTTTAAATTGAGTAGGGGTGTGACCCGGTTGTAACCGAAACCTTTTAAAACAGTTCGGCTATCTGATGCTGTACACTCTCACTGTCAGGGTATTGCACCACATACTATATGGGTTGATCCATATTCATGTGCAATACCCTGACAGTTCGGCTATCTGATGCTGTACACTCTCACTGTCAGGGTATTGCACCACATACTATATGGGTTGATCCATATTCATGAATAAATGAATAAATGATTTATTTCCAATTTTAACAAACATTTACAATTCTTTCATTGTTTTGGAATTATACTGGTCACTTTTATAAATAGTGTGACCAGTTTTGAACAAAAATACATTACCTACAAAAACATTTAAAACTTATGAGTCTAGCACTTTAAAACAAAATAAAAACACAAAGTCGCCATCTGCGATATCTGTACATGACAAAATAATTGGTCAAAAATTATTGCTTGTTTCACTCAATCTAACAAAATAAACAGATACAAACCCTGGAAGGAATACCTACAAAGAAAACAACAGTACAAAAAATAGTGGAAACAACAGTTACTAGTAAGCACGTATTTTAATAAAAAAAAAAAAAACTTTTTACTTAATCTATGGAATCTAAAAAGTTAGAAAAATAAAACAGTTTATAAGTATTTTATTATCATTTGAAAAATTTGACAATACATAAAGTACTTTAATACAAGATTAACAAAAACTTAACAACTTAGCAAAACTTAACAATCACTTGTAGAACCATATGTTTAAAACAGCCTTTTTGAACCATTTTTAACAACAAAAAGATTTTTTTTTTTTTTTTTTTTCTTTTCTTTTCTTGCAACAAAATTATGAAATAATTGATGAAAACAAAATATATATATCCTCACAGGTAAGAAACTTCTAGTACATTGTTGAGGTTAGGTAACCAATATCCTGTTTTGAAAGAAGCCAAATTATTACTTCTTTGCAGAAAATTTTAAAATTTATAATATTTTTTAAGATCAAGGGTAACTTGTTATACAACTTAGGACCTAAGTACTGGAAAGAGTGGCGAAAAATTGATCTGTTTACTTTAGGCAACCGGTAGTGTTTTTGTTGAGCGCAAAAGCGAGTGTTGTAGTGAACATGGTCAATACCTATGTTACCACTCCTGATATAAAAGAATCGCAATACTTTAAAAATGAAAACATGTATTGAATTGGTAGAATATTAAGTTGTCTAAAAAGGGGAAAGGAAGATGTTCGTTTTTGTCTATGCAAAATTATGCGCAGAAAATAATTTTGGGTTGTTCGAAGTTTTATCAATTAAGTATTTATAAGTTCCACCCCAGCATATTAGTCCATATTGCAATCGAGAGTTTATTAGTGCGAGATACAGAGATTTTTAATAAAAATGTGCTGCAGAAGTTTCTCAAAAAGTAAAACTTTCTGATTGACAGTCTTAATTTTTTGTGTAATAATTTATTATATGTTGGTCGAAACTAAATCTTTCATCGAATGTGATTCCTAGATATTTTATGTTTGCAACCTTTTCAAGTGCCTGGCAGTCACAAATCTGCAGATTACACGTTGCGTTGTGATATTTTATAGGATAAGGGTATTTCAAAACCATAAAAGTCGAAATTAATATATTTAGTTTTATTTGCGTTAACTTGCATTTTGTTTACAAGGCACCATTCCCGTAGTAATAAAAGATCTTTATTTATTAGTCACCAATGCAATTTTCATCTCTGTGAGAGTAGAATAGTGCTAAATCGTCGGCGAATGCATATATGTTTCCATTGAAGTTTAAATTCAACAAATCATTTATAAAAACAAGAAACAAAAACAGCAGAAGTAACTGAACCCTGAGGCACACCAGACTCCACTATCCTTGGTGTGCTAAAAAACATTTCCTACTCTTACCTGCTGCTTCCTTTCAATGAGGAAACTTTTGAACCAGCTTAAAGCGGTTCCTCTGATTCCCACCGCCTCTAATTTAACCAAAAGAATGTCGTGGTCAACTAAATCGAACGCTTTTTTAAAATCTATAAAGAGTCCTTTGATTTTGCATTTAGAATTTATACTATCGTAGATTTTTTCAGTGACAGTTATCAAAGCATCTTCAGTTTGACTTTCCTTTAATAAACCCCAAACTGCGCGGGACTAAAGAAATTTAAATTGTTCAAATACTTTTCAAGACGAATTACCATGATTTTCTCTAGGACTTTAGAAAATACAGAAAGCAGGCTGATAGGTCTTACATTGTCTAATTTAAATCGAGTTGTTGGATTTTAGTAAAGGAACAACGTGACTTAATTTCAAAATTCGGGGAAAATTCCATTTATAAAAACTATTGTTAAATAAGTATACCAATACAGCTTGCAACTTCGTCGATAATAAATTTCAGTAATTGTACGCTTATTTTGTCAAAACCCGTAGATTTTTTGTTTTTCAAACTTTTGACAACGGATTTGATTTCATCTTCGTTTGTAGGCATTATAAAGAAAGACTGTAGGTAAGTGTGTAAAGGCGGGAGGTTCACAGCGGGGACAGAGGTCGGCCGGCCGGACTGGACTGAGATAAGAAAGTTGCTTATCTCATCAGCGACAATTGCCTGGATCCGTCTCTACTGTTCCGTCTGCTAATTCTATCTTATCAACTGTTTTGTTAGATACGCTGTTGGTCAGATGGTTGATTATTTTTCCACTGTTGGGCTGTATCTCTATTACAACTTTCAAACTTTAATGTGTAATATTCATTTTTTGTAACAGTAATTAATATTTTCAAATTATTACAAAATTTCATGAAGTAATTTTGAAAAGCTCTGTCATAGGGTCTTCTTTTTAAAATTTTGTACAATTTTTTTACGTTTTTCTACTTTTTCAAAGTATACCGAGAGTTATCCATGGACTAATACTTTTAGCTTTTACTAACTTAGTGCAAGTTAACTACTTTTTTACTACTTTTTTCAATAACAGCAGTTAAAATATTGTAAAATTTGCAAAAAGAGCTATTGCACGTTGTGATCAAGGTACAAATTATCCCAATTTACCAGCTGTAAATTTGTCTTTACTAAATTGAAATTTATGTTGCTCTTGTTTGACTGAACTCCAGTAGAATCCCGGGTTAAATTGTGGTTAGAGGAGTTGTAGATTAGCCCCTAAAAAATTGTGATCGGTTATTGGATTGTCAAAAATAGCACTTTGAAAAAGTGATAAATCTCGATTTCTTACAAAAATGTGATCAATAATTGTTTGAGTTGAAATGGTGGTGCGGGTAGGGGAATTGACTAAGGAGATAAAACCATTGTTGTTCATCAGGCTATGATATGTGTTTACAGTGAAATTATTACTAGCTAAATTGATATTAATGTCTCCAACAATAATAACATTATTTTTCAATGATTCAATTTCTTGCGACAGTTCTTGTAAAAATACATTTTCGGGTATGTTTTGAAGTCTGTACAGACAGAAGAGTTTAAAATAGGACTTCTTAAAACTAATATTTAGAAGTAATGCGTCTGCTGACGTCATATTTACTTGTGCTGGTAAACAACCCAAGTCCTTGTCTACAAAACATAACACACTCCTCCCGCTCTATAGCTATCATTGCAATGAGCAAAAGTATTATAGCCAGGAATGTTATACAAGCAGACTTCCTCAGTGTTGATCCAGATTTTCGCTTAGTATTATGAAATTAACTTTGTGATTTAAGCTGCTTAACTCTACTAAGAAACTGTCAAAATTTCTTCTTATACTTCTTATATTGGTATAAATAAAAACTGAGGCTGTCTACTCTGTTATTTGGCGTAAAAAAAGGAGTTGAAGTCTTCGTTTAGCGATAGATTGGATGTTTCAAAATTCATTTAGGTGTTTAGAAAATAAAAAATAAAATAAAAAGTTTACTGTAAAGTTTGTTGGGGAAAAAATAATTGAATAACACTAAAGAAAAAAGAAGTTAGCGCCAAATATTTAAGGTTTTATCAGATCAAAAAGGCTTTACAAGATATTTGAGCCTGCTTACTTGAGCTTTTCTAAATCTCTTTGTACGAGTCTATTTTTATGTATCTCTCACCCTGACACTTTCTGACAAAGAACTTTCCGTCCCTGCACCATGCGTACATGAAACCTATTTCTTTACATTTTGTTTTCAACTTTGACAAGAATACCTTATTATCCGGCGACAAGTGTTCGTTGATGTAAATCCTTTGCATCGGTAAAGCAGGGTTGACGTCTCTGGCTGTCATCGCTGTTTTCTTCTGCCTGTAGTTTTCGATGAGTTTGTCCCCCGGGTTGCTCTCCTCACAAACTTCACTACCAGTGACGGGATGCGGTCTCTCTGGTATGAAGGAACACGGTGCGCTGTTGGAGATGTCCTGCTGTTGGATGTCCACACCCACCGCTGCAGCTCCGAGGTCCCTCACCACATCGAAGACGTCCTCGTTTTGGGTGACAGGTAGCCCGCTGACTTCTACGTTATCCTTCCTCGAGTACTGTTCCAGCATCCTGACTTTTCCTTTCAAAACGTCTACTTCACAGGTCAGATGACGGTTTTGAGATCGCAGTTCTTCGTTTTCCCTCTTCATGGCGGCAAGGTCGGTTCTTATTTCCTTCATCAGGCTGTTTGACTCATCCAGTTTGTTAGAGACAAAGCTAACTGAAGTGGAGAAGATCGCCCATCTCCTTTTTGAAAATCTTTAATTCTCCGAAGACCTCGGTTTTGAGCTCGTCCAAAACTCGGACCAAGAACTCCTTGGTAAGAACAGTGCCCGATGCGGAACTGGCGCCACTGGCAGCCGATGACGTGTTTACGACAGTCCCTGCACCTCCAGTCACGAGATGAACGAGTTTTTTTTTCCAGCTAAGTCGTCTTTAACGCACACAACATGAAAAATATTTTTCACACCGTCCGGCACATTTTATCACGGATTCAGCTTCCTCAAGCACGCAAAATTGGTTACAGACATCACAGATGATCGACATTATTTATATTAACACTTTAACAAACATAAAATAAAGAAACACAGATTAAGAGTTTACTTGATGGAACGCGCGACAAAACGACACGACGCGGCGTGCACGGGTAGAGAGTAGATAAGCTACGCAGCTGAGCGACCTTATCAGCTCGGCGGACGGAGCTAGACAGTTCGGCTATCTGGTGCTGTACACTCTCACTGTCAGGTTATTGCACCACATACTATATGGGTTGATCCATATTCATGTGAAATACCCTGACAGTTCGGCTATCTGATGCTGTACACTCTCACTGTCAGGGTATTGCACCACATACTATATGGGTTGATCCATATTCATGTGCAATACCCTGACAGTTCGGCTATCTGATGCTGTACACTCTCACTGTCAGGGTATTGCACCACATACTATATGGGTTGATCCATATTCATGGCAACATTACTAATTTTGAAACTAAATTTAGTAGAAAATCATGTACATATTTGTATACAAATTTACAATTTTCCATAACCTTGGCCATTTGCATTGAAAGTTTCCTAAATATACGTTAAAACACATTCTTCTAACAGTAGTGACAAATATAATGCATAATGTTAATCCAAACGCGCTAAAAGTAATATTATCCTGTAGAATCTACTGATTAAAATATTATAGTTAATATTAACATACTATGAATAAATACTATTTACACCAGTACATGCAGGAACATAAAAGTACTTAACAGTATGTATAATAAGGCGTTCGATTTCATGTATTTTGTGCAATGTATACATATTACATTGTAATATTTAATTTGAGTAAGATTTAAAATAGCTATATTATTATTGCCTATTGAATAACATAATGATAGTCTGTTTCGGATCCGTAAAACTAGGTTTAATTGTCGATAGTCAAAGTTATTTGAGATATCGGATTGAGAGATGAATATTCGCTGTATGGTGAGGAGTAGTTAAAATGGTTGTTTATGAATCAATCGATATATCCATAATCCATAAGATTTCATGATACTGCGCTGAAACTGCAAATCGTAGACGATTCTTGCATTTCCGTTGAAGTGATAGGGAACCGGGAAGCTTAATGCAGGTAATGGTTCTTTGGAAGTCATGGCATTGTTTTGTAAACAATATTTGCAGGAGGTCACATGCATTTTAGTAACATATCTTTATTTTAACAAGGTCTACTTATTCAATGTTTACCACATCACTTTTTGTCTTTTAAATTACAGTTCTTGCAAAATTCTTTGGATGATCATTATTGTCGATGAATGCCTTCGTATTAAACATTATCCAAGTGTTAGTTAGCAACATCAATGGTAAATCCATTCTTAACATATCTGATCGTTATTTCAAATCAAATTTCTTACATTTATGTTATAATTGACCTTTATGACATTAAAAATAGGTTTATGAACAATTATTGGAGTGAAAACAAGGTAATCCACTGGAATTATTTTAATATGGCCATGAGCGGCATATCAATTGACGTAATTAATCTATGTTAGCCACTGCAGTATAAAATGAGTTGAGAAAGTCCATTTATCCAAAATTTAAATTTACTGAGGAAATAAACTGCAAATAGTAGTTCAACTGTCCACGTCTTATGTTTTCTACATGCACTTGACGAAGCTTCTCTATAAAGTACAAGCTTTCGCAATTTGGATAGGAATTGACAGATTCCCTTTTCAGTTTCTTACAGTCTTGTCCTAGAAATTAAAATAAACCATGACTATGACAATTATCGTTGGTATTTATCATACAGAATATTATATAATTATAACAAGGTAAGAAGAATATGCTGTACGTATAACGTAAGTTTTCGCTAAACTTGCAAAGAAAGGTATGTCTGTAGCTTATTTCAATCTTGATGTCTGGTAGATAGATAGATACGAAAAATCGTACAGAAGAGAAAATTTTATCACTAGCAAACAAAATATGTATCAGCCTACTAAGTGACTTATACAATTCATTCTTGTTTATGTATAAATGAAGGTACGTGCAATCTTTCCACATTATATTTTGTCTCACTATTTACTATTAAATATAACTGTACTTATTTATTATTCTTTTCAGACAGTAAAATGACTCTAAATATATAGGAAATATGTTTAAAAATACCAAGGTGAACTGATAGCTAAACAAACTAATACAATAGTATATGGTTACTAATTGTGTTATGTATTTAAGATCTTGTAGTGATATAACTACTTTACATACTGTCAGTATGCCTTTCCAGATATCTTGCCTGATATATTTTTCCACATGAGACATTTATATTTTGTTTCATTGAGATATGTTTTAAAACCAGTATTTAAATAATAAAAGGCCAAAAAAACATAAAATCCCATGGAGTGCCATGCACCATCGTCGAACTAGGTGTTGCTTATACAAGGTGATTCATACCATCCGCCTCAAACGACTAGTCTCCTAACGGCTAATTGCGGAAATTAATATTTTAACAAAGTTCTCACTAAGATAACGCTATAATTTTCTTGATAACAGAGTTTAAATAAACTCTATAACAATAAAAGATGTCCAAAACGTTTTCGGTACACATTCTATTTTAATAAAACCGAAATTATTTTAAATACATTCTTTAGAGTCAATATAATGTGACATTGGTTTAAACTAAATCCTTACAGTTAGCCGTTTAACAGCTCGCCAATTGAGAATGGGGGGGGGGCTAAAACGTCCTGAATAGAAATGTATCTCCATACAAACTTTCCAATCTATGGGTTAGTTTGTTTTAGAGATAACGTGATAAACAGAAAGACAGACAAAAACTTTTCCAGCTCCTCGATTTTTTTTGTTTTCTTTATTTAGTAACATTGTATTTTGTATAATTATCTACAATGTGCGATTTTGAGACACTTGGCTAGATTAGATTTATATTTGTCAAAAAATTAAGGATTATGGACCAACTATTCATTTCCTTTAAAATGTATTGACTCATTTAATTTTTTAGTTAGAAATTTTGAAAATAAATACTTTTTGTAGTATTCTGGAACAATTTTTAGTAATTAGTAGAAGTCTGTATTCGTAAAGTTTTATATATAGTATTCTGATGAGATTGATTCAAAGATTGGTTGGTTGCTTATGCAATGTTAGACTCGAAGTTCTGTGAAGTCCATTGTTGGATTAAGCTGTCGAATTTCTCAATGTTCTTGCAATTCGATGTTAAGCTGGTATTTGACCCAGTTATAATAATATTGGAGTTTCAGGACGTTTTTAATTATTAAGGATATTGGAAGTTAATTTAATGTTTTGATAACATTATTAATTTTCATTTTTTAAAGTTTAATATTTTTACTAAACAATTGGTCAGAGATTAATTAAATAAAACTACGTATTTTTAAATATAACACCCATATTTACAGGATATGAATTATAAATTTAACGATTGAAGGGCTTATTTGGTCTAGGATATTAATTAAAATATTGCATAATAATGTTAGTAAGTGGGGTTTTCATAATAGACTAAAGTTTACACGAAAAACAAACGTAAGTTAGTGTTTTCAATAAATTCTATGACTTTTAAGGAATTCTGTAATAATATAGTTAAATAGTATGAGATTTAGTACATAGTAGTTGAGGTTTTTTTACAAAGTCTGAAGGTTTTCATGCAACACCATCTTGCAATTTAATTTTGATAAAGAATGAATTACTCGTTAATAACGCAGTACCTCAGCCCGCCAATACAAACAAAGTTACAAGCAATTTCACTTCTTGTGAATTGATTTGCTCACTCCACAGTCAGTCCTTTTTTTTCTCTAGCACCGCCAGCAATTAATCTACGTACATATCCCTCCCCCAGACTATACTAGTGGGAATTTTGGCACACATTCCATACTTTTGCCTAATTACCACAATTAAATCTGTATTTGTTTTAAACAACACTGCCGTTCAATGATTAATAGTAATTTTAAAACACAAAAACGGTCTAGAGCTCGTAATAATCTTATAATGTCGGTAAATGTTTAGAATGGAAAATACGTGATATTTTAGATCAACATAAATATAATATTTTTTAGATAAAACCATCTTACATATTTTTATTAATATTAGAACAATGGATTTCAATATATGAGTGATTTTTATAAAATATTTTCGATTTATTTCATATATAAACTAGCTTTATGACAAACTTGTCCTCGAGTAAAGATGATAATGCAGATTTTTTCCTCTGTTTGGATCAATTATCCTGAACTTGACCTTAAATCTTCAATCTACATATTGATGTGCATACAAGAGGCACATCCAGGATATGGATTCATATTTTGTTGTGGCGGAGAAGTGTACAATCTCTCTCTTGCCTGATAGAAGGTTTTCAGAAATTATTCACAAACAAACCACCGTAATTCTACAATGTTATGCTCTTGTCAGCTACTTAATACAGTGCGTCTAGCTGTGCTAAATATAAATAACGCAAACTATCAAACATATTTACTTTTTGTAACCTTTACATGAGTGGTGATATTCTATACTCGGAATCTGTTCTAAGCAGTAATGAAAAATGCTTTAAAGTCTCTTAACTAAGCAATAAATGTAATATAATGAAATCCTTTCCTTTTATTTCTAAAGATTTATATGAAATTCCTAAACAAATTTTTAATTATAATAAAGTTTATGAATAAATTACAATTTAAATTTAACAATTAATTAGTTTCCAAACTATGATAGCCCTTTAATACAGTTTCAAGTATAATAGATTAGACATAGCGAATTACTCGCTACTTGTTTCTTTGAGGCCATAGAATCATTAGGAGTCTCAGTCTGCTTGGAGAGGTTGTGTGGAGGTATTTAATTTCAGATTTTTATTTTGGTTAAAAATTTGAAAAAATAATGAAAATGCCATTTAACGCAGTTTATTATATTATATGTTTAAATACATCATGTGGCATTATTATACTATTATTCATTTCATACGGTTTTGAAATCCCATCAAATGCTCCCCGAATGCTTGTACGAATTAACAGTTACGATGATACATCAAAACTTAGTAAAGGTCAATGAAAGGCTATGAAATCAATTATTAGAATCAATTATTATTTTATATATATATATATATCGATAAAAGTACATGAAAGTAACACTAATTAATAGGAGGAAGTACATTTAAAAATCCCAAGGTGATTTGAGGGCTAAGCAAATTAATATATGGTTGCTATTTGTGATACGTATTTATTATCTTGTAGTGCTATTACTACTGTAGGTTTTTCAACAGTATAAGCAAGTAAAATAAAAACATGCTTCTATGATCATTCCATAAAATCATATAAGACTCACCTTAGATTTTCTTCAAGGGGTGGACCTAAAGGTGAGCTAAAACGTGGACTAAAAGTAGTACTAAAAGGAAGCTGTGATTGAGTAGTTCTTTTATCAATATTATTTCCCATCAATGGATGATTTAAAATATTACGAACGGTAAAAGTATTTTTATGTTTTGTACTTATATTTAGGCAGTTCGTTCAAGGGAACTGAAATAATGGAAGCAATAAGTAATGTTGCCAATGTACTCTATTATTTAAGTATTATTTGATCTCATTCTCAAACGGAAGTGACTCCGCATTTCACCAATAAATTACTCATTAGCAAGTAACACTAGAAGTTCCGCTGCAGAATGAGAAAGAAAACAGCAATTAGTATAACAGCTAATATTCCAGTAATTAATTTTCACATCTAGTAGCGTTACTGTTCAAGTTCAAGTTCGAAACTCTTTATTGAAGTCTACATATCATTACATAACTTTGCGTAGTCATTACCGTGTAAGGTTGTTATTTTAATTATTTACCCACTTAGAAGCGGGAAAATTATTCTGCTGTTCATACGCAACCCCTTTTGATAAGTCTTTATATTAATAGTCCAAGAATCAAGAACTAATTTGCATTATATTAGAACACAATCTAAATCTTCATTAAATCAAGAGAGAAATTACCATTGATAGATGAACCGATCGTCCGTTAATACGACCAATCGACCGAAAATGGTATCTTAGTGGCTTTTATATTTATTAAAATGGTTTAGCTTCGTGGCTGATAGTAATATACATATTATTTAAATGTGTAAATTTTGGTTTTATTTCTTTTATATTAATAGAATTATGAGTGAAAAAAGATATTCGGTATATTTGAACTAAACCTCTTTCTCCACTTCCACCATAACTAGCATGATTACATCTAGATTATTTTATAATATAAATTCCTCCATAGTTTTTAGATAGAAACTAAATGTTGATTATAAAACTTTCTAGCCTACCATAATACAGAGAAAGATGTCAGAATAGACGGATTCATGGTTTTAATCATTTAACTTTAATTTTTGTAATTCTATGCTAATGAACCAAATAGACCCTAACAAGTAGGGCAAAGAAAGATTGCTAAGAAAAACCCAAATTTACGAGTATAATTTATTTGCAAGTATGACGATATTCTGAATAATATTTAGACATTATTTGCCACTTTCCTGTCATAGAGGGTTTCATTACCAACGAATACCAGTTCAGCTTTTTTTGATCAATCTGAATAATTTGTAATATATTTCATTTGTAAGTTGAGTAAATTAATTCATACTACAGGGTGCGGCACTCAATCCCGCATTTATAAATAGCGCGCAGGAGCGTAGGAGTGGTGGGGGCCGAGCAGCCAAGGTCACCATTGTGTTCTCCTATTCATAGCATTTCAGTAGACATGGAGCCGTGGACTAAGCAACAACGTTCGTTTGCCGTGAAAGCTTTTTATCAAAGTGGTAGCTGTGTAGCCGCTATGCGTCGTTTCCGAGCGCATTTTCAAATTAATCGCAATAGACCAGTGCCTTCGGTAAACGCAATTAAGTTGTGGGTTGAAAACTTTGAAAATATTGGTGAAACGACAAGGAAAAGAGGTGGCAGTGCGAGATCAGTGCGAACTCCAGAGAATATTGAACGCGTTCGAATTGCTGTGGGAAGAAGCCCTCGGAGATCAGCGCGTCGACAGAGTACGGCACTTGGAATTTCTGACAGAACCGTCAGAAGAATTTTGAGGTTAGATTTACATCACCATCCTTACAAAATTCAAGTGGTTAACGCTTTGAATGAGAATGACTTTGATGCTCGACTGCGTTTCTGTAACCATTTTTTGGAAATGATTGAAGAAAATGGTGAGCTTGTTCACAACCTCTGGATGAGTGACGAGGCGCATTTTCATTTATCGGGATATGTGAACAAACAGAACTTTAGGTATTGGAGTGACCAGAACCCGCAAAAATTACATCAAAAACCTCTCCATTCATCTAAGGTAACAGTTTGGTGCGCAATGTCCTCGTCGGGTATCATAGGCCCTTATTTTTTTGAAAACGAAAGAGAGCAATCTGTTACCGTGAATGTTGAGCGCTATTCGACAATGTTAAGGACATTCTTCATTCCTCAGCTTCGGCAACATGAAGTGAATAAAGAAACATTGTTTCAACAAGATGGAGCAACAAGTCACACAGACCGCGTGAGCATGAACGTTCTTAACGGAGTTTTCCCAAACCGAGTGATTTCCCGCAATGGCCCGATTCCGTGGCAGCCCCGTTCACCAGACCTCACTGCGTGTGATTTTTTCTTGTGGGGTTACCTAAAAAGTAAAGTATACGAAGAAAGACCTCATACTGTTGGTGAACTGAAGGCAAGAATCCGGCTAGAAATTGAGAGAATTCCTCAGCCTATGCTTCGTGATGTTATGAACAGCTTCGCAAATCGCCTGCGCGAATGCCGTACTCGGGAAGGCCGCCATCTTGCTGATGTTATTTTCAAACAGTGATTATTTTCAATGTTTCTTAAATGCTTTTTAATGTAGAAAACTATTTTATGAATATAATTTTGATATCTACGTCCGTGTATTTTTTACACCTATTTCAAAATGCGGGATTGACTGCCGCACCGTGTATTTAAACCCGGTTCATCCATAATGTACAAAATATATATTCACTATAAGATTAATTTGTTTTACATGTATAGTTTTATATATCATGGCATTGAGGTACAGTTGGATGCATATAAGAAAAGGATGGTTTTTTTAAACATTTGTGATTAATTGTACCTGATTGGCAAAGGCAATAGTTTTGGGCCGAACATTGTTTGTACTGCATCTTGTACTCTTCAACACCAGTATCTAGACAGTATATAGATCTTATGCCAATCCATTTGGGAGGATGAAATTCTTATGGCAGATGAAAACATATATCGGTTTGGAATTCACAGTTATCATAAAAACTTATACGCACTCCCAATATGTATACTTCTCCTACTTCTACTCACAAAGCAGTTTAATAGATCCATGTAGACCTCCCGCGGATCTGGCGCTAACATGGGCTCTTATGGAGTTATTCTGGACCAATGAGAGAGCAGCAATGGCGGCTAGGCCACGCCCCCTGCACCCCTCCCCACAACCACCATCGTCTCTGGATCAATGAGAGGGCAGCAATGGCGGCTAGGCCATGCCCCTGCCCCCACCCACCCCCTCCTACACCCCCTGTCACCTCCTGGTCCCTCCCCTAGCCAATGGGAGATTGTCTCTTATGGGAGGTACATTTCTGTGTTTCCTAACCACAGACTTCCTGTTTTCCGACGACTTATCTCAACCTAGACTTCCTGTTTGTCACACACCTCTGACTTTCTGCACTGCTTAACCACCCGTCCACAGGTCCCGTGTCGACGCCTATTGACACTCACCTTTTTGAGTACCTGAGAGTCTTAACACCCGCACCCGCGTATCTGATGGCTCCTACAGGAGTCCGACACTGTCCTACTGCCTCCCGCACTCCGAGCCTGGCGTAATGCCCATACCCGGATTTTGACCGCCTAACCTTTACCGGCAATGCACGACATATTCCGTCACCCATCTTTTCGAGTACCGGAGTGTATGAAAAACCGCACCCACATTTCTAACGGCCCCTACCCAAACATTTCGAATGCCTCCAATACTCTTAACCACATATATTACCCACACTGTTATTTCTAACAATTCACTCCAGGACCTAGCCACCCATCTATACCCCCGTCTCTTGCAGACCCATACCTGAACAGTTCCTCACAGGGTTCCAACTTATACCCAAATCGGTACTCTGATCGCCTATCTTTTATCGGATGAATGATGATCTTTTAACCGTGTACTCGTACCCTGCCGAAACCCTACACTTTTCGATTGCCTCCAGTACTCCTACCCGAGCGTATCGCTCATACACGGATTTTGACCATTTTACAGTCCAATGTACCACATAGGCCTGCAATCGCCCGTCTCCTGGACATGCACCTGTATTTCTAATGGTCGTTACAGAAACCTCACACTATCCTATTACCTCTCATACCTCGGCTCTTAACCACGGATATTGCACATACTACGATTTCTAAATCCCCGACCTTTACGCGTGTATACGCCTACAGCCTCCCACCTCTCTCGTGTACCCAAGCGTCTTCGGCCCTCATCTGCACCCTGCTGAGGCCCCACACTTTCCACTCCTAGTCAGGCATAAAGCCTATACCCAGATTTTTACCATTTTACCGACCAATGTACCACATAGGCCTGCAATAGCCCGTCTCCTGGACATGCTAAGACCTACTTTTCTAACGGATCCTGCAGAGGCTTCACACTTTCCTATTGTCTCCCATACCTCGGCTCTTAACTACGGATATTGCACATACTATGATTTCTCACTCCCTGACCTTTACGTGTGTATACGCCTACAGCCTCCCACCTCTCTCTCTCTCTCTCTCTCTCTCTCTCTCTCTCTCTCTCTCTCTCTCTCTCTCTCTCCTCTCTCTCTCTCTCTCTCTCTCTCGTGTACCCAAGCGTCTTCGGCCCTCATCCGCACCCTACCGAGGCCCCACACTTTCCACTCCTAGTCAGGCATAAAGCCTATACCCAGATTTTTACAATTTTACCGACCAATGTACCACATAGGCCTGCAATAGTCCGTCTCCTGTACATGCTAAGACCTACTTTTCTAACGGATCCTGCAGAGGCTTCACACTTTCCTATTGTCTCCCATACCTCGCTCTTAACTACGGATATTGCACATACTATGATTTCTAACTCCCCGAGCTTTACGTGTGTATGCGCCTATCTCTCGTGTACCCTAGCGTCTTCAGGCCCTCACCCTCACACTGACGGGACAACAACACTTTCCAAATGCCTCCCGTACTCTTACCCAGGGGTATCACCCATACCCAATTTAGACCACGTACACATTACCGACTAGTATCCAAAAAGTCCAACAGGCATCCATATAATATGTCGTACACCACGTCTCTTAGCCCTTACACATACTCCACGACTCCACACTCTAAAGTGTTTACTACGCGTAGCGTCACATTCGAAAATTGTCTTCCCACCATTAATACCCTGTACTGGTTCCCACACATATAGTTAACACCTTTACCGTATTAATCTCCATATACGAGTATTTACCGAGCACATCGCACAATCTTAGTTAGCCTTACCTTCGTAGGGTTCAAACTTGCATTTCGTTCAATTTCTAACATACCGAGGTCCCCATTAAAAAAAAAACCAGGCCTAACACGGGACTCTCATTTTACTGACAAATATTCATACATTACCTGAAAGTGTAATGCTAATATTTACCGAGTACTTTCCCAACAGGATATTCTCATCCCGAGGTCCTAGTCTCAAGCTAACAGCTTATAACACGAGGCGTACCTTCTGAGCGACTACTATTTGCCGATCAATGCCCGTGCATATGTTTCAATACCTGGACACCTAATGTCTACGAAGTACTTCATATACTCTTATCCCACGCCACCCATCACGGGACCCTAATTTCTGTTACCTTTCACTTGGATGTCTATCACTTCATTCCGGGACCCAACTCTCAAGCAGACTTAACCGGTAATTAAAAGAACCGTATTTCATTATTAACAAAGCACCATACATTTATTTCAACTACTGCTTAGACATTTAGTTTCCATATTAATCAAGTATTTTGTTTTCACTTAACCCACGCCTCCCTTTACGGCACTCCAACTTTTTATCCACGTTAAATCCACCATCACTTTCTAACGGCCAGGCTCTCATTTTCATAATATCAAGCGGGCGTAGCTTAATACGGAATACCATCCCATACAATTTAAGCTTTACCGTGTGTAATTATATATGTCGCTTATACTTGGACATCTAAAGACCCATCATACCTCACTCTGGTTTCCTAGCTGTTCCCTTACTTTAATTTATTTATAAAGAGACGCATACAGAGGTATTAGTCCAATCGTCTCGAGACCGCGTTATACTAATGTTTATATTATAATCTATACTAGCACTTTATGAAATCTCGACCACAGTGACTTACCCATTGCACCGGCTCATGACACTGCTCGTAACGGACAGTTTGCGGTTTGCGGTTACCTGCATCCTCGGACTCTGATAATTCATTTTCTACAACAATATTAAAACTAATAACTATTATAACATCTTCAGTACAGCACGGGATATCTGCCATCCTGAATACAGTCGGAATAATACATAGGTACTGCATTCGGTGTGTAATAAGTTTTAATTTTTCTCCCGAGTGTGATGTAAAGAGCTTTAACTTATTTATAGTCTATTTTCAAAAAAAAACGTATACCGCTTCGTATACTTTGAATTTAGTTAATCATACAGGATGCGATGATTGAGGTTTGCGGTTACATGTAAAAACCCAGACGAGTAACGGTACAGCTGCAACCGCAATTTTAAGAGACCTCATTGGTCAAAATAAGCGCGTCTCTGATTGGTCTAAAATAGCCGCCAAGCACTCTGATTGGTCGGTGTTCTACACAGGCGGCAGAGATTTCCCTGTCTCGCCAGTCTGGAGGTGGACGTCAAAGAGGTAAGACCTATGTCGCTCTGTTCCTTGATATTGCACAACATTGTGTATACAGAGTCGATATCAAGACAAGAAATTTTATAAAAGTAAATTAGCTTATAGGAGTTTTATTACATTTTCAGTTTATTAAGTGCTTGTACTTTATTTAGCGATCACAGACATTAAACTCCTTTACACTGTGTGTTTTCTTAAAGTGTTTATACTATTGCTTCTTTAAATCTAATACAGTGTTATTGTGTTTTTATGAAAGTGAACAAGTTGATTCGTTGTGTTACTGTGTTTGTATCGTAGTGACAAACCCAACATAGATTTCGTTCATTTATTTGTGTGTCGTATTTATAATCAAGTTTTGTGTAATTTATTTCGGTTATTACATCATACCACAGTGCACTGTAAAAAAGTTTACTGCGCATGCGCACCTCCTACACTTACTTAAATGCGTGACGTGGTCTTCTTGTCATTCTTAGACGTGACGTTGAACAGTCAACACCCATTCCAAAAGCTTGTATCAAAGCTGCTTGCTGTATTATTTTAGAGCTAATTACATACAACATGGATCCCGTAAAAGTTTTGCATACCGGTGAAACCTACTGTAGAAGGTTTAGAACATATGGGTCAGAAACAGTTTTCAAGTTTAACCCAGTACCCAAAGGAGTGTCCGAACTTGATTGGATTAAAAAGGGTTTTGGGAGTATTGTCGAAAAGGCGAAAGCCGGTACTACCGAATATGACTACCTAGGCTTCACTTTAGATTCTCTGAATTTTAGGACCAAAGATTCCGGATATATCGCTTATAGACCTGCAAATCAAGTTCACGGGGATATAATTTGGGATATATTTGGAAAACTTATCCAAAGTAATACGGATTCGATTAAGTCCATGGACACATTTAGAGTTAAGTGCACCCGCACCAATATTCCAGTAGGTAGTGGTGGCCTCAGAAGACCAGGTTTGTACAATAATTTCCAAGAAGAATGTAAAGCACGTAATGGTATCGTAGTCATTAAGAATAGTGATAATCTGTGTCTGCCCCGAGCTATAGTGGTAGCAAAAGCCTATGCCAAAAAAGATCCTCAATTCAAGGCTATACGTGAAGACAAGGGTAAGCGACAGACTTTTAGAGCCCGAAAACTGATGACTAAAGCCGGTGTCCAAATTTCAGAACAGGGAGCTGGGACCCCCGAACTTTCAAAATTTCAAGACCACCTCAAAAAGTATAATATTACAGTTTATAATTACGATAATAAGGGTCGAGATGTGTATTTTTCAGGTAGTAACGATGATGCTCAGTACAAAATAAACTTGTTGTATCACGAAGGCCATTATAATGTAATAACTAGCCTAACTGCAGCTTTTGCGTGCCATTTTTTCTGCGAAGCATGCCATGTCCCTTACGACCATAAAGCTGAACACAGGTGTTCAAATATCTGTCATGCGTGCCAGACAGTCCCCTCTCCGCCTTGTAAAGAGGAGCATGGGGGAATTTTGTGCCCTGACTGTAACATGACCATGAAAAATCAGAACTGTTTTGCGGCTCATAAGAGTGAACGTTGTAAGTCCGTAAAAAAATGTTTACAGTGTCAAAGACTTGTGTTTTTGAACAACCGTAAGTCAAAACATGTGTGCGGTGAAGTCTTTTGCAAAATCTGTAACGAATTCATGCCCCCGAACCATCAATGCTACATGCGGGTCGACACAAACAAACCAAAAACCAAAGACTTTCTTTTCATTTTCTTTGATTTAGAGACCCGTCAAGATGAAATTTTAACGGAAGAATCTAGAGTTCATAAAGTTAACCTTTGTGTTTCTCAACAATTTTGTTGGAAATGTATTAATGGTAAATCTTGTGAAATGTGCAAAGACCGAACAAAGATCTTTGATAGTGATCCTGTGAATCAATTTATGAATTACGTAATGGAGGAGAGAAAAAAATTCAAAAACGTATGTGTAATGGCTCATAACGGTCAGGGTTTTGATTTTCAATTTCTGTTAAAGTACGTTCTCGAACAAACAAAATTCACTCCAGAGCTAATTATGCGTGGCACTAAAGTCATTCTTATGGAATTGGATAACGTCAGATTTATCGATTCGCTAAATTATTTCCCCATGGCCCTCTCTGCACTACCCAAAGCCTTTGACCTCCCCCCGGAGAAGAAGAAGGGTTACTTCCCTCATCTTTTCAACACTTTGGCAAACCAAAATTATGTAGGCCCCATACCACCCAAGGAGTACTATTGCCCTGAATCCATGTTTGAGAAGTCTTACAAAGATTTTGAAAATTGGCACAACGACCAACTTAACCAAAATGTAGTTTTTGACTTTCAAAAAGAGTTGGTCGAGTACTGTATCTCCGATGTGGAGATACTGGCGCAAGAGAGAGAGAGAGAGAGAGAGAGAGAGAGAGAGAGAGAGAGAGAGAGAGAGAGAGAGGTCTTTATTTACAATCATTGAGATTGAAATGGCGTCAACTTAACAAACATTTTTAGTAATAGTCCAAATACTTGCTTTACAACAATATTTCACTTGTTTTAAACAGTTTGCCCAGTCCATGAATTCCTTCACACTGTAAAATGGACGTTGCAGCAACCACTCGTAGAGTTTTCCTTTTAAGGCTTTTGGATCAGTCCTCTTCAGCTCCTCCGGTAGTAGGTTAAACAGCCTGGCCCCAGCATACGTCGGCTTCATTTCAAATCTTCTACTGTTGTGGGATGGAAGAATGAAATTGTGGGCAAATCGGGTGTTGTGCTGATGAATATCTTCTCCTCTAGGTATACTCTTTTTGCAGGCTAAAATGATCACCTCCAGTATGTATATATTTACAACTGTAAGAATCCTCCATCTTTTGAAGTGCTCACGGCAGCTCTCGTTCCACTCCAAATCTGCCATAATTCTGAGAGCTTTCTTTTGGATTGTGAGGACACGTTCGAGATGAAGCTGGGAAGCTGCGCCCCACAGAGTAACTCCATATCTCAGATGGCTCTCGAAGATGGAAAAGTATGTAATTTTAACGGCTTCAATGTTGCTGACGGACTTAACCCGTCTCAGGGCGAAGATACCGCTGCTCAGCTTGTCGCATAAGATGTTTAGGTGCTGCACCCACGACAACTTGCCATCGATGACGATACCGAGGTGTTTGGTGGATTCCACCAATTGAAGTCCAGGAAACTCAGAGATGGTATCTCTTTTTGAACCCATAACAAGCTGTTTCGTCTTGGTTTCATTAAAGACCAAATCATTCCCATTGCAGTAATCCATGGCCAGACCAAGTGCGATATAACCTTTGATTTCCAAATCCTCCGCAGAAATACTGGATGACAAAAGGACAGAGTCGTCTGCATACATG